>NC_047679.1:108191732-108514916 GCF_011762505.2 Arvicanthis niloticus
ACTCTCTAAGGACTCGTTTGTCCTGAAGCTAGAAGAGGACTGCCAATCAGGGACAGGCCTGCCGAGCTTTATGACCCCCATAGTAAGCCATCTACATCATGGTTCTACTCTCAGACTGGAGAAACTCAAAGACATAATTGTCAAGAGTTTACGTCAAGAAGAAAGAAATGGCCTAAGGAAAACTCTCCTGTCCACTCCACACCCTCCCCAGTTCCTTATCTTTTACCACTGGGCTGGGAAAGGGCCTTAATACCCTTCCTCGTCATCAGGCCCCTAAGACCTGATGGTGGCTATAGTGCTTACATCCTGGCCTACAGTTTGGGTGACAGCAAAATTGAGTTTAAGGCTGAACCTGATGGCACACAAGTTACCTTTTCTATCAGGAAGATCTCAAGTTCTAGGCCAGCTTGGAGTAAATAGCAAGAAGCTGACCTGCCCCTCACATATGTACCAAAAGCTGACGCTACAGGAGATGTGGGTCAGCTAGTTTGGCACTTGCCTTGCATGCATAAAACCAGCTGGGACATACCTGTACTCCTAGAACTTGGAAGGAAGGAAGAGGCAGGAGGATCAGAATGTCAGTGACATCTATTTAGTGAGTCCAGGCCAATGTTAGGATTGACATTGATAGATTCATGACATCTATCTCAAAAACAAACATGAGTGCTGCCCGGCATTGGAGGTGCTAACTCTGGTTAGCAGAAACATACCTAGACTCCAAAAACTTCTTAAGAAAGCTACCATTTGATCATGGGCTCAGAAGGCAGGCTAGAGCCTAGTAAAAAGAAAGATCATAAGCTGAACAAGAAGATGAAGCTCTGAGGCCAAAGTTATGCCGGTGTACACCAAAACGTCTGAGTGTGTCTTGGCTTCCATTAAGTGTAATGACTGCATTCGCTTCGGCAGCGCATGTACCAAAATTGGAACATAGAGATTAGTACGACCCCTGCTCAAGAATGACAATCAAATTTTGTGAGTCATTTGGTATTTTTATGACTTTGTATGCTAAGTTAAAAATTAACTTTTCAAAGTGTAAGGACAGACATCTGTGGAAATGCCTAAGTGAAAGTAGAGATCCCAATCAATTTCTTGGGGGATAATTGGATATGAATGTGGAGGATGGGAAACAGGTGGGTCTGTAATTGTCTTTGGCAAGGACCTGTGTTATTAAGGGCATTGCTGAGGTGGTCATGGGTAAAGAACAAAGGAAACAGTAGGCCTGGGAGCTTTGAAAAAGCAGCAGGATTCTACACAATGAACGATTGTGTGATCGCTAAGATCATCTTTACAAATATCTTACTGTTGTAATTTTAAGTTAAAAAGCAAGCTATAGGCCAGGCGGTGGTGGCGCACGCCTTTAATCCTAGCACTTGGGAGGCAGAGGCAGGCGGATTTCTGAGTTCGAGGCCAGCCTGGTCTACAGAGTGAGTTCCAGGATAGCCAAGACTACACAGAGAAACCCTGTCTCAAAAGAACAAAAAAAAAAAAAAAAAAAAAAAAAAAAAAAAGCAAGCTATAAAATGATGTATTATGTTAATCACAAACTACCTGAGAAATGCATTTAAAAAAAAGACTTGGGATGTAGCTCAGTTGGTAAAATGCTTGCCTAGCATCTATAAAGCACTTGGTTCAATCCCCAGCACCACAATGTAAAAAAAGAGTGATAGTGCATACCTATAATTCTAGTGGTAAGGTGATAGAGGCAGGCCGGGCGGTGGTGGCGCACACCTTTAATCCCAGCACTTGGGAGGCAGAGGCAGGCGAATTTCTGAGTTCGAGGCCAGCCTGCTGGTCTACAAAGTGAGTTCCAGGACAGCCAGGGCTACACAGAGAAACCCTGTCTCAAAAAAAACCAAAAAAAAAAAGATGATAGAGGCAGAAGAATCAGAAGTAAAAGGTCATTCTTGACTACATAGTAAGTTCCAGACCACCCTGTCCTACATAAAACTCTACTTCCCCCATAAGAGAACTAGATTCTGTGCTTGACTTTTCCCCCATAAATTATCAACACATCTTCGAATGATGACCCTGTGTAGGTCATTATTATTCCTACTTTACAGATTTCTCTTTACAGAAAAAAAAACTGAGTCTCACTAACTAAAATCTTCACAGCTAGCTAAGTGTTGATGGCTCACTCCTTTAATTTCAGCATTTGGGAGACTGAGGCAGGGGCATTGCCATGAATTCAAGGTTAGCCTAGAGTATGCAGCAACCTCCATCCAGGTCAGCATGGGCTAAGGGAAGATATCTCAAAACTATAAACATATATACAAAAATCTACAGAATTCACGAGTAGCATAAATTAAATTAGTGATTATATTTTGGCTGCAGACATATAGCCTAGTGGGTAGAGTGTCTCGTTTGCAGAAAGCTCTGGGTTCCATCCCCAGCATGGCATAAAACAGATATGATTTTGCATGTCTATAATTTCAGCACTTGGGAGGAAGAAGGAGTAGGCTCAGAAATTCAGCCACAACTTGGGGCCATCCTGAGCAACAGTGATTCTCTGTCCCCATCAACAGCAACGGTGAATAAATGCAAACATTCTCTCCTGCTCTGTAGAACAGTGCCACCTCTTCCTGTAACAAATAGTTTTGAGACAGAGTCCCACCGAGTAGTCCTGCTGGCCTATAATTTGCTCTGCAAAGGGGCTCACCTTGACTCACAAAGATCTGCCTGCCTCTACCTCCTGAGACCTACAGGTGTGCGCTGCCAAGTACCAAGTTTCAATGTCTTTTTTAATAGAGCAGACGTTCCTGGTGGGAAGGAGTCTGTACCTAGTCCTGACTACAGAGGGTTACTCAGTGAGGAATAGATGATTGCAGAATAAGAAACAGAACGCCTTTAATCCCAGCACTTGGGAGGCAGAGGCAGGCGGATTTCTGAGTTTGAGGCCAGCCTGGTCTACAGAGTGAGTTCCAGGACAGCCAAAGCTATACAGAGAAACCCTGTCTCGAACCCCCCCCCCCAAAAAAAAAAAAGTCAAGAAGAGAGGACTAAGATACCCAAGGAATACCAATACCTGGCCTGCCCTGAGGACCTAGAGTCTAGATTTAGAGACTGTGCTGTGATTGTCCAATCCCAGTAAGGAATGGTAAGGCCATGTGTGTGTTAAGAGAGCAGGGCAATGCCGGGGCAGAGATTTTAGTGCCTCTGGGCCATACTCACTGAGTGGGTGGTCACCTCTTATCGTTGTGGGGAGGGGGACTGGGGTACGACAGGATATTGACTTCATTTCCTCCTGGCTCGAACTTCCTCAATGGAAAAAGCAGGCCGAGCAACGTTTTTCATTGAATTGGTAGCACTTTGGAAAATTATAGCCAATTCCCAGTAATCAGCGGCAACAAGGGGCCGGCAGTAGGGTCTGCAATTAGATAAAGAAAAATAGCAATGTTTACAGTTCAATTTGTTTTACAATGACAGATCTCCCTTTATTACTGTGAACCAATGAAGGTTCAACTAGGAGTTGGTCTTTGCTTCAGCCCTTCAGTTCAGAACAGTTCCTCCACCTGTTCCCACATCCTTTGTCCTCCAGAACTCTTAAGTCTGAATGCTTGGTCCCAACCCTACCTCCTAACCTTGCCTGTCTGTGACCTGTCTCTCTTCACAATAAAAGCTTCCAGAAGGCAGGCTGCATTTTCTCCACTTTAGCAGGTCCTTGTACTTAGCACTCTGCCTGGCACAGTTAGACTCCTACCCAAACCTTTGTTTGTTGTTGCTCAGTGAACTCTGGGTACCCTGGGTCTCTTGTCCTAGTGAACTTGAGGGGTACTCTAAGGTCAGGGAGATTCCAGATTCCAAGGGCCTAAAGGAAGTCACCCCCTGCCCCTACCCACCATCCCCTGCAGATAACAGGGAATTCCCTGTGCTTTGCAAGCTGAAAAGGAGTAGTATTTACCAGGCCCAATTACTGCCCATTTTGTTGTTCTGGGAAAGGGAAGTGTCTAACCTAGCAGAGTAGACAGAGTGTGATCAAGAAGAAAGGGCTTCTTAGGCTGGCAAACGAACCCTGCAGTTCCCATTTGGTCACTGGGCCCCCTAAGTGTGAGACTGGAAGGTGAGGGGGAGAAGAGAAAAGAAGAAGAAGGCCCAGCTCTGAGTCCTCCTTTCTGCTGTTACTCCTTTCGCCTCCTTGTTGGCCTCCCGGCCTCCCTCTGGGCTCTTAAGCTCTTTGTTGGTCTGTCTGTCCGCTTTTTCTCTCCTTTCTTTTCTCTCTCTCTCTCTCTCTCTCTCTCTCTCTCTCTCTCTCTCTCTCTCTCTCTCTCTCTGTGTGTTCACGTGATCGCCGGCTCTCAACGGCTCTGATCACCTCTTCTGAGGCAGCACCTTTCCGCTGGTAACAGGAGATACTTGGTGTCTGGGGCGGAATGGGTTTCCTTCCTCCGCTTTTTTCCTCAATGCGTTCGAGCAGCCCTGGCGGCTCCTTGCCGCTTGTCTCCGGGCCCTCCACCTCTCCAGCCTCTCCCAGCCCCCATAGTGCTCGCGCCCTCTCCTTTCCCCTCCCCCGCGGGCCCTCCCTAGGCAGCCAGCCTTCTTTGGGGAGAGGGCTTCTGCGTGGCGGGGGCGGGGGGGGGCAGATAAAAGGGCCTGAACCGACTCCGGAGCACCCCTTTGCAGGGACCCACCACGTGGGCCCTCGTCTTCCCACAACGGGCAACCTTCTCGTTCTGCTCTCCAGCCAGAGAACAGGAGTTCAGCCCCTCAGGCAACCTTTCTGGCCCGATTCGTGCCAATTGCTCTGCCTTGGGTGCCAAGCCTCTGGGTGCTTCGAATACCAAAGAATGCATAGGGCCCTGGTCTTGGAGATGCCCCTAAGTACGGAAGAAGCTCATTTGGTTCCTCAGGCTGGAGAATCGCCAGCTTAAGGGAGGAGACTCAGGGCTCCAATTTCAGAAAGCTCCCAGTCCTGGGTGGGGAGGCTTGGGGAGGGGTGTGTGACAATATCTCCAGCCTCAGGACAGCCCTGACTCTGATGGGAGATATGTACTCTCTCCACTTTGCAGTCCAAACCGAATAAGGATGAATTCAGAAGTGAGATCTCCGGAGAAAGCTGAGGCAGGCAAATACAGAGTTCCAGACCAAGCTATGAGTCTATGTAGTATAACAACAACAACAATGCTGAGATAAAATGTCTTGTAAAGGCAGAGCTGAACCTACGGTATTGGTGAACTGTGGGCAGAACCATATATTGTTTCCCTGCCATTGTGCCTAGCACTTACTGAGCTAACCTTCTTGATTCTACCACTAGCCACTACCACTTGAACCCACTGCCACAATTTGGAACCAAAAGTGAATCCCCATTATCTACATGGGTAAATTTTAAACAAAGGCTATTGGATAGAGCAAGCGCATCAGGCAAAAACATTTCCACAGTTGCTTCTCTGTAAAAGTAAGCTCGTAGCCAGAGGCTGCTGCCAGTGTGCTCACCTGGCACGACACACGCTAGTAGTAGGCAGTTTAGATACTATGGTGGGACTATTTATCTGAGACACACACACACAGCTGGCCACTTAATGCTATTTTAGTCAATAAAGCTAAGTCCCCCCAGGGGATATTGCCTGTAGCCACAGCCACACTTACTTTACATTGGGGCATAGCCCTGGCCAATCCCATATCAAATGACCCAAATGCTGTGTGTGGGGAGGGGCGCCAGAAGGAATTCCATCTCTCCAGGATCTTGCAGGATGACTTGACTTGTGAAATGCTCTGGGCCCAATGGGTACCAAGTAGAATAGTAATTTGCAACAGACTAATAAAAATGGTCACCACGGCTACTATTTCGTGAGCTCTTCTCAAGTGTCAAGTGTATATATTATATTAAATCAACAGTCTCCTATGGTGAGTACTATTATTGTCCCTGTTTAGCAGATAAGGCAAGTATGGTGCAGATAATAAAGGTCCTGACTTCTAAATTTAAAGAGGTTTCATTATTGGCTAGTGGCAAAGCTGAGTTTGAAAATCCAGGTCTAGTCAGTGCCCAGCTCCAGGTGTTTAACTATTATACTATCCTGTTTCTTACATGGAACGATTCTAAGACTCTCCTAGAAAGAACACCATGAGTTGGGGGCATCTCCTGAAAAGTAGTCATTCAAAATGTGGTGGCTAAAGGGCATGGGGCACAGGAGGCAAAGTGATCTTGCTGGTTCTTTAAATGTCATAGATCCTCTAATAAAAATCCAGACTTCTAGATCCCTAACCTAGAAAAGAAAAGAGACACCCTACCAGCTCAGGCCCAGGGATATAGTCCCACTTCTGCTTTCTGTCTTCTGGGTAGTAGTGAGGTTTGTAGGATGCCAGGCTCCAGGGTGAGCTTCTGGAAGGCAGTGTTGTGGGGGTGGGCTTGATAATAGACCCCCACTGCCCTACCCCCAGTCTTCCCCGAAGGGAGGACAAATAGAGCCATTGATTGGAAACTCTCCCAGAGGGCATTAGAGTAATGACTCTGGACTGTGTGATGCCCACACCCCCTTTGACCTCCTGACTGACCCCTGCCCTGGGAAGTTCCAAAGGCCACAAATCTCAGTTGCTTGTGGGCCATGTGGTTTGTGGCTAGTTGTAGTTTTTGGAGGGGTCAGGGAAATAAGGGGGGTCATAAGGGACACTGCTTCTCACTGTACTGGACTTTCAAGAGAACTAGCAAAGAACAGGCAGAGTCCCTTTCCAAATCCTGCCAAGACATACTGCAGCTACAAGTGATATGGGTTCCATCACTTATTTTTGAAAAGTAGCAAGGCTCTGTGCTTCTATGCATAAAGCACTGCATATGCATATGCGTTTGCACTGCCTGCCATATATTGGGGTTAGGAGAAAAGTCCCAGGGTACAGAACGTGCATAACAGATCTGTAGCAAAGCAGCTTGGTTCTGCTACTGAATAGGTACTTCAACCAACCAAACATGGCCAGGCATCCTCTGGGTTTACTTTTCACATCCCTCAAAAGTGCAAAGCCCAGCATCAAGGCTATAGTAGAAAGAACTTACCCCTAAAGGAGTACTTCCAAGCCACGCGTAGGTGGATGGCTTGGCCAGGAAAAGTTTAGAAGTCTAAATCCTCACTTCTAGCCTGGGGGCAGGGGACACGCTTTGACTGCCTTCCTTAGTGCTTGTGGGCACTAAGCTGCGATGTTAAGACCATCTCCATCACTTGCATACTTATGACCAAGCACAGGCGACAGCAACAATAAAACATGCCACCAAAAGTATGGCAACAGGATTAATAAAGTAGCATTCAGCCATTTGAAATGGAGATCTAGAGGGTCTTGGTGGGGAATGTGGCTGCTTAATCCGATCTTGAAGAATCAACCCCATTTTAATCTCTATTACTATCTCCCTGCGTGAGCTCAGCAAATGCGTAAGCCATCTGGGTGGCCTCAGTTTCTTAACCTTCAAAATGGGAACCATGAACTGAGCGAAGCTGCTTGTGTTTTGAAAAGCTGAAGGAGCTCAATCAAGTTCAAAGCCAGTGTGGGCTCCGTGGTGAATTCCAGACCCAGACCGGTCCGAGGTACCTAGCAAAACTCTGCCTTGATAAATAAAATAATTAAATAGAAAAATAAAACAAACAGGGGCGGTAATCTGTGAAGCGAGCCCCCTGTGTGTCTTGTGTACCCTGTATCTCATTTTGTTTGGACCCTACATTCAGCATCGACCCCTGCAGTGAGTTGAGGGAGAGTGTAACACCGGTTTCCTCCCGATCCTAAGTAAACGTGGTGAAGAGCGAAAGACCAAGGAAAATCGAGGTAGAGAGGCTGACGGAAGTTACAAGGGATGTTCAGTTGTGCGCAGGATATGCGTGGCCCCAAAGGAAGAGGAGAGGAGAGTTCAGAGTTTAACTTCTCTTCTGACTTAACTAACCACCTTTATCAATTCATCCTTCCAAAATCTTTCCTCTCCTCCACTGTTGAAGCAACTCCTCTACCCAACCCCAGCAATCTATCTTGAGGACCAGGGAACTGAGCTGCCCTTTCCGACCTCATTCCCCTCATTGATTGGCATCACCTTCATTTCTCTACGGAGTCGAGCAGAGCATTTGCCTGCACTTTTTCTGCTGTTAAAATTCCAATCCCACTTTGGGGGAGAAGATTGCCAGCTGCATTCCGTTTTGTCTTCTCTGAGCAAGGACAGAGTTCTTTTACTGGCCCTAAACTGCTCCCTGTGGAGCTTCAGAGGGGCTAGAGAGCTCGGGTCCTGGACAGGGCCGAGCAAGCTACGCTGCCCCTTCAGGATTTCCTGCATTTGGCGAGGCGAGGTCGGCCCGAACTTCGGCCTGTGGAGAAGGCAACTCCGCATCTCTTTAAGATGCAGAAACTCCCAGCCCACGCCCACACCCACGCCCCTCGGGCCACCCCCGTCCGGCTTAGGCTCCTCCCACAGCCCTCGGTGTCAGGGGCCTCCCAGCCACCTGCCCGATGCCCATCCCGCGAGCAGAGCAAGACCGCAGGAGAAGGAAGCGGAGATCGTGCCCACACCAGCCGGGCGCCGACTACTGCCAGCAGCTCGCTTTAACCCGGTCGTCTGCGCTTACCCAGCATGCACTTCCAGGCCCTGAGCTATCTTGGAACCGCAGCCCTTGGGGTCAGGGCGGCCAGAAGAAACAGGAAGTTTGGGACGGTCTTAGTCCTGGGGCTGGGAGTCCTAAAAGGCAGGCCCTTAGCTCTGCGCTGCCCCCCACCCCCCACCGCCCCTCGCTCGCCCGCCCTCTCCCTCTGGCACTTCCCTGGGGTCCGTTTTGGGGGCTGGTCGGAATCGAAAAATCCAGATGTGTTATGGGGTCATTCAAGGCACAGTCCCAGGCTTCTCTTCGCGGTCCCATCTCTAGGTTTAAAGATTGAGGGTGTACAGGAGGGGGAGAGAATGCCCTGGTCCTGATGAAGTGGTAGTCCCAAGGGTAAGGAAGGAGAGAGGAGATAGATTGGGGTAAGGGTAGGGACTGGAGACTCATTTCCCATGGGCCATCTCTTGGGTGAGTAAGGCAATAGTTAGAACCCAGAGATCATTCCTTCTGCCCTCCTTCCAGCTAGTTAGCCTTTCTCCACACTAACTTTAGAAGACCCCCATCAGGGACCATTTCACAAGTCAGCGTTGCCATTCACTAGAAGCACTTGGCAAAATAGAAGTGACACCTAAAGCAGCCCTATTCTTAGTGCAGAGAACACAAAGGACATGCCCATTGAAGGTGACCTCCATCCACACACCATTTGGACAGGCAGAGAGGACTGGATTTCTCAGTCCCTGGGTCTCTCTCTCTCTCTCTCTCTCTCTCTCTCTCTCTCTCTCTCTCCCCACTCCTAAGTCCTTATTAGCTAAACTAGTGACACAAGCAACCTCAATCCTCAATCCTCAGGTTGTGGTCTCCCCACCCTGCCCCAACTGACTTATAGCTGAGAGAGGTATGGGTAGCAGTTGCTCCCAGTGAGCTGTTTTGATCCCAGCATGCCATTTGGCCAATCCCCTTCTGGTTGTGCAGAAAGGCCCTCCCGTGCCTCTGCTTGGACACGCTGGTTCTCTTCCCACAGCCTCATTCTTCAATCCAAACTCAGCTTCCTTGCTCACTAGAAACGTCCAAGTTCTCCTGGATGATTTCCTCTCTGAATCTCCCTAGCTTTGTTGAGAGGAGGGGCCAGGATGTGACAAAGGTGCAAGTCTTAATGTTTTGAAAGTAAGAATGTGAAGGTAATAACTCAAGGGTTTTAGAACGTTGTAAAGTGAGACGATTACAGGCATAGCTTCTGCCCCGGACACCCCCCAGGCAGAATTAATTGGTTCTTTTTCTGTGCTCTCATAATGTAGTCTTAATCTTTATGCCTCTATTATCACATTGTATTGTAGTTATTTGTTTATGTGTTTGTCTGCCCCGTGGTGGGCTCCTGGAGGGCAGAAGCCATACCTTATTTATTTATATCTCTTCAGCTCCCTGCACAGGTCCTAGCTCACTAAAGGGCTGTTGAATAAGTGAACTAGAAATGGAAGGGCTTCCGTTAGTTGACAGACTCTTGTTTGTCTCTCCTATTCTTTGATGCAACCTCGACATGCACCCATGGATACACTCACTGATGTAAATGCTCAAACTCAGATCATACCCCAAAACCAATATACCACACATTCTGGGCAGCAGTATAAGGCCACGCCTTGTAAAGTAAGCAGGTGCTACCTCACATCAAGTAACTGTCCTTTTGAAAGTCTTCAAACCTGAATCTGACAAATCAACCGCCAACAATCACAGTTTGGGTGGATGGTTTTTTTTCATTGGCCTGGCTTTTAAATTAGTAGCCACAATTTAAACATTGGAGCCAGAAGGACCCTCTAAGGTGCAGTAAGAAAATCTCTTTTACAAATGAGATGTTCGCCGGGCAGTGGTGGCGCACGCCTTTAATCCCGGCACTTGGGAGGCAGAGACAGGCGGATTTCTGAGTTCGAGGCCAGCCTGGTCTACAGAGTGAGTTCCAGGACAGCCAGGACACAGAGAAACCCTGTCTCGAAAAAACAAAAAACAAAACAAAAAAAAAAAAAAGAAAAGAAAAAAACAAAAAAAACAAAACACAAAAAACAAATGAGATATTCCTCAGTACAAAGTCAGTCTTATGTTCTTTATACCTAGAGTATACACATGTATATCTAACACCGTGTTTGTATGCAGGCACCTGCCAGAATCTGCATATGCATATAGGGCTGACATGCATAGCCATAGATATATCTGTGCCACCATTACACAGGATCTATCAAGCTAGTGAGAATGGTCCCATCTGAGTGTAGGAGGAGGGCAAGGCTCTTGCAAGATCAAAGAAGGGAGGACAGGGGTCACCCAGGCCAGGCAACCCTTGCCAGAATGCAAAGGGGGATAAAGAAGCCTACAGGTCAGGTTCGCAGCTGTCACTGAGTGTTCTTGCCTTACCCAGCCCTCCCCCAGCCCCCCCACCCCCTCTGCCCCAGTCTGTAGAGGAGGAAAGAGAAAACATTCTGTGCTCATTCCAGGAGCACGTGCATACTGCCTGTGAGGTATGTGAGTAGCAAACTTCCAGCTGCTGTCTTACACTTAAAGGTCCCGACAGGCCAACTCCTCCTAGATAAAACTCATTACCCACCACTGGCCTTTCTTCACATGGCGACCAGGACTCAACAGGAGAGATAGCAAGACTTTTTTTTCCCCTCCACTTTCTTGGGGGAATTTGGTTTTCTTTCAGAACAAACTCCGACTGGGAAGTCTTAACCCCTCCCTCCCCGTGTGTGAGATCTTGCAACCTGCTGCAGAGGATAGTCTGCAGCCTCATCGCTGGGGCCCTGTTCATATTTCCCCGTCCAGGTCCTTGCATCTCTAACCCATAGAATACCATTATCTTGTTCCTTGCTTTTGCATAGTGTTTTTACAGCTTTCAAAGCACTTTCCCATACATGTAGTATTGTGTGTTGGTCACGAGCTCTAAGACAAGTGTTAGTAGCTTCCTTTTACTCTGCCGGGAGAATGAAGCTCGAAGCAGATAAGCAAGCTGCCCAAGGTCATATAGCTAACACAAGAGAACCGAGGTCTCCATCTTTGTTACAAAGTATATATCTCAACTACTCAGCCACTCAGATGTCTGGCTCCTCAAGAAGAGTTGAAGGGAGTATCATTCCTTTCTTCTTTGGCAATCCCAGGATGCCTTAAGGAGGATATCCTCTCCACTCATGTGGCATTGCAAGACCTGAGTAGTCAGACAGCAAACAAGTGGCTAGTGGATCGTGGAAAGCCCAGGCGAAGAGGAGTATCTGTATACTCACGTTGTGCACCACTAGGGGCTTCAGCAACACTTCTCTTCTGCCTCTCTTCTGCACTCTAAATTGCAGAAGGACAATGGTCAAGACCTAGACCAAAGAAGAAATCATCTCTTCAAGTAGACCCTGGCTCTCCCGGGTCTGCCAAGCTAGCAAAATTAGAGCTGAAGACAAAAGTTAATATTGGTATTGATCAGAGGCATTGTGATCTAGATCCTTTCTTACAGGGACAAGTTATGCCAAGAGATTTGTCCCGTGCCCCTTTAGTTCTGGCACGCTCAAGTGGAGGGCACCCTCTCTTGTCCTTTTATGAATCTCAGCTGATTTCCCCTAAAGGCGGGCTGCTTAGGCAGCGCTTTCCGCCCCCACCAGGCTCCCTCACTGTACCTGGGCCCCGCCCCGACTGTCCTCAGGGGCGGAGCCAGCCCTAGGGCAAGCTGGGGCAGGAAGTGGTTGCAATTACACACTCCTGCCCTGCATTGGCTGCCACTACCGGGAGCGACATTGCTAACTGGACTAGCCCCAAACGTCCAGGCCAGGGCTGTGCTTGGCCGGGAAGTTCCTAGGCTACAAGGAATCTTTCTCAAGGGAAGAGAGTTTCCTAGGTTGAATAGGCTTGGAGCCTCATCTGTCTGATGGTCAGTCACATCCCAGGAGATAGGAAGGAGGTTGTGAGTCTGGATCCCCACCCTTGCCTGGCTGCCACTCCTCACTACGGTTGCTTTTTAGCCTGGCTTCTACCTAAAAGCAAGGATCTTCTGCTACGTGGACTCCCCTGTTCCAAACTGCCAAGAGCTCTGATTCTTCCTAGCAAGAGAGGACGGGCTTTGATCTGTCCCTGCAAACCACAGCCCAGTGGTTTTATTTCTCCCTATCACTCCTCCATTTACATTTCTTAGACAGGGCTGGGCCAGGCAAAGGGTGGGACTGGTGTGCTCACAGCCACAGGCTGAAAAGAAACCGTAAAGAAGGGTGGGCTGGTGGGGTTTCAGGAGCTTTGCCTGAGATAACGTTTGTAAACTCCGGGCTTTGGCTTTCACTGACATTTTTTCTTTAGCTCAGAAAATGGGCTACATTGGAGGCATGGAGATAAAACACTGCTCAGTAAAGACACTAGACAGTGAGCCAGACATGGTGGCACATGCTGTAAGCTCAGCACTTGGGAGGTGGAGGCAGGAGAATCAGGTGTTCACTGCCACCCTCAGTTTCATAGCAAGTATGATGGTTGCCAGGATTATATGAGACCCTGTTTCAATAGGGGAAAAAAAAAACACCTGGACAGTGAAAAAGATATTGGATTCTTCGAGAGGACAGGAATGGTTGGAGTAGCTCTTAAGCCAGAACTGGAGATTACAGTGAGTTTGAAACCAGCTGGATCACACCCCCCAACCCCAGCTCCCCCACTCCCCCACCCCAACCCCCAGCCCCACCGAGGATGCCAGAAGGTGGTGGCACAGGCCTTTTAACCCAGTATTGGGGTGGGAGGAGAGGTGGCAGAGACAGGTGGATCTTTGTAAATTGGAAGTCAACTTGGTCTATTGAGCTAGTTCCAGGACAGCCAAGACCACACAGAAAAAACAACCAGCCAAACAAAAAACAAAACGAAACAAAAACACAGAAAAGTAACAATAAAACTGAGGCTCAGGAGACAGCTTAGGCAGCAAAGTGCTTGCCGTAGTAGGAGCGTGAGGGCTTAAATTCAGATACTCAGGACACAGGTAAAAATCCAGGCGTCTCTGTCTATAATCTGCAATCCCAGTTCTGAGGAGGTAGAGACAGAAAGTTTCCAGGTGCGAGGTAGAGTGCACGTATCTTTAGTCCCCGCACTCAGGAGACAGAGGCAGGAGGACCGCTGTGAGTTTATAGTCAGCCTGGTCTATAGAGCATGTTCCACGACAGGACAGGCAGAGCTACACAGTGAAACCATGTCTTAAAAAAAAATAAAAGAGGATGATGATGGGGATGGGGATGGGGATGGGGATGGGGATGGGGATGGGGATGGGGATGGGGATGGGGATGGGGATGGGGATGGGGATGGGGATGGGGATGGGGATGGGGATGGGGATGGGGATGGGGATGGGGATGGGGATGGTCCTTGGGGCTTGCTGACCAGAAAGGCTAGTTGAATCAAATTAAACTCCAGCTTCGGTGAGAGACCTGGTCTTTCAAGATGCAATAGAGCAATGGTTCTCAGCTTTCCTAATGATGGGATTCCTTAATATAGTTCCTCATGTGGTGACCCCATAAAATTTATTTATTTTATGTGATAACTATAAAATTACTTTTGTTGCTACTTTGGAACTGTAATTTTGCTATTGTTACATATTATAGATAAACATCTTATTATGCAGATGATTTTAGGTAACCCCTGTGAAAGAGTTTGATGCTCCCAAAAGGGGTCAAGACCCACAAGGTGAGAACCACCTCAGTAAAGAGTAACTGAGGAAGAAAAAGAAACCCCATGTGGACCTCTAGCCTCTAGTTACATGTACATATGTACACACACCACTACCACCACCAACAACACCACCACCACCACCACCAACAACAACAACAACAAAACCAAATCCTAGAAACCTAGTAAATAGGATGAAGACTCCTCTGCCTTTCAGTAACATCTCCTGCAAGCCTGGGTTCCTTTGGTGTGGCTGTACACTACAAACATGGTTGCACAGACCTTCAATTCCAGCACTTGGGGGTGGGGCATAGAGGCAAGCAGATTCTCTGAGTTTGAAACCACCCTGGTCTAAAAAGTGAGTTCAAAGCCAAACATCGTTACCTAGCAAGACTGTCTCAAAAGCAAAATCCTCAAAATGCCTCCATTAGCTATATCACTCCAGCTTCAGAACCCCATTCCACATTCTCTTTAAAGTTTCAGGACATTCTCTTTTCCTTGCCCCTTTTGAAACTGTTCTTCCTCCCTAGCCAGGCTTGCCTAATTTCCTGAGGTAATCTAGGGCTTACTTTGGGGCTGCCTGAAGAAGAGGGCCTCCCCATTCTGGCTGGAGGCAAAGCAAAGGTTTTTGCATTCCACTTCAGGGGGCACACTGGCCTGAAGACCTTTCCCTAGAGTTCCAATAGCCTTCTTCCCATCTGACTAGGGCGCTGAGTCACAGGCAATTGCAGGCTCTCCAGACTGCACAGCAAAAGAGAGACGAGAAAAATAAAAGGGGAAAAAGAAGAAAAACCCAACATGATGTCTTTTACCAGAGGGCAGAAGGGCTTCTTGGTTCTACCTTAGCCTTGCTTCACTCGCAGCTGGAAATAGTGATCAGAAGGCTGTCTTTGAATATGAAGGATGATGACAGGACACAGGATCAAATAAGAGAATCGGGATGGAAGTGTTTTGTAAACTATTAAGTTCCACAGAGATGTGAAGAGTTACTGTTATTGTTACTATCATTACAAACTTGAGTTTTTCTCCCATAGACCTGGTTTATGCCATACTGTCATAATATGACATAATATGGGAGCATGAAAGAGCCAGTTTGAGCTTTTGGGGTACCGTGTGTGTGTGTGTGTGTGTGTGTGTGTGTGTGTGAGAGAGAGAGAGAGAGAGAGAGAGAGAGAGAGAGAGAGAGACAGAGACAGAGACAGAGACAGAGACAGACAGAGAGAGAGACAGACAGACAGACAGAGACAGAGAGACAGAGACAGAAAATGGGAGGGAAAGGGAGAGGAGGGGAGGGGGCAGGAAGGAGGCATCTTCATTGAATCTTTCCCCTCAACGGTCTAACTGCTAAAAACCCTGCTAGCAACAAACCCTGCTAAAGTGTGTTTCTAATGAATGAGAGAGATGGACTTGAAGGGAAGAAGACATCATAAACGATGCAGCGAGAGAGATCTAAGGGACAGTCTTGTTCAGCTCAGACCAAGCAGAGGCAATGAACTCAAACATTTGGTGTCTGCTGCTTGAATGACTGATGGAAGGACATCAGGGAAGGGCATTCCAATCCTCTGGCTTCTTCTGTGGCTGCCAAAAGGACTAATTTTGTGCAAAATCAGTCTGATTTCTTTCAGCTGAAGGAGTAGAGTCTGTCCTACCAGCCCAGTTCCTCAAGATTGCTGTGTCCCAGGAAGCCTGCAATAGCAAGTTATCACACACTGTGATGTCTTTGCCATATGAAGAGTGAAAGAAAAAGTATCGGCTCAGGACCTCTAAGACTAAGTTTTCAGCACAAAGAAAGCTTGGTGTTCAGGGGTCACTCACAGTATTCCAGCTATGATTCTTAGAGTGTGTGTGTGAGAGAGAGAGAGAGAGAGAAAGAGAGAGAGAGAGAGAGAGAGAGAGAGAGAGAGAGAGAGAGAGAGAGGGAGGGAGGGAGGGAGAGTGAGAGTGAGAGTGAGAGGGAGAGGGAGAGGGAGAGGGAGAGGGAGAGGGAGAGGGAGAGGGAGAGGGAGAGGGAGAGGGAGAGGGAGAGGGAGAGGGAGAGGGAGAGGGAGAGGGAGAGGGAGAGGGAGAGAGAAAGGAGAGGGTGAGGGAGGGGTGGGGAAGGGTTTTTCGTAGCTCTGGCTGTCCCGGAACTTGCTCTGTAGATCAGGCTGGCCTCAAACTCAAAGACTTGCCTCTGTGTCCTGAGTGCTAGGATTAAAGGCATTTGCCACGACAACTTGGTAACTCTTAGATTCTTTACAAGGCCACCTAGAAGTTTCAGGACCATTCCAAGAATCAACCAACAAATGGGGTTGTGGGTAGGGAAGCCTTTCACCACCCCCAGAGCTCCACAGAAATAGAAAAGAATATTTTTTGTACATGATAAGTTATTTGGATTTTGACTAAAGTTTATTGCACTGTAAAATGTGTTTGTATCTGCCCCATGTGTAAGTTTACTGTCTTAGCCCATAGATAGAAATCTCCCTGACCAAGTGGCATATACAAGGAATCATTTAGACTTCATAAATCCAATATTGGTGACTAAACTGGAGTCTCCTGCCTGCCTATCTTTTAAAATATGCTTTTATATCAGTGCTCCCCACAGTATACTACCACCCCCAAGTCCCTCTGAATTGAGTTCAGTAGAATATAATAAAGTATACAGTAAGGTCAGAGAAATCTGTATTGCAGGTTTGCAGCCTCAAAGAACTTTACCTAGGAAAACTTTTAGACACAGACAAACATGGTTCATATGTGTCCTGGCAGGTCTTTCCATTCTCCACTTGCACAGTATCCCGCAAACAGCTGCAAAACGAGAAGGCCCTTTTCCAGTCTTTTGTAGCATCTTTTTCTCTTCACAACCTTCCTTAATGTCCATTTTATTCTACTGTACTCAGCCAGGGCTAAGGGTTTTGAACCCAGTCTGGTTGTCTGGTCTCTGAGTAACAAGAGCTCTTTCTGGAGGGGATGAGACTTAGAATATCATTCCGGTGCATCACTAAAGTTTTGGGTTTTTTGGTTTTTTTTGGTCCACACCCTTGAGAAATCAGGAGGAAAATCATGATTGATGTTGTGTTGGAATAGCATTCTCACCTAGGATTCTGTCAGAGAGAACACTTCAAGTCTAAAAGGCCTCTGCCAGACATTCAGATTAGGGAATCACCTTCCAAAGGACAGTTAGGAGTTGTTATTGATGTCCGTTTATGACCAGATGCATACTTATTAGTGAAATTCCAGTTACTAGAAGATTTGGGCACTTGGTAGATTTTACCATTTTCTTTTATATGCTTTTGATTGTATTGAATGACTGAATGAATGAATCAGGGATGCATGTGTGCAGGCATGTGCGTGTGTGCATGCACCTGTGGCAGTCAGAGGACAACTTGTGGTAGTTGGTTCTCTCTTTCTACTGTATGGATCCTGGAGGTTGAACTCACGTCACCGGCTTGGTGGCAAACAATTTTTATGAATTTTAAATTATTTATGTGTACGTGTGCCTCTCTGCATGTGGGTACATGCATGTGAATGCAGGTGCCTGTGAAGGTTAGAGACATTGGATCTCCTGGAACTGGAGTTACAGATGGTTGTGAGCCACCACGTGGTTGTTGGGAATTGAACTCAGGACCTCTGGAAGAGCAGCCAGAGCTCTTAACCACTGAGCCATCTCTCCAGTCCACGCAGCAACTTATCTTTACTTACTGAGCCATCTCACAGCCTAAGTTTCATTGTTAGAATTCCTTCCTTCTTTCCTTCCTTATGTCCATTTATTCCTTCCTTCCTTCCTTCCTTCCTTCCTTCCTTCCTTCCTTCCTCCCTCCCTCCCTCCCTCCCTCCCTCCCTCCTGGGCTTTTGTTTGTTTTTGTTTTTTTGAGACATGGTTTCTCTGTATAGCCCTGGCTGTTCTGGAACTCTTTTTGTGTAGACCAGCCTGGCCTTCAACTCACAGATCTGCCTGCCTTTGCTTCTTGAGTGCTGGAATTAAAGGTGTGTGCTACCATTGCCTGGCTGTAGCCTCCATTCTTTTTTTCTTTTGTTTAGCTGCCTAAACATCTTTGAAACCTGAATGATCGCCATATTCATATTGTTACCACAGCCTACAGAGCAATTTCACTAAATGTTTCTTTGTTGACTGGACATCTTTCAGGGATCTGCAGCCTATGGGTCTCACTCTGAAATTCCCAATCCATAAATGCTTATATGTATGAATATCTGATAATTGTGTCTCAAGTTTCATAAAATCTAGTGAAATTATACACAAACTTGCTGGAGTTAAGCGACTTTAGTGTACCAGCTTAGTTTTGAAGAAATTTTATAACCTTGTTTCTGGGATTTTTTTTTTTTTTGGCAGGGGGGACAGGATCTTGCTATGTTAAATGTACTGGCTTAATATTTACTATATAGCCCACCCTGGCCTTGAATTTGAGATAATCCTGTCCTTCATCCTGAGTGCTAGGATTAATGGTATATACCATCAAGCCAAAATACTGATTGATTGATTGATTGATTGATTAAGAGAAAGGGTCTCCATATGTAGCCCAGGCTGGATTCATGCATCAGCCTCTAGGATGCTGAGATTACAGGCATGAGCCAACCCTGCAAATGTGATAAACTTTAAATAGGAAATTAACTATTACTTAAAATATATCCTGTTTAAATAGTCAAGCATGGATACAGGATTTAGGAGCACAGACTTGAAACAGATGACATGGGTTCCAATTTTGGTTTAAAACTTACTAGGGCCAGGTATGGTGGTACATGCCTTTAATAATGGAAAGGTAGAAAGAGAACCAACTCGCAAAGTTGCCCTCCGAGCTCCACATGTCCTCTATGGCATGGGCACCCCAGATCATACAGCTAATAAATAAATAAACAATAATAAATAAAACTCTAAAGATAACAGAAACATTAAGCAATAGAAAATAAGACAGGTGGTGGTACACACCTTTAATCTGAGCACCTGTGAGGCAGAAGCAGGCACCCCTGGGTTCTATTCCCAGCACTGAACAAAACCTCACATGGGAGTGCATATCTGTATTTCCAGAATTTGAAACTGGAGGCAGGAGGATCAGAAGTCATGCTTAGCAATTTTGGGGGTTTTTTGTTTTGTTTTTTTTTTGAGACAGGGTTTCTCTGTGTAGTCCTGGCTGTCCTGGAACTCAATCTGTAGACCAAGCTGGCCTCAAACTCAGAAATCCGCCTGCCTCTGCCTCCCAAGTGCTGGGATTAAAGGCGTGCGCCACCACCGCCCGGCCAATGCTTAGTAATTTTGAAGCCAATCTTCTCTACAAAAAGGCAGGCAGGCAGGAAGGATGGCTGAACAAATAGAAGTGCTAGTCACACGACATGATAACCTGAGTCTGAGTTCGTCCCCAGGATCCATGGTCTGGGAGGAGATAGCTGACTCCTGCAGGGTGATCTCTGACTGCTACATGTGCTTAATGACACATGCAGTCATACCCATGTACACACATGCACACACATGAATAAATAGATGTTAACTTAAAAATAAAAAAAGAAAAGAAAAGAAAAGAAAACTTACTAGGTGAAGCATGCTTGAGAGACCTTGTCTCAAAATCAAGCTGGGTGCAACAGTACACATCTATAACCTCAGTACCCAAAAGGCATTGCAAGTTCAAAGTCTGTAAATTTCAGGCTCCCTAGGACTAGGTGAGAGATTGCCTCAAAACCAAAGAGCTGGGTGGTGTAAGGCACAAGGTAGAGGCAATAGGATCAGAAGTTCAAGGTCAGCTTTCTCTACCTAGTGACTTCAAGGCCAGTCTGGGCTTTAAAGAAACTCTGTCTCAAAAAATAAACAAACAAAAAATGTACATATACACCCTAGCATACATAGACAAACATGAACACACAAATTAAAAACAAAGTGAAACAACACTACGAAGCCACACATGACAGCACTATACCTGTAACTATAGAACCTAGAAGGTTGAGGTAAGAGAATTCCACTGAGTTCAAAACCAGCTTGGGCTACATAGCCAGTTATAGGACAGCCAGGGCAACATAGACAGATCCTGTCTTGTAACAAACAAACAAACAAACAAAACAAAAGAAAACACAAAACAAACCTGAGCAAGCCTATAATCCCAGCACATGGGAGGTAGAGGCAGAAGGAGCAGGAGTTGAAAGCCAGATTCAGTTACAGGAAACTGTCTCTAAAGCCTCCACTAATCAGAGAAAAACAAAACTCCAAATTAACAGCTACACCTTACTAGCTGGAAATAAATAAGTTAGTGTGTATCCATACAATGGGATATTATTCAGTCATATAAAGAATGAAATACTGGGGGCTGGAGAGATAGCTCAGAGGGTAGGAATGATTCCTGCTCTTCCAGAGAACTCAAGTTCAGTTCCCCGAATTCAGATCCAGCCAATCACAATCATCTGTAATTCCAGCTCCAAGGGATCTGACAATTCTGGCCTCCTTAGGCACCTGAATGCACATGCGCAGACACACATGTATACACATACTTTCAAAAAAAAGAAGGAAATACTGACACATAGTCCAACATGGATGACTACTAAAAACATGATAAGTGAAAGAAATCTAAGGCAAAAGGTTATCATGCAATACCAAGGACAGGTAAATCCATATAAACAGAAAGCAAGTTAATGGGATCGGTCAGAGGCTAAGAGGAGTGGGGCATGAAGAGCTACCATTGAGCCACCAACACGGGTGGCACATGCCTTTAATCCCAGCACTTGGGAGGCAGAATGAGGGGGATGGATCTCTGAGTTTGAGACTAGCCTGGTCTACAGAGTGTGTTCCACAAAGGTGGAGAGGAGATAGCTCAGTCAACGAAGTGCTTGCCGTACAGGTCCGAGGCTCAAAGTTCAGTCCCCAGAACCCACCTACAAAGCTGAATGTGGCAGTTTGTGTTTGTAGATCTAGCACCAGGGAGGCTTAGTCTAACCTAATCAACAAATTTTAGGTCAAGGTCCTGTCACAAAAACCAAAGTAGACAGCCTGTTAGAAACAACACCCACACGCATGCGCACAGATACACACAAACACACACACACACACACACACACACACACACAGAGCAGGAAATGTAGCTGAGTTGATTGTTTACCTATGTTTACCTATCGTGTAGAAAGTCTTGGGTTCAATCCCAAGTACCCCATAAACCAAGTAGGGTGGCTTCTGCCCACAATCCCCGTGCTTGGGCGGTAGAAGCAGGAGGATAAGAAGTTCACGTCACTCCTCAGCTATCTACAGCCTGGGGGACATGAGGAGGCCTGGTTTCAAACAAAACAAAACAAAATCAAATCAAAGAGCCTGAACTAAAACCCCAATTGATCATAGAGAATTTTAGAAATGTAGAGCAGGGGGCATCACCTCAGACTAAGTCACTGCAACACTGAGGGTGGAGAGAGCCTTGGAATCTGAATTGTTTTGGTGCTGAGTTTCAAAACCAGAGCCTGGCACACATTAAGCATGTGTTCTACAACCAAAGGTCTACCTTGTGCCAATAATTTGAAATGTTACCAGGTTCCCTATCCTATCTCTTGGTGACTACGATGTGTATTAAGTTTTGAGGAAATTTGGTGTAAAGAGATAGACTGGATGTGTACTGAAGGCAGAATATTCATAATTTGGATTTTGAAAATAAGCCAAATTCCAGGTTTTTATCTGTCTTTCACAATGTGGGCAATGAATTTTTCTAGTATCCCTTGCAGTTCGACGAGAACGAACAGAGACAGGAATGTATATGAACACAGAGAGAGGGAGAAAGGGACGATAATATCTTTAGTGAGTTATCTGTAGCAGCAAAACTATGTGCTTACACAATGCTATTAATGTTGGAGGATCTAGTTTGGGGCATGTGAAAGACATGGCAAAACATGGTCTTTGATGTCCAAACATTTACAAATTCTTGTGCTGTTGGTGGTGATTTATTTCTGTAATCCCAATAATTCGGAGACTGAGTCAGGAGGATTACTGCAAGTTTGAGGCCAGCCTGGGCTAAAGTGATACCCTGTCTCAC
This sequence comes from Arvicanthis niloticus, assembly GCF_011762505.2. Lineage (NCBI taxonomy): Eukaryota > Metazoa > Chordata > Mammalia > Rodentia > Muridae > Arvicanthis > Arvicanthis niloticus. The sequence goes on from NC_047679.1 coordinate 108,213,859, forward strand.
AAAACTAACAAAAGTAATAGCCGGGCGGTAGTGGCGCATGCCTTTAATCCTAGCATTTGGGAGGCAGAGGCAGGTGGATTTCTGAGTTCAAGGCCAGCCTGGTCTACAGAGTGAGTTCCAGGATAGCCAGGATTACACAGAGAAACCCTGTCTCGGAAAAAAAAAAAAAAAGTAATAAATGTCTAAGAGTGAAGATGGCCATGGAAAAGCCTTGGTATCATCACCAAGGTAAATAGTTGGGTTGACAAGAGGAGTCAGGGAGGATTAGTAGGACACCCATGCCCACATTACCCTTCATGGCAAAGTATTTATCAGTCAATCCTCAAAGATTCATAGAGTGCTCCCTTTTCAAACATTGCCAGAAGGCTGCCTTCTACATGGTTCCTGCTTCTGTGTTATGGGGGGGGGGGGGTCTCAAACTTAAGAGATAAGTCACAGGAAAGCCCGTGTAGCATTTAGTTGTGGGCCAAAAGTTCAAGAATGAGTGAGTTTCCCAGAGGCAAAGACAGTAGAAAAAAATTTCATGTGGGTAGTAGGGCTTAAAAGATCTGTACAGGTAGACAAGAGGTAGGTGTCAGTTCTCAGTCATTAAGAATGGTATATATGGGGATACCAGATGCTAATAGGCTTTTTAAAAATGGCATATGTACATTGACCAAGACACCTGAGTTCTAAGGTAAAAAAAGAAATTCTTTAGGCACAGTGATTTATGCCTGTAATCCCAACACTCAAGACTGAGAGGCAGGGGAACATGAGTTTAAAGCCAGTCTTTGCTACATAGCAAGTTCCAGCAGGTCAGCTTGGGATACTGGAAGTAAGACTGTCTCAAACAACAACAACAACAACCACCTAAACCTAGCTAGAACCATTGCCACAAAAGAGAGAGGGGGGGGAGAGGGAGGGGGAGGGAGAGGGGGAGGGAGAGGGGGAAGGGGAGGGGGAGGGGAGAGAGAGAGAGAGAGAGAGAGAGAGAGAGAGAGAGAGAGAGAGAGAAATGGAAGCACTTAAACCTCTGAAAGTTGGTGAAGATTCACTTTCTTACACAGGCTCCCAATAAGTATGCTTTTCTCAATATTCTTTAGTACCTTTGTGGGGAAGAAGTAGTAATTTTGGAATTTACCAAGTAGATCAAGTTGGCCTCGAACTCAGAGATCTGTTTACCACTGCCTTCTAAGTTTTAGGATTAAAGTTATGTGCCACCACATTTGACTAAGTAGTATCTTTATGGTAAGTCTTGGTCAGTTTTATTTCATTTCCCCCGACAAAAATATACCTTTCTTATATTTAAAAAAAAAAAAAATTGGGCCAGAGAGATGGTTTAATGGTTAAGAATACTTCCTCACCTTTCAGAGTACCAAAGTTTGATTCCCAGTATCTGAGCCAGGTGGCTCACAATTGCCTGTAAGATCATATTGAATGACCTCTTCTAAGTACTTGCCCACCACACACACACACATATAAAAATAAATCCGAATAAAACAAATTTTATTATTATTTTTAGTAGTAGTAGTAGTAGTAGTGTGTATGCGTGTGTGTGTGTGTGTGTGTGTGTGTGTGTGTGTGTGTGTGTGTGTGAACACAGGTGCATGTGGATCCCAGAGCATAACTTTGGGACCGGGGCTCGAACACACTTCATTAGGCTTCATGCAAGTGCCATCCTGACAATCCCGCAGTTCTGTTCTTCTTTTGCTTCTTTCCTTCTAAGAAAGATTTACTTGTATTTTTAATTGTGCGCATGTGTGTGGGTGCCAGTGGAGTCCAGAAAAAGGTGTTGGGATCCATTGGAGCTAGAGTTGGAGGTAGTTGTGAGCAGCCCAGTGTGGGTGTGGGTTCTGGGGCCCAAACTTTGAGCCTCTGAGCTATTTCTCTAGCTCCTCCTTTCTTTGGCTTTTTTTTTTTTTTTTTTTTTTTTTTTTTTTTTTTTTTTGAGATAGAGTCTTACTATGTAGTCCTGGCCTGGCTGGCTTGGCTTGAAATTTACTGTGTAGACCTGGCTGGCCTAGAACCCACAGAGAGCTGATTACCTCTGTCTCCTGAGTACAGGGATAAAAGATGTGTAGCACTACATCACCACACCAGCACATCTTTTCCTTTATGTTCAGGTTGGGTCTATCCCTATGCTCAAATGAAGCATATGTTCTCACATTCTGAGCACCTTATTATTTTATTTTATGTATATGAGTGTGTTTTGCCTGAACGTGTATGTGCCACATGCATGCCTAGTGGTCAGAAGAGGATGTGGCATTCCTTGGGACCAGAGTTACAGACTGTTGTGAACCACTGTATGGATGTTGGGAATTGAACCCGGGTCCTCTGGAAGAGCAACCAGTGCTCTTAATGGCTGATCCAATTCCTCAGCCCTCCATGACTCCTCTTACAATATATATTTGACACCCTCTTCTGACCTCCTTGGGCATTAGGAAAGCATATGGTAAACAGACCTACATGAAAGCAATACACTCTCACACACACATAAAATAAAATATCTATTTTTGAAACACAGGGTCTCTCTTTGTAGCCATGGTTGTCCTGGAACTTGCTCTGTAGACCAGGTTAGCCTCAAACTCATAGATCTACCTACCTCTGCCTCCCAAGTGCTGAGATAAAAGGTATGTGCCCCCATTTTTTTTTTATAATGATATCATGGGCCAGTCGTGGTGGCATAGAACTTTAATCCTGGCACTCAGGAGGCAGAGGCAGGCAGAGCTTTTTGTGTTAAAGGCCAGTCTGATTTACAGGGAGAGTTCCAGTCTAGCCATGGCAACACAGTAAGACTATATCACCGGACATCTAGTAGATTCCAGCCTATGTTTTAAGTGCTTCAAGACCAAAACCACATTTGATTCTTATTTGTTTACATTGTCAAGATGAGAGAACAGAGGCTTAGAGAAGAGTTCAATATTCAAGATGTTATCACCAATAAATGGCAGAGTTAAAATTCAAAACGTACCTGCACTCTTGTTTAAGATCAGAGATTGTGTGTGTAACCACTAAACAGGAAAGAGAAAGGCTCAAAGAGACTCAGTGAATAAGTGCACTTCCTGTTCTTTACAGAGGGTCTGAGTTTGGTTCCCAGCATCCACATGAGGTGTGCCACAACCACCTGTAACCCAAGTTCTGGGGGATCCAATTTCATTTTCTAAACTCCAAGGGTTCCTGTATTTATGTGCACACAGGCACGCGCACACACACACACACACAAGTGCGCACGTGCACAAAAAATTAAGTCTTTTAAAAATGAGAGACTAAGACTACAGGGCAAGATGGTACATTCCTATGATCCTAGTACTTGAGAAGCAGAAGTAGGATGGAATTCAGGGGTCTGCAGGGCAGTGATGCTCTATGCCTTTAATCTCAGCATTTGAGAAGCAAAGGCAGAAGGATCTCTGTGAGTTTGAGGCCAGCCTGGTCTACAGACTGAATTCCAGGACAGCCAGGACTACACAAAGAAGCCCTGTATCCAAACACCTTAAAAAAAAAAAAAGAATTCTGGGGTTATCTTCAGTTATCTAGTAGTTTTTAAATCAGCCTGGGCATTGTAAAATCCTGTCTCAAAACAAATTAAAACAACAGAACAAACAAGCAAAACCCTAAAAGAGCCCAACATTTGAAAAGGGGAAGCCTGATGTAGAAGTCAGCTCTCACTCCAATGCAGGGAAATGAACTAGGTCTCACCATCCATCGACTTAACAAGCACTTGTTAAACTCTCATTGCCAAAGCAGGAGCTGGTGAAGGAGAGGAAGAGATGCACAAATGAGAAATGCTGATGCTTCTTCATTCAACGACTTTTTTTTTTTGTCTGTCTGTTTGTTGTTTTACTTACTCACTTTATATCTGGCTCACTGCCCCACTTCCGGTCACCCCCTCCCACAATCCTCCTCCCATCCCCCCTCCACTTCTCCTCTGAGCAGGTGGAAGCCCCCTGGATAACACCCCCACCTTCCCACAAAGTCCCTGCTAGACTAGGTGCTTCCTCTTCCACTGAGGCCAGAGAAGGCAGCCCAGCTAGAAGAACATATCCCACAGACAGGCAACAGCTTTTAGGATAGTGCCTCCCCCACCCCCAGTTGTTTAGGACCCACATGAAGAAAGACCAAGCTGCACATCTGCTACATATGTGCAGGGAGGCCTAGGTACAGCTCGTGTATGCTCTTTGGTTGGTGATTCAGACTCTGACAGCCCCAAGGGTCCAGGTTAGTTGATTCTGTGTGTCTTCCTGTGGAGTTCCTATCCCCTTCAGGGTCGAAATCCTTCCCCCAACTCTTTCAGAAGAGTCCAAAAGCTCCGTCCACCGTTTGGCTGTGGGTGTCTGCGTCTGTCTGAGTCAGCTGCTGGGTGGAGCCTCTCAGAGAACAGCCATGCTAGCTAAAGACTTTTAAGATTTATTTGGAAAAATAAGCATAGAGAAGTGCTAACTACGAGGACAAGCTACGAATGGTGGCAGTGGCCTATCAGGGGCAGCTCGTGAAAGAGCAGCGTGAGAGAGAGCCTGAGAGAAATTGCAAGAAGCCAAACACAAATGCACATTCTGCCTAAGAAATGCCAAGAAATGTCCAGGTTTGATCCAAATGGTGGGCCTGAGAGGAATATGGAGGAACGGGGAATCAGAAGGTAGTTAAGAGAACCCTGGAAGCCAGGTGAAGGCTCATAGTCTTTACTTTGTCTTCAGGGAGTAAGCGCAGTCAGTGTTTGTTGACTATTTGTCATTTCTTTTTTTTTCCCCTCCAGATTTATTTCATTTTTAATTCTATCTATGAGTTTGAACATGTGTGTTCTGGTGCCAGAGGAGACCAGAAGACAGGGTTTGAGCCTCTGGAGTTAGAGTTTTGGAAGATTGTAACTGCCCATGTGGGTTTTGGAGACTGCATTTGGGTCCTCTGCAAAAGTAACATGCACACCCAACTGCAGAGCCATTGCTCCACGCCCTGGCTTTTACCTGTAACACTATGTGATTTTAGGCATGTTTTGTGGGTTTTTAATTTGTTGATGTTTGGAGACAGGGTTTCTCTGTGTAGCCCAGGCTGTTCTGTCAACTCTCAGACCAGCCTGGCCTTGAACTCAGAAATCCACCTGCTTTTTTCTGCCTCTGAATGCTGAGCTCAAAGAAAGGCATGTGCCACCAAGCCCAACAGGGAATTTTTTTTTTTTTTTCCTGACAAGATCTCAGGTAGCCCAGACTAGGGCAATGCATTCCTGCTTCAGCCTCCTGAATGCTGGGATTACAAATCTGTGCTGCAAGGTTTTTGTTAATCTAGTTTTAGGGAAGATGGGAAATGCTTTAATCTCTGTATTTGGAGGGCAGAGGTAGGCAGGGTCTGTGAGTTCGAGGCCAGCCTGGCCTACATAGTGGTCAAACAGGACCTCTACAGTGAGATTCTGTCTCAAAACAAAACAACAAAACAAAACAAAAAAAAAAACTCAACAACTCTTTTTTAGGGGCAATGGGGACTGATTAGGTTGGTGGATTGCTTGCTTGCCCTGGCAAGGCCTTTGAGGTGATCTTAGCCTTCTTTCTCATTTTCCTCACTTTGGTAACAAAATCTAGAAAGCTGCTGGTTGGTTACAGAGCAAACTTTAACCAGACATGCTGTTTCTCTGTTTAGGCTAAGGGTGCTGAGAGAGCAGAGGCCTGGCCTTCCTCAGGCCGGTTTGGTTCAGCCTCAGGTTCTCAGGGAGCTGGCACTTAGCTTGCAGCCCTCGGGACCTGCTGCTGGAGTACATGTGCAAGCCTTAGCATGTTTGCACCTGGGTTTGTTATTTGTTAGTTGGTGAGATTTGCAAATGACAATAGGATAAGGAACCCTCCCCAATCCCACCTGCCCTTGGAACATAAAGGATGGATGAGAACAACATGAAACATGGGCAGCACATAGAATTTGGAGAGAAAGGAGGATGAAGAGAAGGAAAAGTGAAATACTGGAGAACACACTGATATATCAACACCCATCGAGGCTTATGTCCCTTCCCCTTACTTGATCCCCCTTCAACCGGGGTGACTTAGAATGAACTGTTCCGCTGTCCTGAGATGCTGGTTTCCACACCTGACTTCATCTTCAATTGGCTGAGGTGCTCAAGAGGAAGGGAGAGCCAGAAGCTCCCGCTTTGCTTCATTCTGATAATTCTAAAAATCTCAATCAGTAGGATTCTTTTTTTTTTTTTTTTTTTTTTTTTTGTCACAGGGCTATGCTGTTTTACTAGAGAGACAAGGCTTTTGATTGCAGAACAAAGCAGAGAATTAACATAATTATCCTTGTGGATTTAGTCCAAGGTTGGTTTGGAGCCTAAATTACCCAGGGACCCTCAAATGCCCTGCTTTGTCTGCTAAGCATCAGGAGGGCAGGGCCCAGTCCAGTATTGTTCCTAGGTCTCTGTGCTACACCTAGATAGCCTGTGGTGGGCCACTGCTGATAATAACTCTTGCATGAGTGCAGTAGTTTAAGGTGCCCATAGGTTGTCCCTGTGAGTATACTACAGCATGTATATTGGTTTCTGTATTTTAGAGATGGAGGAAGGGACACATAATGAGGTACAATGGCATCACGCTGGGACTACTTCTTGGTCAAATACTAGGGCCTGCTTGAGGCTAGTTATCAACAAGGTAGGACTTGGCTCTGGATTTTAGACTTCTCCTAAAACAGTCTTCTTTGTCTTGTACCTCCATCTCTGAGTATCCTGTCTGGGTCAGTAGATGTTAGGCACGGGAGAACTGAGAAAGACAATTTTCCTGAAAAAGGCTGTTTTGGCATTTAACAAAAGTGTTGCACTATACTGAAAAGAATTATGGATGTGGCATCAGGACTATTGGGATTCCTGGCTCAGAAACTCACTGTATGACCTTGAGCAAGCCACCCATAGACGATTAAGAGACTCAGTTTCCTCAATAACAGAACTAAGAACTGTAGTGAGAAACAAATAGTCACATAAGGGCATTGTAAACACTCAGATGCTATACAAAGGTAAGGTATTTTTATTATGGTTATGTTATGGTGTTAGTCTCAAATAAAATAATCATTGTTGTCTACATGCTTTAAAGGTTTCCCACAGCTCTCCCCACACTGATCCTTGGTTTCCCATCATCTCCTATAGGGCAGGAAGTCTGGCCCTCAACAGGAAAGGGCTCAAAAAAAAAAAAAAAAAAAAAAAAAAAAAAAAAGCTACAGCTTCACCCAGGAAGCAACCATCTTCCTTCAACGTTCATTTGGCCAGATAAGTGATGCAGCCAAATGGTAAAAGGCAGACTAGTGAAAATTGATGTGTTCAAAATCCATTTCAGCCTCAAAATGGGGAACCTCAAAATTAGGGTTCACAAAACCCTAAGGTCCTAAGTAAGGCCTTAAGATTAGTGGCAATTTAGTAATTACCAGAATAATTAAAATCATCAAAGACAGTCAACTTAAAGCAGGGTCTGCAATAGCAAGCCACATGGAGGTGATTTCCTTGTTAAGTAATGCATATTGAGTTCATATGTTGATTAACTTAAATATATTTCTGAGTCTTCATTTTTTTGCTTGGTGCAAAACATTTTTTAAATGTGTGTGTGTGGGGGGGTGGGGGGGTGCACGCGTGCGCGTACGCGTGCACATGTGTGCATTGTAGGGCAGGTGTGGCCAAATAAAATAACTAGTGAAGAGGTTCCGAAAGCAAAAAAATAGGCTGGCCCTACTATATCTACATTACTGGAAATTAGTGTCGAGGGTGGAGAGGACGGGTACTAACACCAGATCTCAGAAAATGGCAAGACCACGAGAGCCTTAGTTGCTCCCCTGCTCAACATCAGACCAGGTGAGGGAGACAGCAGGCAAGTCTCAACTGCCATCTGTGAAGACTTCACAAAGAATTAAAAAAAAAAAAAAAACCCTCCTAGCTCAGAGATGGAACCTCTGGGCCTAGAGGGGTGGGGGGTAGGGAGAAGAGAAAGACATTAATCCTGCAGGGCTTCCTTCTAGTCCAAATGACCCTCTCTGGCTTCCTTAGCATAGGTAAATATATACTAAATAATATCAATATGTCTGAACATAGAGATTATTTTTCCAAGTTCTTGTTATTTTACATTCTGTTTAGAATCCTCTAGGAACTGTTGGGCATGTTTCCTGATACCTTTTGGGCTGAGAGAATACCTTGGAAGTCCTCACCACCAGATCAGGGTTGGAGCTGCTAAGAAACAATCTAAGACTGAAAGCAAGTCAGCCAGCAGCTTCACCTCCGCAAAGCCTCTCTCCTTGGAGTTAATGTAAAGTCATCAGAGTTCGAACGTGGACCACAAGCTTCTAAGCCCTTCAAGTCCCAGGGATAGTGGCGATATAAACACAGGAAGGATTTATTCCCTTGGCCTGGCAGGCGGTCGTTAGGGTAAAGGGGAAGGGTCAGGGGACTCAGATTGGTGTCTCAAGAGGTCAGAGGAAAAGCAGGCAGAAACCAAGCCCTCGGTCCTCTTCTCTTTTGCAGGTTTTCCTCTGCAAAGTCTTGCAAGCTTCCCTCTTTATAGACCTTTCGTTCCTTCCTCCCTCGGGTCTCCCCGCCAACCCAGATGCCTCCACACCCAAGCAAGTGATATCCACTGAGGGTGACCCGAGGGTTTTGCAGCCTGGGAGGTTGCCACGAAGAGTGGGCCGAGCGGGAGTCGCGAGGCGAGGCGGCGAGGACCCGGCATTTTTTCTTGCCCTAGCACCTGTCCCACTTCGGCGCCCCGGCTAGGGCTGCGCCTGAGTGCGGCCTCAGTTCTGGAGCGCCAGAACCACGCGCGGAGGTCGCCAAGGGTGGGGAAGTGGGGGGCCCGGAGGAAGGGCGGGGTGTCTGGCGGGGGCGTTCCCCTCAGGCGAGACCCCCGCCCTCCTACATAGACCGAGTCAAAAAACCGGGGAGAGCGTGTTACACATCAACCAGGAGCGAAAACGATCGCTCTCCGACCCCGATCGGCGTTGCGGCACCCCCCCTTCCTGGAGCGGAGGGCTGGCCGGGGAAGGTGGCTCCGTTCTTCCCCGGTGGCCAGTGCGGGGTCTGCGGCTGCCCAGCGAGGTTCCGGCTTCCCCGGGGCTGGTAGGGGGGAGCCCCGAGAACTGCAGGCCCGCCCCCTCTTCCTCCTCCTTCCCCTCCTCCCCCACGTGTCCTCCCGGAGCCCAGCGGCCTGATCCCAGCACCCCCCCTCCCCGCCACCTCCCTCCTACTCCCGCTTCGCCCGCTTCCCGGGCGGTGTGGAGACGAGCAAAGTTGCGACAGCAGCCAGGGGGCTCTGCCCAGGTGAAGGGGGCGCTGTGACGGGGGCGGGAACGGCATGGCCCTGCGGCGGGGGGGGGGGGGGGGAGGATAAAGAAACTTGCTTTCCGCAGCCCCCACCCTGCGCGGGTTCGGATCTTGCGTGAACCGAGCCCTCGTGGAGACGCTGCAACGCCGCCGGGACCGAGGCCGGCACCCCGAGCCGGACCCGGATCGGGACCGCGCGCTCAGGCGGGCTGCCGAGGGCAGGCAGGCCAGCACCCGGGCAAGGGCGGGGTGGGTGACCGTGCACCGGACCGAACCGCGGACTCCGGCGGCGTGGGCGCGGGACGAACCGGGACCGGGCCGAGTTGGGTGGCGAAGTAGGACGTGGATTCGGGGGGCGGGGCGCAGCGGGAGGGGGGAGAGCAGGCCCGGCCCGGCTGGCCTGGGCGTGGGGGCGGGGGGCGAGTTCGGGGCACTTGCTGGGCTCCGGACCGAGCGCTAGGGCGGGGCGGCGCTAGGGGCTGGGCCCGATCGGGAGGAGAGGGCGAGGGGAGGGAGGGCAGGGGGTGGAGTAGGGGCGTGGAGTTGCAAGCGGGGTCTGGCCTCGGCCGGGGGCGAAGGTAGATCTGCGGGGCCGAAAGCGGAGGGAGGGAGGCCCTAGGCAGCGCGGCGGCGGCGGCGGCGGCGGCGGCGGCGGCGGCGGCAGCGGCGAAGGCGGAGGCCAGCTTCCGCGGAGTTTGTGCCCGGGCTTCCCAGCTGGGCTCCGGCCGCCTCACGCGCACAAATGGGGTTAGGGGACTGACTGGTAAGCAACTCCCGGTGTTGGACGTGCTTCCCAGGCGATTCCCGGAAAACCGAGGGAAGACGCCGTCTGCAATATGCCGCACCCCCACCCCACCTCTTAGCATCTGGATTCTGCTCTTTGGAGGCGGCGGACCCTTCCCCACCACAATCCTTCCACACTTCCAGCACCCCTTCCGTCTTCCTCTCATCCTTGGCCATCTGAATCTCCTAGTGGTATGCTTTTGAGGGCTGGAAGGCGTCGAGGGTTGCACTTTCTCTCCCTTGGGGGCAGCCTAGTTTGTGTCTTATTCCTGCCAGGTAACGTTGCTTGGCATGGTGTGGTTCAGATAATTTAAGCCTCCCCTCCAAGCTCTTTTGATGGCTTTTAAGGAAAGGGACGGATCTCTGGATTTTCATGATCAGAATGGGGTCTGAGGACTGGGAGTTACTCTCAGCTCACTTCCACTACCAACCTCTTTACTATGAGCCATTTCTGTGGGGACTCGAACGTGGAGGGTGGGATACGGGAGCATTAATGTGCTTCTCTGTCTTTCCATAGGGTCGGCGTGGCGAAGGACAGCTAGTGTCAGAGGAAAAGTAGACACCAGTCCAACTACGGCCGCCCCCACTAGTGGTTCGGTAAGAGGACACCACTAAGGGGATGCTGGTGGGTTGGGGCCCAGTATAAGAGTAGAGGTGGGTTCTCGACCCCCAGAGGGACTCTTTCCTGGTGGGGAGAAAAAGGCGAGCCCCTGCTTCGGGTAGGGTTCCGGGGAAGGAGATGGAGGGTGGCGACGACGGGGTGGGGGGGGGGTGCGGGAAGAATGGAAGAGTCACACCCTGCTTGCAAGGGGAGCCTCCCTTAGGCTCCTGGGAAAAGGGGACTGAATACGTGTGCTCTGTGGTACCAGGGCAGGGGGAGATCTGGGGATGGTTCAAAGAGTGATTTGCACACTGGTTCTGGCACCAGTGGCCTGAGAAAGTCAGGTCGGGGCATAAGGTGGAGAACCTTGGAAGGAAGGCAGACAACCAACCCTCTGGCCTCAGTGCCCAGATCACTTCCCTTCCTCAACCTCTCTCCTAAGGGGTATGGGGTGGGGGGCGTGTAGCTCTTGGAGCCCCGCGGATTGAGTGCCTCCGCCTTTCTTGGGAGTCTATCTTTTTGCCCAGCTTGCTACAGCTACCACTGCCTCCCTCTCTGGAATCTGCTGGGTTCTCTCTGCGATCCCCTCCTCCTCCTCCTCCTCTCCCCTCCCCTCCCAGTGTCACCGGGGCTGCTTGGCTCTGCCCCCTTCGCCGCCGCTTGCTCCCAGCTTTAGTCCCTCCTTCTCATGCTTGCTCCCTCCCTTCGCCTCCTCCTCCCCATCCCCCCCCTCGCCTAGGCCGTATTCTGGGAGTTGTAGTCTCTTGCAGCGCTGGCTGGCGCCGCCCGCGAACAAGGCAGGACTCGACTTCCCGTCGAGCCCTGCGACCGGCACCCACTCCACCAGGCTTCGCTCACACACACAGACACACACACACACACCGCTCTCCCCCTCACTCTTTCGCTCGCCGCGGCGCTGCCAGTGTGTGGCTCTGTCTCTCCTCCGCTTTGCTGAGCCCTCCCTTCTTCCTCTCAGTTCCTAGAGTCCGACCGCCGCCGCCGTGAGAGGAGAAGGAGGTCGGTAGCGATAAGGGGCGGAGGGGGGCATCGGATGCCGGCAGTGTTAGGCGGGTGGTGGTTCAAAGAGGGTGAGAGGGAGCTCGGGTGGCGGCCTGAGCCTCCCTGCGGAGCCGACCCGGGAACAGGTGCGTCTTTTTTCTGTCTCCCCCAACCCCTCCACCCCTTTTGACTCCCCGGCTTTTTCGTATTCCCCCACCCGCTTCTTTCTATCCTAAGCCTTTCCCCAACCCTGTCCGTTCCTCTCCCCTTAGCTTCTCAGCTTGCCCCCCGGGGGCGCCGTCCTCTTCGTGTCCCCGGACGTAGAGCTCTCGGGAGCTCTCTCTGTCCTCGCCCCTCCCTTCGGGACAGCTCCCCTCCACTTCCCACCTTCGTACCCCATCCCTGCCCTGCCCTAGCCCCTTTTCGACCTCCTTCTCTTTTAGCCAGGTGAGACTTGTTCACCAGGATCCAACAGAGTCTTCCCCTCGGCTGGGCGGGGGTCTCCATGGAAACGGGGGTCTGTAGATCCTGGGGGGGGGGTAACCATAGGAATTACCCCACTCTACAGAAAAGGAGGTGGAGGCTATGGTCTTGGAAGTACCTGGCCCCAAACCCTGCTCTAAGGATCCGACGATCCGAAGGGAACCTGGCCAACAGGGCAGGGCGAGAAAGGGCTTGTTATTTTATTTTTTGGGGGGTGGGGGGTGTCCGTGATGAAGTCTCGAACAGACTGGGAGAAAATGCCCTCCAACCTTAGAGGTGGAGGTGCGACGGCTGCTCTCTCAGGGTTGCTTTCTCCTCTTTTCTGGGGTGCAGGAACCATAGGGTAAGGGGTACCCCTAGGTGGCGGCGGGGCCTGGGTTCGGGAGTGGGAGTGCTGTGATGGGGGCAGGGGCAATTATCCGAGTCCCTGGAAAAAAGGCGGGGGATGACTTCGGAGCGCCCAGGCTCCGCTGCCCTCGCTCTAGGGGCGGGGGCTACCGGGCCGGGCGAGGCGGGGAGGGGGCTCAAATTGAAGAAGGATGAGATGGGGGCAATTCATACTGGCCCGGCGAGGCTGGTGGGAGACCCAGCTGGCTTGCAAGCCCTCAACCCGCTTCGCGCCAGGCCTGGAGGCTAGGGGTCTGGGAGGAAAGCAGAGGGCTGGAAAGGAGGGAGGCTCCGGTTACGGGCCGGATTTCGGGATCAGGGGCAATCCCCTGGCCCTTAGAGAGGGAGGGAGAGGGATGGCCGCGAACCCCAGGGTTCCCCCACCCTGCTTCCTAAGGGGCGTGAGGAATGGACAGCAGGCCCAGCGGAGCTGGATTCAAGCGGATCGTGGCCAGGGAGTGGGGGGGCTTAGTGGTGGTCTTCGGGGGGAGTAGTCCGGCTGCGGGGCGGGCGGGCGGGGCGTGAGGCTCCGGCGGGCGGCGGGGCGGGGCCCGGGCGGCGCTGCTGCCGCTGCCGCCGCCGCCGCTGCTCCTGCTGGGGCCGCCGCCGCCGTTGCTGCCGCCGCCGCCGCTTCTGGGCGGGGAACCGAGGCCAAAGAGAGTCCCGTGCCGGGGCAGAGGGCGCAGGCGGCGCGCGGTGGGGAGGGGGGCTTTCTGCGGGCGGGGGCAGGCTGGGGGTGGAGTCCCCGACGGGGGGGGGCGGGACGATCGAGGACGACGACGACGAGGAGCCCCGGGGGCCCGGTGCTTGGAGGACGAGGTGCTGGAAGAAGGAAAGGGGGGGTGGGTCCCGCGACGGGCCTCGTGGGCTTGGCTCCCGGTGGTTTGACTTCGGGACGGAGCCTTGTGGGGGCGCCCAGAGGCCAGGAAAGGGATAGAGGGGTGGACTGGACGGTGGAGGGGGCCCTCCTTGCCGGGGTCCCGTGGAGAGGAAGGCTGGGCCAGAGGGACGTCCGGGCAAGGCTGGGAGGAGCCGGCCTCACCAAAGCTGGGGTTTTCGTGTTATGGAGGTGCAGGAGATTGTTGTATCGAAAGATGTGGTCGAGGGGAAAGGCGGGAGGGAAGCACGCTGCAAACCCAGGAGGCCCAACACCACAGGCCGTTGCGGGTGCCCTTCTGTTCCGCTCAAGCTTCCCCTCTCCTCCCTATTAGAAAGAAGCCCGGTGTTTTTGTTGCATTGTTTTGAAAATTTCAAGGTTGCCTGATCAAACTGTCGACGTGGTGATACTTTCTCATTCTTGCTGTTTTCTAGAGTAGACAGTAAGGACAGGCTTCAGTTGGCGAGCATTCTTCTAGCCCAGCGTTTTGGAGGCTCTTTGCATGCGTGTGGGAAGGGGGCTTGTAAAGCAAGGCACAGATGAATACTCTCAAGGCGATTTGGAGGTCGTCCCTATGACACTGGGTAGAGGGCAGTTGCAGATAGCTTTGGTCAGACTTCTGGGATACACTTGAGCCTTCAAGTGTTTGTCCCATGCGTCTTTCAACTTAGAAGACTGTTTCTCAGAATCACACTGCAGAAACGTTCATGGGGAAAGAAATGGGGCATGAATATAGAGTTGGGAGTTGGTTAGGTTCATAATAAAATTCTAAGGATGGAAGGGAGTTACCATTTTAACGGTCATCCAGGGCTGTTCTGTTTAGTATGTCTTGTCCTTGAACGTTGGTAGTGAGGTGCCTTTCTTATTGGGGGGACCGTAGGTGGCATAGTCAAAGCTAAGTTTGGGCAGAGTTTTTAGGGTACTGGAATGTGATGTCACCTGGTGGTACTGAAGATGACAGTCTGTAGGAAAGAAACTTACAAGATTCCACTGGGGATTAAACGAGATAATCCCATTCCAAGAATCACCCAGAGGCTTCAAAAGGAAGTAAAAGGTTGAGAAGGAACCTGTAAAATTTTGACAGAAGCAAAAGTAGCAAGCAAACCAGAGGGAGCAACAGGGGATGTGGTGAGTCAAGTTAAAAGAATCCCAAGTTCCATTATACACTTGAGGGTTGTCCTGGGCATCTTGAGTACTTTATTAGGATATTGGTAGCAGGTATTTTTTGCACCTGAGGAAATTATCTTGAGGTGGATCTGGGAGACGGGAGTTACAGGGCTTGGCACTAAAGCTCACTAAAATGGGCTTTGTTAACGGATTTTCACATACACTTAAGTGCAGGCATTAATGAAAAGAGAGGCACTCCGAAAAAAAAAAAATACTCTTGTGGGTGTGGACTAATCAAGGGAAAGTCACTCTTAAGCTGACTTTGGAAGGTTGACTCTTGTTGGGCATAGACCTTTAGTCCCAGCACTCAGTGGGCAGAGGCAGGTGAATCTCTTGTGTTGAAGGCCAGCCTGGTCTACAGAGTGAGTTCCAGGATGCCCAGGGCTACACAGAGAAACCCTGTCTTGAAAACCTCTGAGTCTCTTACTAGATTTGTAGGAACAGTATGTAGGTTTCTTTGCATTCTGACTCTGAGATGAAGAGAACTAGATACCTAGTTGATACAGGAAGGGAAAGGGATGCAGAAGTTTGGGTTGAATAGACTAGTTCTGTCAAACAGCAATAAGGAAGGGATGGCTAGCAGTTGGAATAGGGCAGAGGAAAGCTAAGTGAGTCCTAGCCAGCTTTGCTGTTGGAGTCTGGTTTTCAAAGTGGAGGGAAGAGGGAAGTTCTAGAAGAAATAAGGCAGTCTTCTGAATCTGGCTTCTTCTTCTTTTTTTAATTTGCTAGGACTGCTACAGAGGATGTGTGGCATCCAAGAGATCCCCTTCTTTCTTACTGCCTTAGAGGCTCTTGGGAAGCAAAGGAGGTTTCTCTAGGGGTGTGTATCTGTGCCTTATTCATGATGCAGTTCACTACCCAGGCAAGTAAATGCTTGGTGAATGTGGCAGAGGATCTTGAGCCACGGTTAATCTGTGCTGTGAGCTTTAGGGAGGAGCTTTGCTGAGAGAAACAGAATCACAGGAGCAAAAGAGTTTTACCACCAGAAAGAAGGCAGGCAAAAGAAGTCGGAAAAGGGACCATATAGGGCAGTGAATAGGGGGAGGAAGATGAAGATGAGCGTCATTGTCCCCATGTCAGGTCTAACTAAGAAGAAAGCAGTAAGTTGAAACCTCCAGGGTAATGTTTTCCAAAGAAAGTTCGAAGAACCCTTAGGGCTCTCTCCAGTTTAGTACTAGAATTGCTAAGGCTGGGGTAAGAAAGAAGATCTTGGATAAAAATAGGCTAGGAGGAAACTGGCATTTAGAAAAAAAATATAAATATATTTACCCATAAAGAAGGAGAGGTAGTATCCATGTTAAGAACTTAAAAATATACAGTACGGGCTGGGCATGTAAAATGCTTGCCTAGAACGTGTGATGGCCTGGGTTCAAGCCTTAAAACTGAAAACAAAAAGACAAAAAACCCGAAAACCCTACAATGTGAAAGAAAAGGAGATTACTAAAGAACCGTAGGAGAGAGGCGTTCAGATCCTGTTCAAAGCTCGATTGAGGAGTGTAAAGATTAATTTTTGATAGCCACTGTGGGAGGACCCAGGAAGCCAGGAGGAAACAGAATAGCTGGGCTTAAGCTGAAACATTTCTTAGGAAATCCAGATGAATGCAAAGATTCTGAATGGGAAAGGGGAGTCTTAGTACCACGTTGAATGGAGAATAGGAGAAATCGGGAATACACCAGTCTGTAAGCAGGAGGAATTCTTGATATAAGGAGGTAAGGGATAGAAATTCCAAAATAAAACAAACAGGATAGAGAACAGGGACCTGAGAGCCTTGGGCCAGAATTGAACAGTGGAGTTAAGGGCACCAAAAAGAGACTCTAATCAGGATTTGACTGGACTGTGTTTACACTGGTTAGTGAATCTTAGGTGGAGCTATCTGGGATGGATTGGGTTGGCTGTTAGATGTCTAGAGCTTCTCCAGGGTCAGCTAGCCTCTGAGAAGCCATGCAGGAATTCCGTGTTGAGTTTGGATGGGAATGTGAACACTAGAGTGGAATGGAGAGACTAGAGAGAGTGAAACCTGTTACTAATTGGACAGGAAGCTGGGAGACAACACTGATGTCTGTGTGAAGGAAGAGGGGGCACTTAGATCAGAGGTAGTTTTTTAGAAAGGAAATTTCTTAATGTTAGCATTGGAAGTCAGTCTGAGTCTGTGTCTGCTTGAATCTTCAGTGCCAGGATGGCTAAAGACGGAGGAAATAAGTAATCTACCTTTCTGTCACTAGGGGATTCTAGGGCAGTATTTTATATGATCTCTTATATGAGCCAGGCATTATTCATGCCAGTCTGTAAAATGTAGAAAATCATCCTCTTTCTAAATCATATCTTTTCCTGCTGTTCATAACTTCAAAATGGTCTTTTATGTTGAAAATGTTCTTTTAGCGAACTAAAGTTGTGTTCTGGTCAGGAGCAAAACGTAATTCTGTTTCTGCCTCCGCAATTCCAGTAAGCCTTTGTAGTATTTTTTTTTTTTTAAGCAGTAGCAACTCTTTCCTCATAAAACATGTAAAAATTGATCATTTTTAGCAGAGTAAGTGTAGATTTGTTAAGAAACAATGAGGAAAATGTTTATGTGGGAGGGGGCAAGGGAACAATACCCTGGTTGGTTTATTTATTCTGGGTTTGTGTGTGTGTGTGTGTGTGTGTGTGTGTGTGTGTGTGTGTGTGTGTGTGTGAGAGAGAGAGAGAGAGAAAGAGAGAGAGAGAGAGAGAGAGAGAGAGAGAGAGAGAGAGAGAGAGAGGGGAGAGAGAGGTGGGAGAGAGGAGAGATATGGCCTATATAGACCAGACTGGCCTTGAAGTCACAGAGATCTATCTGCCTGCTTCTGCTTCTGCCTCTGCCTCCCAAGTGCTTGGATAATAGTGTGTGCTACTATGCCTGGCTCCCCCTGCCCTCTTTTTAAAGAAAACTGCAGGTCTAGTGTCAAGTGTGTTTTCCCCTTTGTTGGTAGATGAATTGTGATGAATTTGAAGATGTGGCTTGTTATTTGTAAAATGCAGTGATTTTCAGATTTCCCCAGTAGAGTTAAATAAGGCAAGATGTGGCATCATTTGGACTTGAAGATTGGCTAAAGATTTGGGAAGGACTGAATTCTATGTAGCAGCTTTGGGTTTGAAACATTGTTACGATCTGCTAAGAAACAAAATTTGCTTACCTCATTACTAAGCTATATTTTAGTGCTGATTCCGTTTAAAGGTACAATAGAATTTTGCCAGTGCAGGGGTATGAGGACACTAAGAGTTCTTTATTTTTATGAGTTCTGTGAAATATATAATACACAAATATGATTGTAGGGAGAAGATTCACTGAATACTTGGATCTATGAGATGACTGAATATGTTTTTCTCATGAAGAGTCTTTATGCAGTTGAACTTGGTTCTGCCATGCCCAGGTGGGCTTGCATCTTAATTAATCTTCTTTGGAGACAGAGCTGTGTTCCAGTCCTTGCTCTTCGACTTCATAATAGTATGGTAGGAAACAAGTCACTAACTTTCTTGAGCCTCAGTGTTCTCATCTAGAGAAGTAAGATGATACTAATATTATAGGATAATTAGAAATATATATATATATATACACACACACATATGAACTGCTAAGGTACTTATGAAATGGTGTATATTTTTAGAACTAAAATTTCTAGTGTTTTATGACATTACTTACCACATGCAGTGCAGAATGGAACCAAAAATTTATTCTGCTGCCCACCCTTCATATTTTAGCCCTTTGTCCTTTTTCTCTAGAATTCTTTTTGATTAGTAGACATTCGGCATTGATTGCATGGTAGGAGGTAATGCCTTAACACATTGCTGCATCTTCCTCAGAGGTGGATGTGGTAGTTGCTTTTCCAGTTGTGCCTTGACACTGCTTACTGCTTCCGGACAGGAACTGAAGACTGTATATCCCATTGAAACTTTTAGGGATCTTTTGGGCCAGATGTATCAAATTCCCTGAAGCTGCCTGGTGTGAGTGGGTGCTGGGAACTTAACTAGGGTTCTCTGCAAGAGCAATCTATATGCTTAACCACTGAGCCATGTCTCCAGCTCAAAATACTGCTTTCAGTAAAGGACTGCTGTTTTACATTATAGTTGGCTAAGCTTTCTAGCTGTCTCTGGAAATGCTACGAACGCTGATAGAACCTGGAGCTGATGTGCTTGGATGATAAAGATGCTCATCAGTGATTGAATGGAAGAGAATAATACTGAAGAAAGCTCTGGGTTCCCCAAAGCAAACTTTCTGGGCAAAGAAAAAACAGTGGCCTTCAAACTAGATCTCTTCTCTGCAGCTGGAGTGGACTTTGGTGTCAACAATTGGGTCTCTGTTAGTTTTGCCAATACAGGGAGAGACTGAGGACAGGCCAATTAAAAACAGCAGATTGGCTGATAAATTAACAATTTCTATTTGACTTAGAGAAATGCATTGTTATTCTCTACCTGTCCCCTACCCCTGAGATCTACCTGCCTATTTTTATTCTGTTTAGGCAAATATTATAGCCATTCCCTGGTAGCCCACAAGTCACCTGGGTTTAAAAGTTAACTGTGGATGCAGCACACTGAGATAGTTGGGAGTCGATTTTATTATTTTGCTTGGCACAATTTTAGTTGAGTTCTGTGTTTCTCTTTATTGTAGAAATAAAGCAGAAATAGTGTTGAGGTGAGAACAAGGCAGTAAAAGAAAAGACTTGCACGCAGTGCTGTTTTGTTTATTTGATATAAGTGCGCACGTGAATGAACACGTGTGTGCACGTGCATGACAGCTTGCAGGAGTTGGCTCTTTCCTTCCACCAAGTGGGTCCCAGGGATTAAATTCAGGTCATGAGGCTTGGTGGCAAGTGCATCTCACTGGCCATGTTTTGTTTTGCTTTTGAGAAAAGGTTTCATTGTATTGTTCAGGCTAGTCTTGAACTTGTGGGTTCAAGTGATCTCCTGAGTAGCTGGGGCTGCAGGCGTACAACATTGTGCAAGACTTAAATATTTCTACCTGGGTACCTGGTCTCTGTATGATATAGAAAAGGGTTGGTTTTCGATAGTAGTTTATTTTAGCAAGCTATTTATTGAGCCCATATTGTGTGCCCCTTATGCTAGACCCTGTTGGGAGGGGGCTAGTAAATCTATGGATGGGTAGCAGAGTGAGTCATATGGAGTTTGCATACTGTGTAATAAGAGGGATAAAAATAAAATAATAGCTTCAAATGAATTATATACACAATCTGTGTAGTCGTAGCAGAGGCTCATCTTCAGATAAAAGAACAGAAAAAGTAACCTGATAGTGGTGTCTCCAAATATTCATGTACATTCATGATCTAGGAGAGAGTTTAAGAAGCAAAACTTAGATGAGGAGGAATCCCCTTTACATGAAAAAGTCCATGTCATATAAGTACAGTATATTAAAATGGAGACTTAAGAGGAACACACTCAGAAGCATAGCAAAAGTGATTTCAAATCTTATATTACACTGGTTCATGTTGGGACTGAACGATGCACTAAATGTTTTCAGGGTCCTACTGAAGACCAAGATGGAGGAAAGCCAACTCTTATTTTTGGATTAACAGAAATTAGAAGTCTCACAAAATGTCCCAATTTACGTAGATGCCTTGCTGAAGTAGCTTTGCTGATTGATTTCATAATGCTGACGGAAGTTTTCTAGGTGTCTGTGACATGTAAAGTTACACAAAAACGTTTAAAGGATTTACCCCCTCTCTTTCTTTCTGTCTCTCTCTCTCTGTATGTTTATATATGAGTGCAGTGGTGTGTGTGTGTTTGTGTAAGTGTGTGTAGTGCTTACAGAGGACAGAAAAATCATTGGACTCCCTTGAGATGCAGTTACCAGGCAGTTGTGAGCCACTTGACATAGGTACTGAGAACCAAACTCTAGTCCTCTGGAAGAGTAGGGAGTAATCTTAACTCCTAAGCCATCTTTCTAGCCTCAGCTGTGTAAAATCTTACAGCTGGAGCCTGACTTTAGTATAAAGTTATTAATACAATGATATATTTTTCCTAAGTAGAGCAAATCAGTTTCTTTTACTACAGGAAAAGAAAATGAATAGTGTTTGAATAGTAAGGGGAAAAAAATCAAGGCAGAGTATAGATAACCTAAAGCAATCTGGTAGCATGAAACCTTGTGTCTTAGTTCATCCTCAAAATATATTATCTCTGGTCCTTTAAGGGCTTCTGTGTTATGCTCAGTTCTCAACTAATAAGACGAATGTATTATTTCGTATAGTGAGATGGTCTTGAGACCTCAAGTGGCTGAGAAATGGAGAAGGGCAGTGTTCTCTAAGGTTTCTACCACAGTTTAGGCTGTGGGTCCTGTAATACATCCCTGTTACAAGTGATGGAACAGTGGTTAGAGGGCTCTACTACTGCCGCTATCTGGTTACATTCCTCCTCCTCTTCTTCCTCCTCCTTTTTTTTTTTTTTTTTTGAGACAGGGTCTCACTGTGGGTTACAGGCTGTCTCTGAACCAACTACACAGCCCAGGCTAGCATGAAACTAGGGATCCCCCTGCCTAACCTTCCTAAGTTCTCGGTTTATACCTCTACATCTATGTCATGAGGGGATTATGGATGCCCCTAAATATCAAGTCACATCTAAAAGCATGAGGTTTAGCGCCTACAGTAGTGACGAGATTGAAAAGGTGTGTATAATAGAATTCTATGTTAGTGCTCTCAGAGGTCTGTGGAAAATTGTAAGCCTTGGCCATCTAGTTACTGAGGCGACTGTCCAGCCTCCCAAGGTGACTACATTGGAGGTAACTAAATTCATCAGAATGAGCAAGCTCTCATGTGCTTAATAGACAGTTAACATTTCTTTGTATCCAGTCTGATAAATGTTTATAGGCACATGTTCTAAACATGGTGGTACCCAAGGAGTCTATGAAAGTATCCATGCTAGAATCATATACAGGTAATTTCTTAGTGTTCTTGTTAAACACAGTAATTATATCTTGGAAAAGAATGCAATATCCGTTAAGTCTGATCTTGTATGATAGACACCAGTGGAAATATTCAGAAAGAAAGAAAGAAAGGAGGGAAGAAAGAAAGGAAGAAAGAAAGAAAGAAAGAAAGAGAGAACAAACTTAAGTGAACTTGAAAATGTTAGAATAAATTTAGTTAAATAAAATGGACGGTTAAAAAAAAGGTGTTAAATTCTTGAGTAGATTGTTTCTGATTGATCCTTGTGTGTGTGCTATCATAGGATGGTAGAAGGACCTGGTCTGTATGAAGGGAAGCACAGGAAAGCAACTGGGACATTTCTACGTCACTCAAGTTTCTGGGATGATAGCTGATTAGTAGCTAGAAAAGATGAGGGGATATAGGTATACGGGAGGGCAGGTAGCCAAGTATAACAACGGTCTCATGGGAAATCATTAAAACAGAACATTTTCAATGGGGTTAAAGTTTGGGATATATAATGGGAAACACAAGTGTTAATATCCTTCCTGTTCAATATACAAGGAAGGAGGCAGACCAGTGATGCTGCTGTTCCCAAATTGCACTGGTATGGTGGTAACCTTTCCTTTGCTTTTTAAACGTTTTCTTCTTATAGGAGTATTAGCCAGACTTCTGCATTTCTATCGGAACAGTGGGACCCAAAGTTGCTTTTCTTTCTTCATTAGTCACCACTGGCCCAACCCTCCTCCTTAAACTGGTTACTGGCCACACCCATAATCTCAAGGACAGATTTAGGGCCAGGCTTCAAGATGAGTATTTTCTGGTTGTTTATTTTTTTTTAAGTCATAATTGCTTCTAGGTCACAGGTCACACAGCAGTGTGGGCCAAAAGGAGTCTCTGAAAGAGTACTTACTGCCAGAGTTGTTTTACCTGAGACCCTGTCCTGATATTGAGCTCAGCCACGAAGAAACAGGCAGGCATCATGCGATGGTTAGAGAGTCTGTTGTGACCTGTGTATCTATAGCCACCTTTGCTCATGACTAATTGGTCTTTGGTCACAAAGGGACAGATGAAGATTTCGACAGTTTTGAGGTTAGAAACTACACCATCTATGCTGGGTCTGGTGGATGGTGTCTGTAACCAAAGCACATAAAAAACTAAGACGTGAAGATTGCCATGAGTTTAAGACCACACTGGGCTACGTAGTATGTGTAACAAATAAAACTGGAATCTGTATCAAAATACTCTTTCTAAAATCAAGTAAGCCAGGTGAGGCGGCACATACCTGCAATCCTAACACTCCGGAGATGGAAGCAGGAGGATCAGTAATTCAAGGCCAGAGTCAGCTCTATAGCGACTTTGGGGCCAGCGTGAGTATTGTGAAACTCCATCTCAAAATAAAACAAAAAATGACCCCAAATCGATAAACAAACAAAAACCCATTATCTACTTTTGTGTAAAATATTTGTCAGATTCTTGCTCTGTTACCTTCCTTAATGTTCCATGCTTCTGCTTTTTGTTTTGTTTTTTGAGACAAGGTTTCTCTGTGTAGCCTTGGCTGTCCTGGGACTTTACACTATAGACTAAGCTGGCCTTGAATTTAGAGATCCCTACCACTGCCTTTCCAGGATTAAAGGTGCTCAACGCCATAGCTTGGCCATGCTTTGGCTCTTAATTGTTGTGAAATTTACTTTTGTCATCTTCCTTTCAAAACAGAATTGTGCCCTTTTGTAAAGTCTTTGTATTTTAGGGCTGCTCATCTTTGCTCATCTCCTATTAGTGATGCCCCAGCCCTGACTTGGAGCATAACTCGTTATATAGAACCCCTTCTTCCCTTTTTTGATAACACATTCTCTTTAAGCTTTTCTAAAATGCTTCAGTGCTTCCCCACAGTATTTCAGTTTGGCCCATGATGGTGAAATCTTTCAGGTTCCCCTATTTCATTTTTCCCGTTTGGTTGCTGTGTGTGTGGGCTTCTCTTTCAGGCTTTCTTTCCTTGCTCTAGCTTCTAGCACATCGTTGTTGCTTTTGCAGTTGTTTATTTTCTTTGGCTCTCTACATCATGGCTTTCCTTCTGCTTATTGTCAGCTCACCTGCTATTTTCATCGTTTTAACGTTATTGCTCCTCCATTACTCCGTTCTTGTCTTGGTTTCCCCTATTCTAGTGTGGTCATTATGGCAGACTACACACTCTATTCAGCCTTCTTGCTAGGATCTCAGTCTCTGCTGCTATCTCCACAGGCATCCTAAATGGCTAAGTTCTATTTGTTTCAGGCACACTAGCTGCTTTGAGCTTGTGGAGCAGGTGTTCTTCTTTGTCCTTATCATGAGTTAGATAAGACTTTTTGAGTGACTTCGACCAAAGTGAAGATAGTTCAGAGTGGTCCACAGTCATTGCTTTCCAGGCTGTGACAGCATTTGTCTTGGGTCATGCAGCTTATTCCTAACAATTACATTAGTTGTGACACCTGGGAAACCCCTTTGAGGTATTTCCTATCCCTGTGCCTGTGATTCCTGGGCCACTTGGGATTACCAAGTTTCTTCCAAGTTCCTTTTCAGAACTTTGCCTTCTCTTATGGGCAAAGAAAGAGAGAAGTAGGGAGGAAGAACATAGATGTGGGTGCACTGAGTGGAAGTGTGCACATCATAAGGTTTTTCTTTTTTTCTGTGTGTGTGCATTTGTAAGGTTTTTCTTTTCTGTTCACCTCTCCTGTGTTCCTTATAGTGAGCTATAGTGAGTGATTGCTAACTTGATTGGACAGGATGTAACAAAACGAAATCCTAGGCTTACTGAATCAGAATGTGTGGAGCTGAGACCTAAGATACTATTTGGAAGCAGCTCCTCAGAGATCTTGGCTTGGGAAACACTGGTTTGCATTGACTGTTCTGGTCCTGAGTACTCCTTTGCCAGCGGAAGCCTGTTTTCTAGTGCAGCATTTGATGCTTCCATTGGCTTTTTCTCTTGCTACATGAATCTTGCCTTCTTATGTAGGCCATTTAGTTCAGTGTCCTGCCTGTGTGTCTGCTGTTTTCTACCCCTTGAGCACAAAGACTACTGTTAATTAGCAACAGTGGACTTCAGATGGTCAGGAGTACTGCTCTGATAAAATCACGAGAAAAGTGACAAGGCTAAGATTTAAGAGGAGGCCCAATTTTCAAGATTTCATGAGGGCTGGAGAGAAGGTTCAGTGGTCAAGAAGAACATTACTGCTTTTACAGAAGACAGAATTTGATTTCCAGCACCCAAATCAGGTGGCCTATAGTGACTTCTCTAACTCTAACACCTTCTGGTCTCTGCACTCATATATACATATCCATACATATTCTCATTCTCTCTGTCTCTGTCTCTCTGTCTCTCTCTCTTCTGCCTCTCTCTCTCTCTCTTTCTCTCTCTCTCTCTCTTAGAAATAGTGAAAGTCAGTTTTAAAGAAGAGTTTCTGACAGCAGAGGCATCCAGCGTCAGTTTTGCTCTCTTCGTTGTTACACACTACATCGTGAACGTGTTTGACTTTAGCTTCTGTTTTATTTGTTTTGCCTCTACCTTTCCTTTCATGTTTTGTTGGGCCTGAAAGCTCTTTATCTAGGGGATGTTTGGTCTGTTGCTGTTTCCAAACACTGAGAATCCTCCTTTGACTTCTGTCCTGGACCTGCAAACAACTTATCTCCTCAACACAAAACAGAAATAATTCTGAGTGAAAAATCATGTGGTTGGACTGGGTGGTGGTAGCACACCTTTAATCCCAGTGCTAGGGAGCTAGAGGCAGTTGGATCTCTGAGTTCGAGGCCAGCCTGGACTACAGAGCAAGTTCTAGGACAGCCAGGGCTACATAGAGACACCTTGCCTCAAACCCCTACTTCACCCCCAAATTCACATGGTCACTGAAGTACCTGCTGTTTACAGATACTTAGGTAGTTACTAAAACTTGTACCTGGTGTTGGAATTCATCTTCCAGTAAGAACAGGTCCTTCCGTTGCTTGACTCCTCAAGTATTTTTTAGAGAAGATGATAAAAAAAAGTAACTGGTGTACCAGCCAGCAACCAGAACCATCATTTCTTTCTGTTTTTCTTCTCTTTTTCTTTTCTTTCTCTATCTTTCTTTCTTTTATTTATTTAATTTTTTTTTTTGGAACAAGGTTTCTCTGTGTAGCCCTGGCTGTCCTGGAACTTGCTTTGTAGGCAAGGCTGGCCTTGAATTGAGAGAGATCCACCTGCCTCTGCCTCCTGAGTGCTGGGATTAAAGCCATGTACTACGTAAGTCTCCTTATGTAGCTCAAGCTGGCCTTGAAGTCTCAGTCAGTGGTGCATTGGATTACATGCAGCACTAAGCCTAGTGAATAGGGTTTTTGTTAAAAACATTTTAAAAATTATCCCAGTGTTAGTAATATTAAAAGATAATTTCCAGGAAAAGGTTAAAGCATTATGACTCTCCAAATACTGAAAAGTGAGCACAAAGTAAGGGTCTTATTTTTCTTCCTAATTAATGAGAAAGCTAGACATGCTATAGCTACTGTAAAGAAAAAGTCAAAAATCACAAATCTATGTGGAATAAAGGAATTGGATGGCAAATGGAGGTAAAACTGTTTTTTCCACAGTGAGGTGGAGGTGGGGGCAGGAGATCAATCCCAACTTTATGGGACCATGACAGAGTTTGTATATCCATCAGCTACTTGGAATTTACAGAAGTGTAAAGTAGGGCAAAGGTGGCAAACTGAGGCAGAATCCAGCAACTTTGAGCAAAGGGCATTATATAGATAATACATGGATTTTTTTTAATAGAAAGCAAGCATGGGCTGGGCAGTGGTGGTGCACGCCTTTAATCCCAGCACTTGGGAGGCAGAAGCAGGGAGATCTCTGTGAGTTCGAGGCTAGCCTGGTCTACAGAGTGAGTTCCAGGACAGCCAGGGCTACACAGAGAAACCCTGTCCCAGAAAACAAAAAGGAAAGCAAGCATGGTAGATACTTTTTCATTTTGGTTCATTCTATTTCTAGTGATTTCTCAGGGTCATCCCGCCAGTTCTCATCTAGAATTCAGTCTCATATAACATGTATTTACTGAGTTTTTACTATGTGTAAAGTATTACAGAGGAGCCAATGACCAGGAAAAAAGAAGACTTATTCCTTAACTGCAGTAGCTGATCCTGTGGTGGAGAGATACTCGCCAGGTCCCCAGCTAACTCACAGCAGAGGAGAGCCAGCGGTAGGCCAGAGGAAAGGAGGAAGAAAAGACAAGAAAGAGGAGAAAAAAAGGAAGAGAGAGAACCAAAAAGGGAGAAGTTAACGGTTCTTGGGCTGAGGCTAGAGGAATGACACAATGGTATTTGAGCTAGGCAGTAAGGGATGGTAGCAGGGGAAGAAGGGGCACAGGGGGAGGTCATCTCAGTAAAGAAGCAGCAGAGTCCTGAAACTAGGTGGCCGGGAGCTGGGGGTGACAAGGATGCCAGGCAAAGGGCCAGATGTAGCAGAAAAGGAGCGTGGAGTAGAGATTTGAGGCGAGGATCTGAGGGCCCTAAAGACTGTCCTAAGAATTCTGGCTTGAGCACTGCCTTGATTCTGATGGCTTTTGACGAGAGTAGGGAGGTCTGATCGAAGCAGCGTTTCAGAAGATGAATTGATTGTGGAATTAAGCGATAGGAGGCTAAGAGAGCAGTTAAGAGGCCAGTATAATATTCCTGGGGCAAGATGATGAAGGCCTATACCAGGACAGTGGCAAGAGGGGCAGAAAGAGAGAAGGGATTGGCTCTATCAAGACTTGAGTCCTGATTTGATCTGGGTGATTAGGAGAGGAGTTGAAGACATTTCAGTAGAGAGGACAGTAGTGCTAGTAACTGAGGGAGCATGCTGTGGTTGGGTATGGCAGATGGGCTGCAGAGTACATTTATGGGGACAGATAATGAGTCTACTCTGAGATCTTTTAGATTTGAGAGGCTTGGTGGACATCCAGTTAACTGCAAGTTGCTGGCATCTGAAATTGTGCTCTAGGCCTACGGAGAGAGGTCAGGGTTAGAGACATACATAGGAGAGTGATAAGTTCATCTAGGAATGAACTGATTTTGTGAGAGCTGAGAGAGATGGAGGGTAAGGCTTGCATACACAGCAGGGAGAGACATGGAAAGAGACCCAGAAGGAAGAAGGGGAGATGGGCAGAAAGATGACGGAAGGAGATGGAAGCAGAGGCTTGATGGAGAAGTGAGGGTGGGAAAGACTGGAAGGAGAAGCAAGAAAGGGAGGCAGGTAATGTGAATGAGACGGAAGAACAACCAGGGAAGTGAGGAGGAGGAGGAGAGACAGGAAGGGGGAGCCTTGGAAGAGGCAGGAAGGGAAATTGGAAGAGGCTGTACTCAGTTCTCAGAAAAGGGAAGGGAGCACAAGACATCCGAGAGAAGGATTGGAGAGAAGAATGAGGAGAGGAAGGAAGAGAGCAAGGAGAGATGGAGAGAAAAGAGGAAGGAGGAAGAGGTAGTAAGAGAAGGAAGGGTTAAGGTGAAGGCTCATTTTCAGTGAACACCCAGGTTTCTGGGGTAGATAACAGGAGGACCACATACAGAGAAACCAGGCAGCACCAAGCCAAGAAAGGCTGGAGAAGTTTAAGAGAAGGGATGAGCAGCAGCAGCTGACACAGATGCAGAGACCCACAGCCAGGCATTAGACCAAGCTGGAGAAGTCTTGTGGAGGAGTCGGGGGAAGGATTGCGGGCACTGAAGGGGTTAGGGAGCTCCAACTCTGTTGCCTGCCTGTGGAACCATGCTCTCCTAACTGGGCTGCTTTGTCTGGCCCCCGTGGGAGAAGATGTGCCTAGTCCTTCAGTGCCTTGGTGTGCCAGGGTTGGGTTGAGTTCCCAGGGGAACTCTCCCCCCTTCTCGGAGATGAAAGGGAGGGGCAATGTGAAGGAGGGGATTGGGAGGAGGGGGCTCCGATCTAGATGTAAAGTGAATAAATTAATGAATGGAAAAGACAAATAATTTTAATTAAAAAAGAAAAAAGGGTGGGTGGGTAAGGACAACAGAGCCTGTTGGCCGCTGCAGAGATGGAGCTAGGATACAGTCAAGGAAGAAGAAGAGGATGGGTAGATGTATCTCTGTTGTTCCTCCTTCACCACCTTCCCTGAATCCGGCACGATGACTTGGCTCTTCCTTGATCCGAGCAGGCAGCTTCCTCCTGCTTTGAGAACTTTTCTTTCCTCTGCCTGGAATGTTCCCCCCTCTAGATTTGTAGATCGCTCAGTCCTTCACACCCTTTAGGTTGTTGAAATGATTCCCTCTTGGGGAGGCCTATGTTGATTGTCCTATTGTGAATCATAGCCCCTCCACCCACTCCCCCTGACACTGTCCCCAGGCTCCTTAGCGTGCCTTGTGTAGCTTGGAATGTACTATAACACAGACTACTCTAAAGTGCTTATTGTCCTTGTCACTACCTCTAGAATACAAGTGCTGTGCAGGTACAAATTGTGTCAGGTTTTGTTAGTTTTTGAATCCCTGGTACCTAGGACAAATGTTTGTTGAGTGAGTAAGTGAATTATGTTGAGTATGAACAATTTGTGAAAATTGAAAGGATAAATGTAACAAATTTCTGATGTGACTGTATTTTACTATGACTTTTTTGGAACACAGAACAGCAGACAAGTCTGGTCACTGTAGGGTTCTGTTCAGTTGAAATTGGCTGAATGATGATTTTACCTAATAGGTGAAGACAAGAGGCTCACTGGATAAAGCTATTTTTCTTGATGTCCCTTTTATTGTCGAAGATGAAATGGCTGTATGGTGATTATCAGTAGCAAGAACTAGACATTGGCTCATGAAGGGGTTAGTAAGCCACTGTGGGGACAGACAGATGAATCAGAAAGGACAAGGACAGACGTGTGGTTCTTGATGGAGACTTGTTCATTTGTTTGTGGCCAGAGTACAAAGGGTTTTGCACCTAATTTGGCGGAAGCTTTCTACCTTACATTGATGTATTGGGACCAACTTGGAAGCAGAGCAGAGGACTTCTGAAAGGCTTATAGAGAAAGTGTGTGCCTCCTCTGGAGAGCTTAAATTGGCTGTGTAACTCAGATCCTTCCCTACCCGTGGATCAGGGAGCAGGAGCAGAAGACCCCTAGTTGTCTTTCACTTCACTTGCTGCTCAGCTATGGATGTAGCCCTCTAACTGGACTTGGTTATGCTAAGTGTATGTAGAAAATACACTGTCCCTTAACTGTATGCAGCAGATTCAATTTCCTCAAACATTCAAGCATACGTGTCTCTGATGATAATTTAAAAATCACTCAGGGTGATTGACAGTGTCCTCATCTCCATCCTGAAATGTGAGTTCCTAGAAAGCTGCTGTGAACTTTTCCTTATTTGGACCTTCATTTCCCATGGCAGGCTGGCTTGTGACAGTGATCGCTTTAGCACTTTGATGCCACGGTTGCCTTCATTTAAATGTTTCGGTGTAAAAGATGGTTAAGGCAGCTGTACTTGTTCTCAGCTTTAACTTCTTGATATTTTTTCCCCCAGGGGGAGTGGCCACAGCAGATCCTGGTGGTGAGTGGCTGTCATGATCTCTACAGCACCGCTCTACAGCGGCGTGCACAACTGGACCAGTTCTGACCGGATTCGCATGTGTGGCATCAACGAGGAGAGGTAAGGTTGCAAAAGCGGTATCCTTAGGTAAGCTGTACCTAGTCCCAGGTTGGGGGTTGGACCTGGGGATGAGATTCTTGTTTGTTTCTGATTTTCCTAAAACACGGGGGTCACTTGCTCTACCACACTGTCCCTGTTCCAGTGAAGATGAGGAAGCTATCAGATGACATTTGCCACCTAGTATTATGTCTAGTGATAAAGAGCTGACACATTGTGGAGTAAAGAAAAGCTTGGACACTTGTAGTTTCTGTTTCTTATGTCAAAGTTTGGTGTTCAAAAGTTCATGTAACAGGCAGTGGTGGCGCACACCTTTAATCCCAGCACTTGGGAGGCAGAGGCAGGCGGATTTCTGAGTTCAAGGCCAGCCTGGTCTACAGAGTGAGTTCCAGGACAGCCAGGACTACACAGAGAAACCCTGTCTCGAAAAACCAAAAAAAAAAAAAAAAAAAAAAAAAAGTTCATGTAAGATGTTTTCAGTTCTTGTCCAGAGCTTAGAAGAAAGCTGGTTTCATCATGTAGCTTTATGGTGGGGGCAAGTCATCAGCGTTCTAGGGGCCAGTACTTCTTGCCTCAAGAAGCTGCCAAAATATGTCAGGGAGACCTTATGACGTACGTATCAAGGGAAGATGAAGTTGCTGATCATAACTTTATAAAATTCAGAGTTACTGATGCCTGTTTTGTGTGTGTATTTCAGTTTTCTGATATTTGGTTGGCCAAGAGAGGCCTTTTTAAAATTACACATCCAGTTACCCTTCAGAGTTTGTATTTTCCTTTTAAAGTTGCTCTGTATGTGGTTACGAGGCCTCTTCAAGCTTCAAGGGATTGTTCTGCCATGTTTGTTGGTGTTTTAATCCATTGGCTATTTAAATTCAAACATGCCAGAGGAATTCCGATAGGACTTTCCCCTCTAATTTAAGATTGGCAGTCTTTAAAATGAAAAAAAAAAGACCCTGATTTAGGTCTGTTGAGATGGTTCACTGGGTAAAAATGCTTGCCATCAAGCCTGACAACCTGAGTTAGATCCCCAGGACCCACTAAGTGTAAGAGGAGATGTGAGTCCCACAAGTTGTCCTCTGATGTCCACAATCACATGTAACTGTGCCACCCTACACCCAACATTAAACAAATGAAAGAAAAAAAATAGATCCAGAGTTTCTCAAGTAATTCTAAAAAAATATTTGTATGTTGGGAGAGGTAGTGTTGACAGTTTTGAAGAGAAAAAGAGACTCTCTTTGTTTTTATATTCTATGGGTGTGTGTGTGGCACTAGGGATGGAATAGTGGGAAAGTCATGAGTGCTAAGTGAGTTCTACAGTGCTGAGCTGCACGTCAGCTTCATGGTTTTTTAAAAGTCATTTTTTTTCTTTTCCTAACTAGAGAAGTGTGTACTTTTCTGAGATTAGGTCAGGAGAGTAGACTTTTTATTTTCTTAATTTTTCAGTGGTCCCTGTCCTGAGGAATGTGTTAGAGATGGACTTAAAAAGGAATGTAATTTTAGAATACAAAAATAAAAACTAATGAAAATAAGATGAAATTCTTCCGAGAGACAGCAGAAAAAAAAAAAGTGTTTCCTTTTGTGTGTGAGGTCTGTTCTTAGAAAATCCTAAGCGATGATTCTTGGCAAGGCAGGGCGGTGGCCATGATTTGTGAGTACGCACTGACAGGCTGTATTACAGTGACTTATTAGTTGAGACTGATGTAGAGCTCGGGGCCTGAGCCTTCAAGAAGCTAGTGCACAAGCAAGGTGTGGTTACTCACATCTATAATCCCAGTACTCAGGAGGTAATGGCAGGAGGACCTGGGATTTGAGATTATCCTGGGCTGCCTATTAAGTTTTAGGCTAGCCTTGTCTACTGTAGTGAGACCCCGTTTCTGTAAAACAGGGCTAACCTGAGAAATTAAAAGCATGGGACAAATTACCTTGTTCCCTGTCTGAGCTATATTCCCTGCAAGAAGGGAGTCAGAGGTAGATGTGAAATCTGATTTTCTCTTTTCCAGACCTTCCTTGGGATGCTAAATTATCCAGAATGGCCAGACTTTTTAAAGCATTGTCATTTCTGACCCCATCTACCCTTTGTCACATTCTCACTGCAGTCTAGGCTATGTTACAGCTGATTTTCAAATGTCATCTCATCCTATATGCTTTTTTTCCTCTTTGAGACAGGGTCTCTTTCTGTCTATTGCCCAGGCTGTCCTGGAGCTTACTATTAATAGCTCAGGGAAATCTCAAACTTGTAGCAGCCCTCCTGCTTTAGACTAAGTGCTAGATGTCATGTGCGAGCTACTGTGCTTATCATAATATATATAACATACATTGTATATACATATATGTAATTCTGTGTGTGCATGTTTCACCTCCATGTATGTCTCTATACTATGTGTGTGTCTTGGGCCCTTAGAGATCAAAAAGAAGGCATTAGATCCCCTGGGACTGGACTTGCAGATGCTTGTGAGAGTTCATGTGGGTCTTAGGAATTAAACTCAGGTCCTTTTGAAGAGTAGCAAGTGCTCTTAACTGGGGAACCATCTCTCCATCATCCTCCAGTCCCACCCACATTTTGAAGACAGGGTCTTGCTATATAGCACAGGAAGAAAATCTTCCTGCCCTAGCCTCTCGAGTACTGTGATTATAAGCATATGCCACCAAACCCAGCTTTACCCTATGTAAAAACAATCTTCCCCCATTCTTTCCAACTTGTAGACCTTACAAATTTGAGGTGTAAAGCTGTTTTTAGGGATAAACTTAAAATTACATTGTAGGAGTCTGCCAAGTTCATCAAATATGGTTAGGGGCTATAGAACAGAAGGCCTTTTCGACTGCTCCAGGTAGTCTGTCAGCTTTAGTCAAACCTCCAGCTAAATCGTCTGCTTGTCTCTAGCATTAATTCATCCCTTCATTGAACAAGCATGTATTCAGTACCAGAGCAAACTGGTAGTACACCTTCATACATTGCTGGTAAATGCTGTGGACTGGCGTGAACAGGTCCTATGGACTCTAGCTGAAAGAATGATGTATTTCCTTGGGAATATCAGGGGACAGTGTCATCTGAGCCCAGGCTAGAGAGGTGATTAGGAGTTTGAGGTGAGGGCTAATATCTATATGTCCTTGATTGTTTGGGGAAGGCCTTGGCTAGAGTGAAGGGAGTCTTGATGAAAAGTCTCGGGCTGGTAGGTAGGTAAGGTGCTTCATGCATTCTGGGTTGAATATTTCTTAGATATTGTCCCAGGCCCAACAGGAACTAAAAATGTCCAGTGTGGCAGGTCCAGGTGTTAACCTCTAATACTTAGGAAAATGGCCCTGAGAGATGATGGCTGGTTTTGGTTAAGTTCAACAAAGCCTTGAGCACACCAGCTGTCTTCTAGTGAGAAGAAACAGTGGAACTGATACCCAGTCCTGGTTGAAGCCTTTTTTGGTTTATGTTTTTCCCCTCAGTTGTATCCCCATAACCTTGCTCACTAGACCCAGCTCCCGCCCCTGCTTTTCTGATCCCAGGCTCCTCTCTCACTGGAGCGTTTTTTAAATATTTGCTCAGCTTTGCATCCCCCTTAGAGGATTTGAAACATCATCGCACATATTTTCCTCCCTGAGCCTGGGGGCTGGTGCTGAGGCTTAGGCATGGCTGGAGTAGCCAGAAGTGTTGCCTCTGCTGCCACCACCAGTATCTGCCTAGCTCTAGACTTCCCTGGTAACTGCTGGGTTGTGAGGAGAACATAGCTTCTGCTTCGGAGCAGAATTTCTACCCAAGGAGGAGCCCACCAAGCAGGAGGGAGCATGGTCAGAAGGAGAAAGAATGTAAACAAATAGTGCCTTCCCATGTGGGGTTGTGGAGGGGAGGGGCTGCTGTTCCCTCACTACCATGGCCCTCCCCCTAAACCATCCCTGGAGAGTCTAGTTGGAACATGCTTCTTCAGCCCAAGGCTGGCTACATATAGGTCCTGCTTTTCTGGTCTCTCAGGAGTTGATGTGAAAAGTGTTTTCCCTTTCCCTGGGGCCCTGCTTCTCTCCTCTTCCTCAAGACCCCTAACTGCCTCCAAAGCCCTCGCCTCACAGTCCTGTGTGTGTTACCAACAGCCATTTCTAGCAGTGGAACCCTCCCACTTCTGCCACTCTAGCTGCTTGTTAAAGGGGACAGTCCTTTATTAGCCCTTTCTGGGTCCCTGAAAATGATGGGGAGAGGCTCTGATCCCATTGCCATTCTTGCTTCTCTTGCCCCAGGTACAGTTTGGGAGTCTGCGTGTCAGTTGGAGGGAGAGAGTTATTTGCAGATGTGCTCCTCCTTGCTGGAGTTGACTGCAGGCACCCCAAATACCCCTGTTAGACTAGAGTGTGGTCGGTAAGGCAGGGGCTGACTTTCCTTCACGGGCTGTATTGGATCTCTGGCAGGGCTCCAAAGATGGCAGGCAAACCCAAACAAAGAGCAGGCAGAACAGCCCTATGCCTTGCCCACCCAGAAAACTTGCTGCAGCTTTGTTCTTTGACCCCCTACCTCCTCTGCAGCCACTCCTACCCAGGCGGCTGCCCTATTGATATGCTCCTGAGCACAGGGGCCCCCGTGTTCCTGCTGCACTTAAAGCGGCCAGCATGGAGTGGCCACTTGTCCTCCAACTTTACTTTAGCATTGTGATCTTATGTATTTGGTTTGTTAAATGTATCATTTTTTAAGATGCTTACCTGAAGTTTAGAGAAAGCTGCTTGAGCAGTTTGGGGGAGGGGGTTCCAGTTGAACTTTTCTCCTTTTGAGATCCAGCTTTCTGGTCTTTAGCCTTTACTTACAGCACATACCAATATGAATACAGAGTCTGTGGCTTTGAGGGACTCTGTTTGAGAGGAGAGAGGTTGTGGTGATGCAGAGAGGCTGAAAGGAAGGTGCTCCCTGTGTACTGTGAGAAGAGACAATGCTGGCTGAAGGCACACTGAGTTCTAGAAATGTTCCTTTGGAGAAAAAGAAGGGGGTGTTTTGGTTTGCTGTTTTTTAACTAAGACGAGGTCTTACTGTGTAGCCTTGCTGGCTATAGATTCCTTATGTAGACCAGCATCTAAACTGGCCTTGAACTCAAAGAGATCCACCTGCCTCTGCCTTCTGAGTGCCAGGATTTAAAAAAGGTATGTGTCACCAGTCCACCTTAGTTTCATCGTTGTTTGAGACAGGATCTCCTGTGGCCCAACTGACTGAATTCCTTATCTTCCTGTCTCTACTTCCCAAGTGCTCAAATTACAGACAGGACACATGCTCAGCTAAATGTAGTGTTTTTAAAGAGCCTCTCGGTGTCAGTGACCAGATGGCCTCAAATCAGTGCCCATTGTATGTGCTGTAAACATGAGTGTGTATGGGCTTCAGGCAGGCCCTGCCCAGTAAATGAGCAAATGATTCTGCTTTGGACTAGATTAGAAAGCACAATAGGAGCGGAGGGTTGCTTTGGAAGAGCTTTACTCTAAATGGCATTTCCTATATAGACTTGAAACAAGATTGGATTTAAAATAAAACGAATGTGCGTGCCCTTGAGGCTTATGGGTCACATCTCTCTCCTTTTGGGCAATGCCTTGTATATCGTGGATTAAATGGTCAACTTGATGATTAAGCTTGGGGGGGGAGGTTGGGGGGAAGGAGAAGGTGCTATGGTGGGGTTCATCTGCACTAGAAAGCAGAATAAGCAGCTCCCAAATGCTGGTCAGACAAGGCTCCTATTGAGGGCCTTGCAAAGCTGCATGTGGCAGCTCTGCTTCGCCTCACTCAGCCTCATAGCACTCTGCCATTCCCTGAAGTCACCATGGAAGTGAGACAGGAGGGCTTGGGAAGCTAGGCAGGCAGGACCTTCTAGAGGAAGTGTCGGGGTGCTCTAAGTCTGGGCCTTATGTCCCTTTTCTGCTTGCCTTCCCTGCCAGAAGAGCACCTCTTTCTGATGAGGAGTCCACGACAGGTGACTGCCAACACTTTGGATCTCAGGAGTTTTGTGTCAGCAGCAGTTTTTCCAAGGTAAGGTGCTATGTGTTGTCACATCAAAGGCTGAGCTTCTTGGACCATATGCCTAGTTTGGCCTTCCTGAGAATGAGAGCAAGAAGACATGAGGATGCTGTAGGTGAGACAGAAACTGCTCTGCACATGCCCTGTACTTTGCAGCTGGTTAAATTGTCTTGAGGACCAGCAGGTACTTCTCAGGGGCCTCAGGGTACCTGCATCAGTTCCAGGGACTTTGCTGAGATGGGCATGCTATTCTTCCATTGCAGGTGGAGCTCACGGCAGTTGGAAGTGGCAGCAATGCCCGGGGGACAAACCCAGATGGCAGTACCACAGAAAAACTTGGGCACAGGTCAGAAGATCAGCCTGATGATTCTCAGCCAAAAATGGACTATGTTGGGAATACAGCAGAGGCTGAGGGCCTCCTGGTGCCACTGAGCAGCCCAGGAGACGGGCTTAAGCTGCCCACTCCTGACGGCACCGAGGCCAGCCACAGCAGGGCCAACTGCTCCTGGACTCCCCTAAGCACCCAAATGAGCAAACAGGTTGACTGCTCGCCAGCCGGGGTAAAGGCTTTGGACTCTCGGCACAGTGTTGGGGAGAAGAACACTTTCATTTTGGCAACTCTGGGAACTGGAGTCCCTGTGGAGGGTACCCTGCCTTTAGTTACCACTAACTTCAGTCAGCTGTCGGCACCTATCTGCCCTCCTACCCCTGGGTCGGCCTCTGGGACCCCCTCAGTTCCCGATCCATTCCAAGTTCCCCTCTCTGTCCCAGCCCCAGTGCCCCACTCAGGACTAGTTCCAGTCCAAGTTGCCACATCAGCCTCAGCTCCTTCCCCTCCCTTAGCACCAGTTCCCGCTCTAGCCCAAGCAGCACCCTCGGTGCCTACTCTCATCTCTGACTCAAACCCTCTCTCCGTGTCAGCCTCTGTCTTGGTGCCTGTGCCAGTGTCTGCTCCCCACTCAGTCCCTGTGCCCTTGTCGGCTCCTGCTCCTACCCCTCTTACAGTCTCTGTGTCTGCACCTCCCTTGGCTCTGATCCAGGCTCCCGTGCCTCCTTCAGCTCCCACTTTGGTCCTTGCTTCTGTCCCAACTCCGGTTCTAGCTCCCATGCCAGCATCCACACCTCCAGCAGCTCCTGCCCCTCCATCTGTACCAATGCCCACTCCAACCCCATCCTCTGGCCCGCCCTCTACCCCCACCCTTATTCCTGCCTTTGCTCCTACACCGGTGCCTGCGCCCACCCCGGCCCCAATCTTTACTCCAGCCCCCACGCCCATGCCAGCTGCCACACCAACTGCCATCCCCACCTCGGCACCCATTCCAGCCTCCTTCAGTTTGAGTCGAGTGTGCTTTCCTGCAGCTCAGGCACCAGCTATGCAAAAAGTCCCCCTGTCTTTTCAACCAGGGACAGTGCTGACCCCTAACCAGCCGCTGGTGTACATCCCACCTCCAAGCTGTGGCCAGCCACTCAGTGTGGCTACACTGCCAACCACTCTGGGAGTGTCTTCCACGCTCACACTCCCGGTCCTGCCATCTTACCTGCAGGACAGGTGTCTCCCAGGTGTGTTGGCGTCTCCAGAGCTCCGCTCTTACCCATATGCATTTTCTGTGGCCCGGCCTTTGGCTTCAGATTCAAAGTTGGTCTCTTTAGAGGTGAACAGGCTCTCCTGTACTTCCCCATCCAGCAGTGCTAACAGCCAGCCTGCTCCTGATGGGGTCCCTGGACCTTTGGCAGATACCTCCCTCACCACTGCTTCTGCCAAGGTGCTTCCAACTTCCCAGCCTTTGCTGCCAGTCCCTAGTGGGAGCTCAGTCCCACCACACCCCTCCAAGATGCCAGGGGGCACCGATCAACAAACAGAAGGGACTTCTGTCACCTTCTCTCCTCTCAAGTCACCTCCACAGCTGGAGAGAGAGATGGCCTCTCCACCCGAGTGCAGTGAGATGCCTCTTGACCTCTCTTCCAAGTCCAACCGCCAGAAGCTTCCATTGCCGAACCAGCGGAAAACACCTCCCATGCCTGTGTTGACCCCTGTGCACACCAGCAGCAAGGCCCTCCTTTCCACAGTCCTGTCTAGGTCTCAGCGCACAACCCAGGCTGCCGGCAGCAGCGTTACTTCCTGCCTAGGCTCCACCTCTTCACCTTTCGTTATCTTTCCTGAGATGGTGAGGAATGGAGACCCAAGCACCTGGGTAAAAAACTCAACTGCTCTGATCAGTACCATTCCTGGCACATATGTGGGAGTGGCCAACCCAGTGCCTGCATCCCTGCTGCTGAACAAGGACCCTAACCTGGGCCTTAACAGAGATCCTCGTCATCTCCCCAAGCAGGAGCCCATCTCCATCATTGATCAAGGAGAGCCTAAAAGCACTGGTGCCACTTGTGGCAAGAAAAGCAGCCAGGCTGGTGCTGAGGGACAGCTAAGCACAGTCAAATCCCGTTATACCCCAGCCCGCATTGCCCCTGGGCTACCAGGGTGCCAAACCAAGGAACTGTCTTTGTGGAAACCTACAGGGCTCACAAATATGTACCCACGGTGTTCCATCAATGGGAAGCCCACTAGCACCCAGGTTCTGCCTGTTGGCTGGTCACCATACCACCAAGCATCTCTGCTTTCTATTGGCATTTCTAGTGCTGGGCAACTAACCCCCAGTCAGGGGGTGCCTATCAGGCCCACCAGCATTGTTTCTGAGTTTTCTGGTGTGTCATCTCTTGGCTCCAGTGAAGCTGTTCATGGACTTCCTGAGGGGCAGCCACGGCCTGGGGGCCCCTTTGCTCCAGAGCAGGATGCTGTCACAAAGAACAAAACGTGCCGAATTGCTGCCAAGCCTTATGAAGAACAAGTCAATCCTGTCCTCTTGACTCTCAGCCCTCAGTCGGGGACCCTGGCACTGTCTGTTCAGCCTAGCAGTGGGGACATTGGAGTAAATCAGGGATCAGAGGAATCTGAGAGCCACCTCTGCTCTGATAGCACTCCTAAGATGGAAGGCCCCCAGGCAGCCTGTGGCATGAAGCTGACAGGAGACACAAAGCCTAAAAACCAAGTGCTGGCTACCTATATGTCCCATGAGCTCGTCCTGGCCAACCCCCAGAACTTGTGCAAGATGCCTGAGCTGCCTTTGCTACCTCATGACAGCCACTCTAAGGAACTCATTTTAGACATGGTTCCCAGCAGTGAGAGGGGCCCCAGCACAGACCTTTCGCAGCTTGGAAGTCAGGTGGATCTGGGGCGAGTGAAAATGGAGAAAGCAGATGGTGATGTGGTCTTCAATTTAGCCAACTGCTTCCGGGCTGATGGTCTCCCAGCAGTTCCCCAGAGAGGCCAGGCTGAAGCCCGGGCTAAAGCTGGGCAAGCTCGAGTGAAGCGGGAAAGTGTTGGGGTCTTCACTTGCAAGAACAGTTGGCAACCAGATGAAGAGACAGAAGCTCTGCCCCCGAAGAAGGTCAGGTGTAATAAAGAAAAGGAAATTGAGGAAGAACCACAGCAGCAGCTGCCACCAGAGCCACACGATCAGCCCGTGGTCCAGAGTCCCTTGGGGCCCAAGGTGAGTGCCATGTATGGCCTAGAATTCCTGATGGTCTGCTTCACTTGGGTCTCTCCCGGATTTGACCCCACCCCTTCTCATACACTGCTCTGAGCAGCTTAGCTGTGGGAACAGAGCTGATGAATGGGAGTCCTTCCCTTTTTAACTCATGCTCTCTGTATGTGATATTTTCACCTGGAAAGGGCCTAGCTCATTCCATAGGATGTAGGAAATGATTTCATCTTGGGGCCAGGGAAGCCATTGTCCTAGATAAAATTGGAAAGCCTGAGAAGGTATTGGTGAAGGAAATCACTTAATCACAGGCTCTTCCCCAAGGAACAATTCTTCCTGGTTTTTTAAAGATGATAGACCGCTGGCCTTGGCAGTTTGGGGCCCAGGAAAGAAAGGAAACTTTGATAGGGTCATTTTGACCCCACTTCTTCATAGCTCTGTGACATTGATTAATGTCTTTTACCCTCAGTCCCTTCATCTCTGCAATGAGACAGATAATACTTATTTAGAGGGTTGTTAGAAAGATTAAATGAGATGTTGATATGAAATATCCAGAACAGGCAAATTGATAGGGATAAGAAATAGCTTGATAGTTGTCTAGGGGTAGAGAGGGCTGGAGGGTTTCCATTCAGGGTGATGAAAAAGTTTCTGTACCAGGCAAATGGTGATAGTTACACAATTTTGTGTTTATAATGAAAGCACTTGCATTGTACATGTAAGTTGGTGAATTGTTACAGCAGAGCTCAGTAAAGCTTTTACAATTAAGGAGATGGCATACAAGAGCTTAAAATAGCAACTCAGCACGTAATTACGTGCTCGGTTGGTGCTAGTGACTGCTCTTGTGTTTACTATCACAAACAGAATGGCCCCTGCCCTCATGGAGCTTCTGTCTTCTTGTCTGGTTGACTTAATGACAAGTAGGCACAGCCCTTCCAGTGTGCGATGGATAGCTCAGTAGGCCAATTGAAAGATATGGGGGGACAGAGTATAAAGTTACAGGAGGAGAAGGCAACCAGCGCTTCCAGGTTTTTCCTTTGGAAACCAGATAATCTAAGTGTTTTGTCAGGTCTCATTTTCTTAAAGAACACTTGACTGATAGCCAAGCTAAGAGGAGGAGTTAATTCCAAACAGCCCATTGCTGGGGGATGGTCTAGAGGCAGAGTAAGCTCCTGTTACTTGCTTGAATTCTTTTGCAAATTCTTTTATGACGTTCATATTTATTTTCCATACACATGTGTATGTGTGTGGCACATGCATGCTACATCTGTGTGGCAATCAGGACAATTTTCAGCAGCTCTCTTTTCTACTGTGTGGGTACCAAGGCCTGACCTCAGATTGTCACATGTAGCAGCAAGCACCTTTAACTGCTAATCCATCTTGCCCGCCAAAGAATGATGTTTCATTTGATGCGGACTATACTTTATTCTTGTCCCTTGAAGCATTTCAAACATCTCTTAACCCGAACGCTTATCTTGGTTTCCCCATCCTCCCAACTTCTCATGTAGTTAGAATATGTCATATGTCATATATTTTTACTTTCATGGCTTCCCTGGCAGGAGATACACACAGAAATCTCTTCTAGATGTTCTTTTTTTTGGGTGGGGGGCTAACTTAGGAAGTAAAAGTTAATGATCTATACTTGAAAGAGGCAGCTAAAAACAATATATAGAAATAAGTCAGACATATTCAAATTGATATGCATTTAGCTTTGTTTCCTCTGCCTTAAGATAGTTTTTCCTTAGCTGCACCCATTCAGATTTTTAGCAGTCATTTCCATCTTCCTCTTGTCTCCCTAGTTCT
This sequence comes from Arvicanthis niloticus, assembly GCF_011762505.2. Lineage (NCBI taxonomy): Eukaryota > Metazoa > Chordata > Mammalia > Rodentia > Muridae > Arvicanthis > Arvicanthis niloticus. The sequence continues at coordinate 108,255,202 of NC_047679.1, forward strand.
CTAACACCTTGGTTCATAGGAACTGTCAGTAACTTGCTTTTCATTGAGCTTAGTCCTCCACTGAGTGAGCTGAGGGTAGGAATCTGCTGGGGCAGTGGGTGCTCCCCATGCCTGGAGAATTGAGGGTTCTTTCCCCTCAAATATATCATCAGTAAGATGGCTGCCATCCTGCTTCGCTGGGACTAGAGATTGATAACCCTACTGGAAGGTGATATGGATGTGGTTATGGAAAAAAAAATTAACCCGTGTTAGTCTTTCATCCCAGTGACTAAGTATCTGAGAAAACACTGAGAGAAGAATGGTTTGTTTTGGCTTATGGATTCAGAGATGTCAGTCCCTCATAGTGGGAAGAATGCAGTGGAGCAGAACAGCAGCTCATGGCAGCCAAAAGGAAAGGAGGGAAGGAAACAGAGAAAGAATATGAATGAATGCATGTCTGCGGAACTGAGCTCTCATTTTCCTATTTTGTGTTTGGGTGTACTCATGTGCATGGGTGTTTGTGTATACAAGTACCTGTGCAGGCCAGAGGTTAGTCTTCTGTGTGATCTTCATTAGCTGTCCACTTTGTGTTGTGATACAGTCTTTCTCTGAAACCAAGAGCTCATTAGTTATACTACAGGGATCCACCTAGCTCTGCATCCCCAGTGCTGGTATCAAAAGCATGCACCACCATACTTGACTTTTTTTCTGGTGATGAATCTCAGAGCTTCATGGTCTTGTAGCAAGTATTTAACCTACTGAACTATCTCCACCGCCCATCAATTTTCTGATTTCTATCTGGGCCCTTAGCCTACTGTATGATGCTCCATACCCTTAGGTTAGGTCTTCTTCCATCCTTAGTTAATTCTCTCTAGAAAAAAAACAAAACAAAACACAGATACACCCAGAGGTATGCTGTACTAAGAGCTTGTCAATCCAGCCAAGTTGATAAGTCAAGATTAATTTCAAGTAGCTTTTTGTTGTTGTTGTTTTGAGACAGGGTTCTTCTGGCTGTTCTGGAACTCTCTCTGTAGACCAGGCTGGCCTTGAACTCATAGAGATCTTCCTGCCTCTGCCTCCCTAGTGTTGGGATTAAAGGTGTGAGCTACCATGCATAGCTGACTTCAAGTATGTTTAACTCTTTATGTCTTCTTTTTTTTTTAACTTTGGGTGCAGCGATCATTTATTGATGGTATTTAAGAGAGTATGGAGGGCTCCCTAGGCCCCTCCTGTTGTTGTGGGGTCTGAGAAGGAAACTGTGAGGAGATGCTCAGTGTTGAGGACAGGGACTCCTCAGCAACTGAGGGCCTCTCTCTTGCTCAGTGTCCTTGCTGGGGTGGGTGGTCCAGGGTTTCTTACTCCTTGGAGGCCATGTAGGCCATGAGGTCCATGACCCTGTTGCTGTAGCTGTATTCATTGTCATACCAGGAAATGAGCTTTACAAAGTTGTCATTGAGAACACTGCCAGCCCCAGCATCAAAGATGGAAGAGAAAGAGAGTTACTGTCGAAGTCGTAGGAGACAACCTGGTCCTCAGTGTAGCCCAGGATGCCCTTCAGTGGACCCTCAGATGCCTGCTTCACCACCTTCTTGATATCATCATACTTGGCAGGTTTCTCTAGGCGGCATGTCAGATCCACAATGGATACACTAGGGGTAGGAACACGGAAGGCCATGCCAGTGAGCTTCCCGTTCAGCTCTGGGATGACCTTGCCCACAGCCTTGGCAGCACCAGTGGATGCAGGGATGATGTTCTGGGCAGCCCCACGGCCATCACGCCACAGCTTTCCAGAGGGGCCATCCACAGTCTTCTGAGTGGCAGTGATGGTATGGACTGTGGTCTTGAGCCCTTCCACGATGCCAAAGTTGTCATGGATGACCTTGGCCAGGGGGGCTAAACAGTTGGTGGTGCAGGATGCATTGCTGACAATCTTGAGCGAGTTGTCATATTTCTCATGGTTCACACCCATCACAAATATGGGAGTATCAATAGAAGGGCAGAGATGATGACCCTTTTGGCGCCACCCTTCAAGTGGGCCCCTGTTTTCTCCATGGTGGTAATGACAACAGTGGACTCTGCAACATACTCAGCACCAGCATCACCCATTTGATGTTAGTGGGATCTCACTCCTGGAAGATGGTGATGGGCTTCCCGTTGATGACAAGCTTCCCATTCTCAGCCTTGACTGTGCCGTTGAACTTGCCATGGGTGGAGTCATACTGGAACGTGTAGACCATGTAGTTGAGGTCAATGAAGGGCTCGTTGATGGCAACAGTCTCCACTTTGCCAAGTGCAGAGCCGAAGGCAGCCCTGGTAATCAGGCTCCCAGTACAGCCAAATCCATTCACACTTACCACTTTGTCTACAGGATGAGGCTGGCACTGCACAAGAAGATGTAGCTGTCTCTGGAACAGGGAGGAGCAGAGAGCCTCTTTCTGTCTTCTTAAAACATAACTTTACATGCCCCCAGGCCCACAGTACTAGAAACACTTACCTTACCATTTCTTGTTTAGTGGCATGGAGAAACTGCAAAGCTTGTGAAAATCTGAGGCTTTGAGGCAGAGTTCCTACAGTGTGTATGGAAACTGATAATAGGTGGGAATGGAACTGGACAGAAACAGTAGACAGAGACAACAAATAGGGAAGGAGATCACTGAAAGCTGATAAGAAGAGGCCCAGATCCGGGGACCAGGCGCACTGGGGCTTAGTTCCAGCTCCATCTTTCTTACTGCACATGTTAATGAGCTACCTTGCAAGGTGGCCTGGTAAGTGGCATCCCTTCAGGTAGTGTGTATTCTAGGCTGTGTGTGTGGCCCAGGAAAAGTCAGTTGACCTCTTATCTGAGTCTCCGTTTCTTCATCTATTCGGTGAGGTGGTTGTTAGGATAAAGCAAATGATAGAGTAGAAAGTGATACAGAGAGTAAAGCATCCTTTAAATAGACCCAGCTTCACTGTGAATGGTGTACCAGACCTGTCCCTGTCCACTGTGTTCATCAGGAGGTGGGAATCACACCTCCTATGTAATGGTCCTCTTGTTGTAGTTTAGTCCGTTTCCTGGTATTTTTTTCCCCATTTTTTATTGGATATTTTATTTACACTTCAGGTGCCATCCCCTTTCCCCATTCCCCCCCCTTACCGTTTCCTGGTATTAACTGACACATGAAAAAAGTTTTTCTTGACTTGCCTGTTCTCAGAATTTTTATCAACTGGTAGCAATGCCACTGACAATGAAGTCGTTTGAGCCATGTAGTTACCTAACATACAGAAAAGGCATTTTTTTTTTTGTTGTTTAATGCCTATTCCTATTTGTGGTTGGGTCTGCAGAGTATGGGGCTCAAGTTTGGACCTTTAAAAAAAACACTGGATGTGTGCTGAGGGGCCATGAATACAGACTCTGTAGACCTCTGGTACAGATCACTGAAGGAACCATCAAGGAAGGACACTTGACTAAGTCCAAGAGAACCTTTATAACCCAGTGTGTCCTATAATACTGTAACATACACATGCCCAGTCCTAACTCTGGTAGTTCATGTAAATGTGTAAGCAGCAGGCATATGATGTGACCCTTTCTAAGAATAGAGAACATTCTTAAGAAGCAAAATTGACCTCAGACCTGACTTGTCCTACCTTTACACAGTGCCGGAAGCTGCCTGGAGACCCCCAGGAACCCACCAAGAAAAGTCCCAGAGGGGCTTTAGATTCAGGAAAAGAGCACAATGGAGTCAGGGGAAAGCACAAGCACCGGAAGCCAACAAAGCCTGAGTCCCAGCCTCCAGGAAAACGAGCAGATGGTCATGAGGAAGGTACAGTCTGAACTCCAGAGGGATCCAGTGGAATTTTGGTGGGGAGAGAGTAGCTGAGAGATTGAGTGGAAAATGGATCCTTCTCTGCTGTGGAATAGAGATAGAATTGGAACTCTGAAATTAACAGCCAGAGAGGGCTGATGTGTTCTGGTTTCATGAATTAGAGTACCCCACATTCTCTAGTCTTAACATTTGAACAAGGTAATTTGCAAATGGATAGAGAGCAGTCAGTCCTACAAGAGTCACCAACCCATTTCCCTGAAGTGGGATCTAGACTCAAAGAAGCAGCAGCTGTAGGAATAGTTATTCAAAAACAGCAGGATTTTGGGAGTCATTATACTGTTTTCTCTACCTTTTGGTATGTTGGAAAACTCCCATTCTAAAACCAGAAACAAAAAGCTGACTAGCTAGCTAGCTAGAAAGGTTAAGCAATGTCTCAAACCCTTTTTTAACCTCCAGTTAAGGATACCCAGAATGTTTGGGTTGGGTATAGGGTATACTTGATCTGTGTACTCTACTGTAGATGGTCCCTCAGTGCCTTCATGAGAGATAATCCAGGCCTTCTTGGATTATCTATATAATCTATATAGTAATCCATAGTTCATGATCTTGCTCATTGGATATGACATACCTCTTTTATTTTGCTCTCATACACCTGTTTCTATTTGTCCATCACTTCCAGCCTTACCTTGTTAGGTCTATGGAGGTTGCTCTTCTTTGGGATAGGCTACATACAAGCTCAGGTAGAGCTTAACGAATACACACTAACCTATGCACTCTGTAGGTAGAGGTTGTACTTTGGAGCATGCTGTTAAATTGATTCTGTGCATTACTTTTATTGGTATCAGCAAAAAACGACCCAGCCCCAAGTTTTGAAAAATCACCATTCCCCAAAAGGGCTGGGTAGTGATAGCAGCATAAGGAGAGTCAGTTGGGTTAAACCAGGCTAACTGCAGGCTCGATACAAACCTTTCGGTTTTCTTACTTGAGCCTCCCATGTGGGCTTTCTGGTTTATAGATTTCTAATTGTGATATTTCTACCTTCTGCCCCTAAACCACGCATTACTCCAGGTTCCTTGGAAAAGAAAGCAAAGAGCAGTTTCCGTGACTTCATCCCTGTGGTTCTGAGCACTCGGACACGCAGTCAGTCTGGTAAGACTAAGTAAAAATAAGGCCTTGCTTTGGTACCTTTGAAAAGGTACACATGTGGTTTTGAATGATTTTGTCATCGGTGTAAGTAGACATTTTCTTTCCCTGCACCAAAATGGCAAGCAGTTTGCAGGGACAACAGAGTTCTGTGTCGGGGCAGAAAGATTGCCTGAAATTTTAGGACAGTTTGTTTAGTTATGTTAGATTAGAGATTTAACATCATCTCTCTGTTGAAAGCCAGTGATGGAAAGAAGAAAGACCCCTGCCACTCAGGAAATTTGTGCTCTAAAGTTTTGCATCTCATGATCATCGAGGCCCATCTGAAGTCCTCAGACTTTCAACCTTTAGGCTTTAATCTCATCATCCTATGCAACAGGTGTTATCAGACTTGGAAGGGTCATTGAATTGTATGGGCTGGCACAATTACCTTTGCTCTACAGAACTTGTATTAGTATTGGGTCTAAAGAAGACAGTTTGTGCTCCTCTCTGCTGGCTCTCTGTTGGAACACAGGACAGAGATGGTTGCCTGCATTCACCCAGATTCCCAAGCAAATTGGAAGGAATAGAGCCTCATAGTGCAGTGAAAAGTCAATGATCTGACATCCTGTTAACTGGCACCTCAGCACATGGCAAGCTCTATGGTGATTGGGACTTATAATGATGGCCTGGAGGCCTCAGGAAGTCCTGAAGTATCCTCTGAATCATCAAAGAGTGATTGCATTATGGCCAGTCCCATTTTTTGTGTTAAACACATTGTGCTGTATTTGATTCTTTGGAAATTGGTGATTTCTATGTGATCTCTATGGTGATTCTGTATTAACCAGAATATTAGATTCATTAGAACACTCTGTTCCCTGTCTGGTCCATATAATGCAAAGTTTAGTGGGTAGTTGTTGTCTTTAAGTACTTGACCAACTTGAAGCTTTTGGTCTAGGGTGGGTTTTCTTTGTTTTTGTTTGTTTGTTTTGTTTTGTTTTTTCCCCTCCAACCGTTTTGTTTGTTTGTTTGTTTGTTTGTTTGTTTTCTTCTGCTGACCTTACTAGGGTCTTGGAATTGCTGAGTTAACAGCTGGGCTTTTAGTAGTAGTGTTGCTTCTAAGGAAGTTGTGAGATCTCTGGGAGTGTAAAACCAGGCCAATTTAGGATTGTGCTTTTATTGTTAGCAGAGTTCTGGGTAAGTGAGGAGAGAGAAAATAGCCTCTTGGCAAGGTGACCCAAGAGACTAGGAAAGATGCTGTTTGTCCTGGGGTGATCAGGCTTGTACTTGTCCAGCAGCAAGGAACAGCTACAGTGGAGGGGCAGACAGACTAGAGAGAAAACTCCACCCTTGAACTTCCGCAACTCTGTAGGAGGTAGGATTAGTTGAATGGAAGAGGACCTGCTGTGTTCCACCGGGACGTGGCTAAATCAGACTGTGGCATAGGAAAGAGACTCCTTGCCTCTCCTCTCCGTCACAGACACTCTTCTTTTGTAACAATTCTGCTTGGCCAAGGTAGCTCTCATGGCCATATTGGTGGGACCACAGGGTTACTAGGGCTAAGTAGTCATACCAGGATTCCTTAGTCACTTGTTCCTATAGCAGCAGAATACTGTAGCTTTTTCCTGCCCTTTTTACAATGCGTGGCTCCTGATCAACACTAAGTGAGAGTTTAGTTTGTGAGTGGAATTCAAGTTAACACTGCACCATGGATGAGTGAGATGGTTCTTAGTACTTCATGGTTATATATAGTATTTTGGACTCTATAAAGTACGTACTCAAGAGTGAAAGACTTCATTTGAGCCCTCAGAACAGTCCTTCGAGATAAGTGTAACCCTAATAGCTGACAGATCCTGATATTGAACTGAGTTGTACAGATTTCTACTCTAGAGACGTGTCAATCCCATACTTAATCCCTTAAAGAAGTACCTGAATGGCTTCTGTATGTCTCATCTACAGGAAGCATCTGTAGCTCCTTTGCTGGTATGGCAGACAGTGACATGGGAAGCCAGGAGGTCTTCCCTACAGAGGAAGAGGAGGAGGTGGCTCCCACCCCAGCTAAGAGGAGAAAAGTCAGAAAGACCCAAAGGGATACCCAGTACCGCAGTCATCATGCCCAGGACAAGACCCTGCTGAGCCAAGGCCGCAGGCATCTGTGGCGAGCCCGAGAGATGCCCTGGAGGACGGAAGCTGCTCGGCAAATGTGGGACACTAATGAAGAGGAGGAAGATGATGAGGAAGAGGGCCTCATGAAGAGAAAGAAACGGAGACGGCAGAAGAGCCGAAAATACCAGACTGGGGAGTACCTGACCGAACAAGAAGAGCAGAGGCGGAAAGGGAGAGCAGGTAAGGCTGGCGCTAGGCTGGGAAACTTCTGGCATGGTGCCATTCATGCCCCACTTCACCCATCGGAGGCCTTAGGACTGACAGGAATCTGGTGCTATAGTCTTCAGCTGTCACAAGGGGCCCGGGGGGGGGGGGGCATACAGATCCACCTTGAGTATGTGCCTTTGAATCTAGAATGAATGAACTCAAACTGCCCTACAAACTAACCTTTTAAAAATGGACATCTGAGCCTGTGGTCCAAGCCATTGTGATATTCTTGGCTTGGGCCAGTGTCATACTAGGGAGTTCTGATTGGCTTGACAGAGTCAAGTCTTTGGAGAATATAGATTCTCTCTTCTGTTATATTGAGTTGAAAAGTGAGACAAACCAGGTGTAGTGTATTAAGTCTGTCTTCCAAGCAGTCAGGAGGTTGAGGTAAGAGGACAGTGAGTTTGACGACAGCCTGGGTTACATAGTGAGACCTGTGTCAAAACAAAGAGTGAGGGCACTGGCTGCCATGCCTGGCAGTGCCTCTAGTCTGCTCACAAAGTAAAATGAAATGAACTCATTTTAAAGGCAATGGAAACCTGAAGTATGTAAAACTCTGCTTTCTCAATTAAAGCCACAGGGTTTTTTTTTTTTTTTTAAGAGTTCAAGTTTTGAGGTGATATAGGTGGTCCTGAGCTATGAAAACTTTCTATGGCCATGTCAGATGCTTTAAATATTATCATGGAAGGATAGATGGGCATAACAAGCTTCTTTGTGCTGGTATACTTCAAGTGCGGTCCAGGACTCATAGTGGATTTCTAATTGAGCAAAAAAGCCAATCTCTGGATTCCATAGCAACACATTTGTCTCTTCTTATTCTCTGACCTCTCCCCTGAAACAACAATCGATTCTTACAGTGTATTCGCTTTGAGCTGCTGATAAATATGTATAGTTCCCTTATTACGTAAAACAAAACAAGCTCACATTCAAAAGGCAGTAGATCCTGGCTATGCTATAATGCAAAGAAGGCTTAACCTCATTTCTGACTCTGTTGAAGTGGAGATGTATATGATACCTGTCCCCTCGCTCAAGAGTAATTGAGCTCATTTTCATCAACTGTCTGAACAAGTGGGGCAATTTTCCCCTTCTTTTGCCTGAACTGTAATGGGTTGGTCATGAATGAATTGTCAAACCATTGGCCTCTGCCTCTTGTTAGGATGCCGAGAGGCTTCTGTATTACCCAGTCCTCTCTAATGAAGGCTGCTTTCCTAGCTTGGGAGAATCTCCTAGAGTTATATAAACTCTTTCTTCTTTTTTCGTCTATCTTTCTTTCCCTTTCTTTCTTTTGTTCATTCTTTCATTCTTTCTTTCTTTCTTTTTTCTTTCTCTTTTTCTTCTTTTAATTTTTCTTTAGACACAGGGTCTCTCTGTTATACCACTCTGGCTGTCCTGAAAATAACTATGTACACTAGGCTGGCCTCAAACTGACAGTGATCCACCTGCCGCTGCCTCTCAAGTTCTAGGATTAAAGGCACATGATACTTACTACCCCTAGCTTGGGTTGTCAGCTCTGTCAATCAGAAGAACATCTTTGGAGTTTCCTGGTCCCGTTTGCCAGCTAGTCCGTAACATTGGCATAGAAGTTGCCACAGCATGCATGATAGGGGCTCAGCTAGCATTGCTAGACCATCTGCAGCAACATGCAGAATGCCAGTGGTCAAGGTATCTTGCTTGTTTAGGGGCAGCCCAGACTATTGAGAAGTAGGTCATTCTCCTTCTCTGAGTCTGTCTGGGAGCTTTGCATTGAAGCCACTACTAGTATTGGCAAATCTTTTCATGCAGAACAGTTTTTTAAAATACATTATTATTATTTTTTTTTATGTTTATGGGTGCTTTTCCTGTATGTATGTCTACGCACCACATGCAGGCAATTCCTGAGGAGGCTAGCTAGCACAGGGCATCAGAACCTCTGGAACTGCAGTTCCAGGAGTTGTGAATCCCTGTGTGAGTGCTTAGAATCAAACCTGTGCCCTCATGAAGAGCATTTAGTGTTTGTTCTTCACCACTGAAACATCTCTAGCCCACGGGGAATTTTTTAACAAGCATGTTCCTCAGAAAGCTCCAGTCTCCCTTACCTAACACTATTTGGCTTTCAGGCTAGAGTCAGAGAAGTAGGAAATGTCCAAGCCAGGTAGATCACCCTACTCCTGTCTAACTTTCATGACCTCTCCTCTCATCCAGTGCTTGGCCAGCTTCTCATTCTATGAAAGAGGTAGAAAGACCTCTTTCCATGCACCTACCTGTCCCCTCCACACTATGCTTTTGTAGGCTAGCATCAAGCTTTGGTTCTTCTGTGACTGAATATACTCCAGAGTTTGCCCTGCCCTTGGGTGCATGGAATGGATGCCTGTTTATTTTCTCCTTTCTTGAACTTTGTAATGTGGTTTCCCATGCTTCCTACAGTTTTTACAAGGCAAAGTTCTGTTTCTTCCTCTTGCTTTAACCCTCTTATTGTGGCAGAAGTCCCCGATTAAGGCTGTGCATGATGGGTGTATGCCTTTAATTACAGCACTCAATAAGTAGAAGTAGGTGAATCTTTATAAGTTCTAGACTAACCTGGTCTACATAGTGAGTTTTGGGTCATCCAGGACTATATACTGAGACCATGTCTATAAAACATGAAACCAGGTGGTAGTGACACACGCCTTTAATCCTAGCACTTCGGAGCCAGAGGCAGGGGAATCTCTGTGAGTTCAAGGCCAGCCTGGTCTACAAAGTTAGTTCCAGGACTGTCAGGGCTATACAGAGAAACTCTTGTCTCTAAAAATAAAATTAAAAAAAAGCAGTGTAGGATCCCCAGCACTCAGGGTGCAGAGGCAGGTGGTTCTACAGGCAGCTAAGGTGAGGCAGAGAATCCCTGTCTCAGAACAAAAGGGGACAGGAACACCTGCTGGGAAGGTGAGTCAGTTTTGTTCAGAGTGTTGCTGGGTAATAGCAACCGCACTCCAGCCCAGGCCACATGCACACTGTAGTAGGCTAACACAAAATGTACTCCATGGGTTTTTTTAATGACCTTTTTTTTTTTTTTTTTGCTTTGTTTTTTTTTTTTTTTTTTTTGTCTTGTTGAATTTTTTTTTGTTGTTGTTGTTTATGTTTGTGTTTTGGGTTTTTGGAGAGAGGGGAAAACACTTTTAAAAAATTAAAAATCGGGGGAAAGACCTGAGTTGGAGTGTTCTTGCTGGAAGTGTCAGAGACCATGTAGCACAGCGTTTCTTGGCCATATTATGAGGACCCACTGATGCACTTAGTAGAGGAAAACGATAGTGTGATAGCTGATAGCTAGGGCTTCTTTCTTAAATCCGTAAGCTACAACCAGTTGTCCAGTTCCTTCTTGTTGTTGTTGTTGTTGTTGTTGTTGTGAGACAGCTTCTCTCTGCATAGTTCTTGCAGTCCTGGAACTCACGACATAGACCAGGCTGTCCTCCAACTCAGAGATCCCATCCATCTGCTTTTGCCTCCCAAATGCTGAGATTTGAGGCTTGTGCTGCCACCTCCTGCCCCAGCCAGTTCTCCAGTCTTGAATGGGGATTCCTACATCTGTATCTGCCTTTGGCAATTTTATAGATGAGAGTCCATTTTGAGTTTGGGGTGGCAGTGAGTTGTGAAGTCTGGGATTCCAGTCTCTTCATTTCACAAACGGTAGAAACTGAGGTCGCAGTTACTTTATAGTCTTATTGATCCGTTGTGTGCGAGGCTCGGTGTTCAGTCTTGTGACAGAGATACCCCTCCCCATAGAGCTTACACTGAAGTCATACTGATGCCTTAATCTTTATAACACTTTATAGAAGATTTTGCTTGTATCACTTCAATTAATTCTGCTCCTATTTGGGGGACTTGAATTATTCTCTCCATTTATAACATGGAAACCAAGGTTCAAAGAGATTCTAGATTGCTTCTATCCCATTACAAAGTTAATGGTAAGCCAGGGATAAGAACGTGCTTTGTAGCTGATTAGGATGATTGTGTACAATGCATAGTCTTGGGTTTGATTCCCAGTGCTATGTAAACTAGCTAGAGTGGAATATACCTGTAATCCTAACACTTGCCAGGTGGAGGCAGGAGAATCAGAAGGTTAGAGCCATTGGTTGCATGTTGAGTTCAAGTCTGACTTTTTAGATTGTGTAGCAACAAATAAGAGAGACCCTCCCTCAATACAGGGTGGAGGGAGGGGACTGACACCTGATGTTGGCCTCTGTGACTGCTCATTCTAGCACCTACAACTACATAATATATAGCCACACATACAAGCCTCTATTGCCAATAGATACAAGAGAATGGTTTATGTCGCGTACACAAGAGGTTTAGGGCAGACCCTATGGGGTGAGGCGCTTGCTAGTAGAGTTTGCAGTAGACCTTTTTGAAATTAGAATTCTAGACACCTGTTGTGGCCATGTGCTACCAATGATCTGATTTCCATCCAGAGAAGGCAGTATCTTCCTGCCATTACACACAAGTTAAGTAGGCCCATACTAGACTGGGGAGTTTCTGTTGCGTTGATATTGGTATCTTCAGACAGTGACTAACAGGCAGTTGGAGGTGGGCAGAACTGAGCTCCTAAAGCTAGCCCTCCACTTTGTACTTGAACCTCACTGTACCTGATACTTCAGCAAAACTGCTAAGTTGCTTTTGATTTTGGAGAGGGAGGGGGTGGAGAAAGGCTGAAAAAGAGAGTCTGGTTTGCTCTGAGCTATGGGGAGAGTCTTTAAAACTGACCCACATTTGGGGGCCAGTTCGATGGGCTGCCCCCTGCTGGCAGGGCTGGGAAGCTCCTCTTGCAGATAGAGGGGGGATTTGTATGGGGAAGCACTAAAGGATGGTGTTCCATTTCTCTTACAGTCATTCTTTCCTGTTTCTTGTTCAGATTCAAAGGCCCGCAAGCCGAAGACTTCCTCTCAAAGTTCAGACCACTGCCTCAGGAACAGGAACCTTCTCTTGTCCAGCAAAGCCCAGGGGATCTCGGACTCACCAAACGGTTTCCTTCCAAATAACCTGGAGGAGCCAGCCTGCCTTGAAAATTCAGAAAAGCCATCAGGAAAACGAAAGTGCAAGACCAAGCACATGGCAAACGTCTCAGAAGAGGCAAGGGTATGTGGCCACCCAAGGGAGCAATATGAGGACCGTGGGCTAGAGAGGCAGACTTTCTGCCAGGTCCCTCTAGCAAGGGAGAACAAAGGGAACAGGTAGATGGTGTGGTGGGGAGCGGGGTCCACTGATTTGTATGAAAGGATTCTAAACTCGTTCCAGAAGCATTGGGACAGATTTGAACAGTGGAAACTAAAGTGTAGTTAAATATAGGGTTTGACCCCTGCTTTCTTTCCCCCAACTATCCTTGTACCCCCTTTGAGTTAAAAAAATCTATACGGCAGGGTATTAGCCCGAACAAGTTGTTAACATGTAATCAAGAAGCTTTGTCTAAGCTTAACTCACCAGAAACCAGTCGTGGAGCTTTCTGAGACAAGTGAGGTAGAATATAACTTGTTGAAGCCAGGATTTTGTTATCCAGACAAAGGTTTTTTGAGGATCCCTGTTCCTTGGCCTCTGGAAGAAGCCTAGCAGCGAATGCATTGGCCACGTAGCATTTAGCCAGGCAAGCATTCTTTGAACCCTTTTCAAAATTACCAGTTCATTTGCTTCTGAGGTTCATAACGCCTGTATTGATGTCAGATTCTACAATGTACCACTGAAGAACAATGAAAATAGTCCTCGTGTTGGGTAAGTTTTACATTTGAAGGAAGTGAATTGAAGGTCCAGCGTGTACCTGTGATAGGTATCTGCCATTGACAGCAGAAAATCAAATGACCATGTTGGGCTGGTTTGGCTAGTTAGAGTAAGAGTAACTTACTCTTCTGTCTAGCTTTCAAGTGGAAATTCCCAAATGGTACTAGTGAAGGATGGATGTTTGTCTTTTCCCACCCCTTCCTCCCCCATGAATCCTGTTGCAGCTTAGACCAGGCACTCAAGTCTATTTGCTCATCTTTAAAAATGGAAGTGATGCTCCCTACCCCTTCTGTCACACAGCGTACTTGGGGGAACAAAGGAGGCAATGTCTGTGACAGGCTTTGATAACCGGAAAGTGTTCTTTGAGGGTCAGTGTGCATCCTTGCACTTCAGGCAGAGACAGGAATAAGAGAACTGGAGGTACAGCATGGCAAACTGTGACCTGGCATGGCAGGGTATCCATCGCCCCAACGCATAGACTACAAGAACAATAGGAACCACTGGGAGAGTGCAGACACGTGCTTGGTACTGGCCACCTCGTTCCTGTTGTCACTTTTTATTTATTTAATGTATGTGTCCATATTGTGTGTAGAGGTAAGAGGGCAAGCTCAAGTGTAGGTCTTCATCCTCTCTCTTGCTTGAGACAGTCTCTTTGTTTTTCTGCTAAATGCACCGGACAAGCAAGAATGAATTTTTTTTCCTGTGGATTTTTTTCTGTCTCCATCTCCCATCTTCCCAGAGAGTATTGGGTTTATAGGCACTTCTATCACAAGTGCAGCTTTTATATGGGTTTTGGGGATTCGAACTCATGTCCTCATACTTATATGGCAATTGCTTTTACCGGCTGAGCCATCTCCCCAGCTCTCTTAATTCCCAAGTACTTCTTAGAGCTAGGCACTTATATTCCAGTCATTTTACAGTGAGGACTTGTGAGAGGTGACTCAGTGGTCCTGCTTGCCAGAATCAGGACATGAAACAAATCTGTCTGCCTCAGGAGGAGTACTGGTTGTCAGTGTGTCTTACAGTCTCTGAATAACTGTTTTCTGTCCATTTCTGGGCATCCCTGGGAAGTAGGTGAGTAGGCAGAAACACTGCCACCTTTAAACAGTTCTGAGACAGGTAGAGGTCCCCAGATCCTGCTCCTTCTTTCCCATCTTTCCTGGATACTCAGATGGCCCCATCCCACACAAAGGTAGCCAGCCGCTTGATGGACGCTCAGCAGCACATTCATGCTTCTGTCTGGTTCTTCTGTCTGGCAATGTGTCTGCTAAAATGTTCTCCTGGAGAGGGTTTTGTCTCTCCCTGGGGCCTCCCTTCCTCCCTCCCGCCTTTCTTTCTCTCCCAGTCATCACCACCTGCTCCAGTTGCCCCCATGGCACGGGGCTTTGTAGTAGGAAGCAAGGCAGGGGGAGGATGGGGGATGCTCCTGCAACACTAAAGCGGAGCATTGGACAAGGGCTTCTTCCCACAGGGGCTCAGAGCCAGGAGGAAGGGGAGAGGGGGAGGGGTCCCTTACATGTTCTCACTCCTCCCCCTCTCAGGCAGCCTTCTTGCCTGCTCTGGCAGCCTGGCCTTCAGAAAGAAACTTACCCACTGGAGCCTGGCTTAGCTTCACAAAACCTGGTACATTTCCCCATGTCTTCCAGTCCTGGTGGTATATTCTCCATCTTCCTAGCAACAAAGAAGCATCACATAGTGTTTTCTTGCTAGGGATTGTACCTCCGCCCTTCTGCCACAGAAACTGATCAAGACTTGTTGAGATTTACCAGAGGGCACAGCTTCCCTGGATCTGCATCTTTTATCTCTTAGTGCTCCTTTCTTGACTTTAGGTAACTTTCTAGGTAACTTTGGTTTGACTACCCAGGGCTTTGTACGCGGATAGCTTGAATCAAGCTAACATAATTGTGCTTGGTAATGCACCCAGCTCTGACTTCACTGCTGTAAGCAACAAAATAGAAGGTGACAATGTGACCTATGCCCCTGAGGAACTTAAGAACTAGCCAGAGAGCTAGGTGGAGAAGGCGAAGAAGGGTTGCTTGATCCTGGAGTTGAAGGTCAGCTTAAGCAAAATAGTGAGACAGAATCCTAACAGAAATTAAGAAAAGAAAAACAAACTAGGGGATTCAAGACTTACCAAATAGCAAAGAAAACAGCAAGAAAATAAAAACAGGAGGTGTCAGATTATAAACTCTGAGGAGGCTCTGGATTTGCAGAAAGGGCACTGGGTCGAGAGAGCAGGAGAATAGTTTAGAAGACAGGATTGGGATGAGACCTGGATGCTCTGAGGGCCTTGAGGAAATGCTCATGTTAGCTCCGTTGGAGCATAAAATTCACTGTAAAATCTGGTGGCTCTACATTAACAAGCACCGTATATCCATGTATCATCTCATAGTTCCTGGAGCTCAGGAATTCGGGAGCATCTTAGCTGAGCCCGGTGTGGGGTTTCACAGTCAAGGTGTTAGGCAGGACTATCTCTGTGTTTCCGATGTATGGAATTCATGCACATGGCTGGCAAAATGATGCTGGCCATTAGGAGGAGGCCTCTATTCCCTCCCTCATGGTTCTCCTCAGAAGGCTTTACTCACAGAAAATGATTTGAGAGAGAGAACCACAGAGGAACCACAGTGTCTTTTGGGACCTGGCCATGGAGGTCACACCCCATTCCCTTTGTAGTCTTACCTGGGTGAGTTACACAGGAGCTTGACTCCCAGGGGTAGGGTGCTCAGGGTCCATAGTTGTGACCACCCCCTTACTTCTATCTGCTTTCTAGGGGATTCATGTCTCTCTTACATGCCGTCCAACCCTGCTAACATCCCTCAGGTGTCCTTCAGTTCATAGCTTTGACTTGGAGCCAGGTGCAACTGAGGCTGCTCCCATCTTCGAATAGTTACTCCAACACAGTTATTCCTCACCTAGAACCTGAGTTTGAGGTACAAGTGACCCATGCCCCTATAGACCAAGGAAGACACAATAGAGCAAGCACAGGAACCTTCTGTGTACCTTCAATTCAAAATCGGGGCAAAGGGAAACACCCATGGGTGACTTGTGAGGACAGACCTCTCAGAACATTTGGAGTTCACAGCCTTTGTAGTACTTCGTTATTTCAAAGGGAGAAAGTGATGCTGAGAGGAGTTAGGCCTTATTTCAGGGGTTTTAACTAGTCGATGGCAAAAGCAAACTTCAAACCCAGCCCTGTCTGGTTCCACTGCCCAGAATGGGCCTGAATATAATCTTAGGCCATGGCGTGGTAAAAGATCAGGAAAGCTTGTGAGGTTGGATATGGGGCCGGGTTTATATATGAGTGAAGGTATTGAGAATTGTGACCAGTCAGACTACTGCCTCTGTGTGTGTTTGTCCTCATTACCTATAGACACAGCTTATTCAAAATTCTGACACGTGGACATTGAGGCTGGGTAGAAAAGGCATACCAAGTGCTTGAGAGAAGTGGGGCTGTCTCTTTCCAATTTTCAGTCCTCCCGCCAAGCCATGGTTTATGGGGCCGAGGGTCTGATATTTTTAACATCTACCCATGGAAATGCAGAAGAAGCTCTCCTTATTTTGAAAATAAGCTCACATGACTAGTGACTAGCCTAGCCTCTAGTCTCCAAGCTGACCGTAGACTAGGCCACTTGGCATACTCTAAATAAAGCAAAACATGAGTGCCAGATGTAACGAGGTGACTTTGGCAGCCAGATGACACGGCCATGATGAATTGGATATGTTGCCTGGCCTGACCCAGGACTTCATTTCTATTTTCCAGAGCAAAGGTCGTTGGAGCCAGCAGAAGACACGATCTTCTAAATCTCCCACTCCAGTGAAGCCCACAGAACCATGTACACCCTCTAAGTACCGAAGTGCTGGCCCAGAAGAGGCCTCAGAGTCACCCACTGCCCGACAGATTCCCCCAGAGGCACGGAGACTTATAGTGAATAAAAATGCTGGGGAGACCCTCCTGCAGCGAGCAGCTCGTCTGGGTTATAAGGTGAGTAAGCTGTCTCTGAGCAGGCAACGGCAGGATGATGTTGCCCTGGATGGGAGCAACTATACATTGGTTCCTCTGGGGCCTGCATCTGGACGGTCTCCCTCTAATGTGCACATGGTCTTTGAGGCTGCCTTGCTCCTTATGTGGGAAGGTGAGCTCTTTGAAATGTCAGTTCAAGAGAAATGAATTGAAAAAGTAGCACAGAATTATCCACTACATTCCTGGGCTAGGGAGGGGATTTGGAATTTTCACTTTGTCTTAGGTTACTGAAGGGGGAGTAGTGGCTCCCCCAACCACACGGGGTGATGATTACTGGTTACACTTTGTCTCTTCTAGTTTCTCCTCATTTTGGCTTTCAGGTAGAAGGGTCAAGAGCAAGTTCTATAAGTAAAGCCTGAGCTAACCCACCTGTGCTACATACTTTCTTAAACATGGGAATGAGAACAAACTGCCTGCCTGCCTGCCTGCCTGCCTGCCTGCCTGCCTGCCTGCCTGCCTTCTTTCCTCCCTTCTTTCCTCCCTCCCACCCTCCCTCCCTTCCTGTTTTACAAGACAGAGTTTCTCCGTGTAACAGTCCTGGCTATCCTGAAGCTCACTCTGTAGACCAGGCTGGCCTTGAACTCACAGAGATCTCCCTGCTTCTGCCTCCCAAGTGCTAGAATTGAAGATGTATGTCTGGCAAAAAAGCAGCATTCCTTGAGCACTTATTTATCATATTAAGGCCTTTGATTACAGTAAAGCCTGTTGAGGGAGGTCTCATTCCAAAGAAAAGCCTGGCGTTAGCAGTATGAAATGATATGGCAAGGGTGTATGTGGCACATTTACCCAGGTGCTAATCCCAACCCCCCGGAGGCAGAGGCAGGCAAATCAGCAACTGAAGGCCAGCCTCAGCTATATATTGAATTCAAAGCCAGCCTGGGCTACCAACAAAAGAAAACAAAATGTGTCCAGTATCATTTATGACACTACTTTTGTCTCAGTTCAAACAAATCCTGTGATTCCCATGAGCTGAGGAGTGGAAGGACTCCCTCATTGATCTTGGTGAGATTTACCTGAGGCTGTATGTTGGTGTACATTTTTATCCTTTTCTGCTCTTTGTTGAAACACATACCTTTGGCTATGTATCCTTGTCCCGCTCCATGGTGATTTGCTTGTGGCTGTGGACTTACTCACATCCCAGAGTTTATCTTCCTTCTTAGGCGCTCTGCACCTGTAAGTGTTCAGACGTCTGTGCAGCAATCATGGTGTCCCCACCAAGCAGCCAGTTTACCTTTCTTGAGTATTAGTATGGATATCTGCATGGCTCTCAGGCAGACCTCAAGATGCATCAAAATCCAGTCTCTGCAGAAACAGCCAACAGGCGAACATTGGGGGAAGACTAGAACAGAGCTGGAACTTGGTCTGGGGAAGAGTGGACATCTTATTAGTGAGACATGACATCCCCAGCCCAGGCACAGAATAGCTATCTCCAACCACCTTCTCATACTGTCTCCTGGGCTTCCTGAGAGCATTGACAGCAGAACTAGTGGGTACCATGCTCTGGAAACCAGTCACGCAATGGCACTGCCAGTCTCCATCCCAGTTTGTTCATACCTTTGTCCCACAGTAGCAGGAATGCTTCAAGTCACTTGAGTTCTACCTTTGATCCTATCTACTCAGCCCCAGAAGGTAGCATTACCTGAGGCTGAATGATAGAAGTGCACTGTGGGTACAGATGTAGTTCAGTTGCTAGCCGTACAGAGCCCTGGTCTCAATTCCTAGCCCTACATAAATTGGGTGGGATGGTACATACCTTTAATCTGAGTATTCAGGAGGCAGAGACAGGAAGATCTGAGATTTAAGATCATTCCTGCCTACATAGGGAGTATAAGAATGGCTACACGAGACTGTGTCTAAGAGCACAAAGCAAATTGAGTTGTGCTCGGTGGGGTAACTGGAATTTATGCACCTCTCAAGAACAGAGCTCCCATCCATATCTTGTAAAGCTCAGAAAGGTGAGCTCTGGGCAGAAGGAGAACCTGTCTGAGGACTTCACCCCAGTGATCACCACCCAGATGAGTGCTCTTGGCCATAAGAAATGTCTTCCTCCTGCCAAGGGAACAACTCAGGGCTGGGGCCCCAGCCATGGAGGCTGAGAACTAACTTGGTTCACAGAAGATTTTGAATTGTGTCTTTTGTTTCTTCATATAAAAGACAGGCTGTGAACCTTGTCAGACACTTATGGAGCGGCAAGTCTAACAGGGAGGATTCCAAAACTTAGACTTCTCTTTGCTCACAGAGCTCTCTCCATCCCTACAGGACGTTGTTCTCTACTGCCTCCAGAAGCACAGTGAGGATGTGAATCACCGTGACAACGCGGGCTACACAGCCTTGCACGAAGCCTGTTCCCGGGGCTGGACTGATATCCTGAACATCCTATTGCAACATGGGGCTAATGTGAACTGCAGCTCGCAGGATGGCACAAGGCAAGAAGGCTGCTGCTTTGCCAAGTCTCAAACCTCAGTTTGGTCCCTCGCTTAGAGCTTTACTCCAACCTGGATGTTTGCAGCATGGCAGGCTGCTGGTGTCAAAAAAGGCCTTAACCGGGAAACCTTTTCAAAGGATTTCTCTGGGCTGAAGGGAGCCAGTTTAGGGGCAGGAGCTGATGAGTTCCTCAGTGGCCAGTCTGCAATGGACTAAGGAAAGGCTGAGGTTGTCTAGGGTTCATCCTGTCCCATGCCAGGTCCACCCAACCTTCCTGAATACCATCTTCATGGACCATTTGTCTCTTGTGGAGTTGAGGCCTTAGGTCCCAAGCAGAAAAGTAATCTAGAGGTGACATTCAGATTTGGTTTTTGTAATTTGGTCTCCTGTGCACTTAAAAAATGAGCTCCCTGGGTCTGTGAGGTTGGCTTGGTATATGCAGGGACTTGCCATCAAAGCCAGCCTGACACTCTTGACTTCCACGTGATGGAAGAAGAGAGCTGATTCCTGCAAGTTGTCTCCTGACTTCTACACACACACACACACACACACACTACATAAATAAGTACATGTACTACCATATTAATGTACACACATATACAAACATAAAACCTTACCATGTCTAGAGAAGTCACACCCATCTCCTCTGTTCTACCAGAGGCCCTACTTAGGTAGGGTCCCAGGGGAGCTACATACCAAGTAGAAGGACCCAGATCAAAATGTATACGCTCTGCTTGACTGCTACCTGGTGTGGAGCCTCCCTGCCTGTCCCTGCCCTTGAGCAGGTTTTTCCTCTTCCACAACCACCCACACCTGCTTTAGTTTTAATGTCCACCAGGGACCTGTTCTCTGCTGAACTACTAGTAGCTCTACATTGTGCTCTAGATACTGTCTGAAGATGCAGGGGAACATGAAGGAGAGATAAATAAAGTAGATATGAAAAAGAAGTGCACAGAGACGGTAGGAATTGTAGGCCAGAGGTGGCTCCTCTGTTCTAACTGTTACCCATGTTACATTGGGGTTACCCCGAGATCAGCATGGTATCTTTCTTGCTCTCCTTCCCCCTAATTTGGTAGCCTGAAAGTTCTCCATTAAGTCCTATAGCCCTGACTCTGTTTGACCTCCACAGGCCAGTTCATGATGCTGTGGTTAATGACAACCTGGAAACCATCTGGCTCTTGCTGTCCTACGGAGCTGATCCCACACTGGCTACCTACTCGGGTCAGACAGCCATGAAACTGGCCAGCAGTGATAACATGAAGCGCTTTCTCAGTGGTAAGCATTGACCACAGTTGCACCCAGAATCCTCAGGGTTGGCCTTGAACTTCTCAACCAGGGTATGGGGGAGGTCTTCAATAACTCTGTCCTAGACAGTTCCCACAAGGGTGTCTGCTGTCTTCACGTATTCCTTTAGCGTCTTGGAAATTTCTAGCTACTTTAAAAAGTCCCCTGCTGTGAGTGTCCACATCACTTCCTTGGTAAGGCTCTCATCTCCTACAGGGATTCATTTCACTGCTAGGTGTCTGGAGCAGGTCTCCTGATGGGAGACTGGCTATACTCCTAGCTGGAAGCAAGATATGTTGACCTGTGCTATGAATGGAATGTCGGTGGTAGAGAGTGAATAATCCCCATTTTGCTGTTGCTGCAATCTCTCCTTCATTTTAATTAAAGTGGGACCTCTGGGACCCTTCCTGATGCTTTATTCTTCATGGGCCTTCTCCCATGGTAACTTTGATACTTCCTGTGCAAGGGAATGCCCCCTTCTCTTCATTCCTGTCTCTTCTCTACCCTCTGCCTTCTAGTGAAGTGTCATGTTTAGGTCCATGGCCAGGGCCACAAGGCACTGTATTGATTTTTCTCTCTAGTACGTAGTACTGTGTGTCTGCAGGTGGGCAGGATAATCTCAGTTGGGCAACTAGGATGTGAATGAAAGAGGGGAATCTACTTTGAGCATGTTCAGTGTCTGTTTCTTCTGCCATTATCTCAGGGTATTGGACCTTCACCTCTTTGTGACATCATGGCTTAGTCCTTCAGATTGCCTGAGCGATGGACGCTGCAGTTGGGAGCTGCAGCTGTGACCCTCTTCTTAGGCTTCAATTGTGATAGAACAGTCTGTTCCCTCTCTGACCCAAACTGTGGCCTGTTGGTCACCAACTACACCTGCCAATGATGCAGCACTGGATTCCCAGGTCGGGAGTCATGGTTGCCAAAGAGAGCTTCACTGAGTAGCTGATAATGGAGGGAGTAAGACAACCTGTACTGGAAGTTCCCTTGGAGGGAAAGGAGGTGGGGATACTGTCTTTATCTTGTAGAGGCTGCAGGGAGGAAAGGGGGTGACAGATTGCTTAGGAAGGGTTTGACTTGTGCTCATCCAGCCTCCAGCCAGTGAACTTAACTAACCCCTGAAATACAGGCCTCAGGCTAGGGACATCTGACTCTGGGTCCTTGAGCATCATGAGACTTACGAATTTCTTTTCATCAGTCACTTAGTGTAGGCCAGTGATGACTGGTTATCAATTGTTTTAGCAGAGCCACTCCAAGGGTACAGCATCTGTAGCATCCTCCCACACATGCATACCCATGAGCATTCTGTCTTAGATGCAGGCATGGCTCTGCACTCTGGATTCCCAAGACCATGCATGAACTAATAACTGTAGAGTATGCCAGTACACTTACTGTTCTTGAGACAGGGTCTCTCTATGTAGTCCTGGCTGTTCTGGAACTTGCTGTATAGACCAGACTAGCAGAGATCCATCTGCCTCTGCCTTGTGAGTGCTAGGATTAAAGGCATGGGCCACGATACCCAGCCAACATTATTTTATTTATTATTTTATTATTTTTAATGCCTAAAACTGATAAATAAGAACTTCTCTCTCTCTTTTTTTTATTTTCTATAAACTCATCCCAATCTCCTAGGTAATTGTTTTTTTAAAAAAACTTTTAAGGATAGGGTCTCACTGTGTGACTCTGATCGGCCTGGTACTATCAGGCATGCCTCAACCTCAGAGGTCTGAAGTTTGGTCTTAAATAACATCTGCTTGCCTCTGTTTCCTGAATGCTGGAATTAAAGGTGTGTGCAACCACAACCAGCTAAAAATATTTTTAAAACGTGTAGTGTGTGTGTGTGTGTGTGTGTGTGTGTGTGCACATGCGCCTGCACACATGTGTGTATGTGGTATGGTCACATGCCTGAATGCTGCAGCCTGCATGAGGAGGTCAGTGGGCAACTTTCAAGTGCTCAGACTTAGATCATCAGGCTTGTGCAGCATGCACTCTTACCAGTGAGACATCTCACTGACACACAGCTGGCCTTTTGACACCCCCTTTCTTAACCAAAGCACTTGTTGGTGTTTCCAAATCCAGAGACTTTTCTAAACTCCAGTACTGTGTGTGTGTGTGTGGTGTGTGGTGTGTGTGTGTGTGTGTGTGTGTGTGTGTTAAAATTAAGATGAGATAACTGTATGTAGTGGTCACCTGAACTCTATCTGGCAGTGGCTGAGTCTCTAGCAGGAGGCTAAGGTGGGAAGATTGAAGCTATTTTGGTTTACATAGTGAGTTCCAGACCAGCCTGTCCTTAAGTAAACAGCAAGACACTGTGTTTAAAAAAAGGAAATGAAATTCATAACTAATAACTGTCATTGGGCCTCTGATGCCTCAACACTAAGCATTGCCTTTCTTCCGTTTCATCCCTGGATGATACCTTACCACTTTCCCGGGAGCCATAAGGTAGAATAATCCTGAGGGAGGGGTAGGGATGTGCTCTTGTCATGCTAGACCATATATCCAGGTACATACACATGGTGGAGTTTGGATTCTTGTTTGTTTGTGGTTTTGGGGAGTGGGGATTGGTTCTGGTGGTGGTGTTTTAAATTTCAGCTCACCTGTCCGGCTGAGACATTTAAGAGTGTTATGTATCCTGTTATCATCAGGCACTTGCTTAGTCAGATGCTCTAGAGATGAATTGTCTGCATCCTCCCTAGCACAAGTCTCCTGGTGGAAAACGAAGCAAGCCCATGTAGCGTGCTAAGGGCTCCATTTTCTGTAAGCGTCAGGCTTAGGTTTCACTCATAGCTTTTCTCACTATGTGCAAGGTTCCTGTTCTGGAATGGTTGTCTAGGACTGAACTCTTTGAAGTCCCCAAAGGAACATCACTGGTCAGTGTTCCTGTAGCAAGTTAAGTACAGCAGAGCATGATTGACCTGAGTTATAAATGTGCACTCTCTTAAGTTGGCTTACTCCTGCCGAGGCCCATTTCTCCTGAGCTCATGGAGGGTAGTGCAGTGCTCCTTCATTTATTCTTCTGCCTATCCATTTATTGGGCTCCTGTTAGGTTCTGGATGCTAAAGGCCAGACAGTAAACCCTTTCTATCTTGTGGGCTTTGGAGCATGGAGCTGTCTGAACCCTCAGGAGACCTAGAAAGACTTCCCCCATGGGCTATATTAAAAATTTACCTTTGACCCTTTATAAAAAAAGAGCAACATCCAATCTTGCTGAGAAGGAAAATAGTCCCAATTTTTCCTCCTCTGTGGTGAAGAGCACAGGAACTGTGCAGTTAGGACTGAGGCATTCGAGCAGAGCGGGTATAGGGACTTCTTTTCCTTTCACTAATGAAAGGGTTAGCTAATGACCTGAAGGTCACTGAAGCACTCCCCTGCCTGAAACCTCTATGATATGAAGCCATGCTGAAGACAGCTCCTTTCTTTGTCTCCTTCCATGTCCCTCAGCTGGTGACTTAGCTGCTTGGGTGGATATGATGGAATGCTGGGGTCTAGAGAAACTACTGGCTCCTCCCACTCCATCTGTGGGAACACGGGGGTCTCTATATTTAAGAATGAGGTACTGAAGGGGCTTTCAATCAAAAGGTGTTGGGGTAAGATTGATGAGGTAAGATTACTAACTGATAAAATTAATGATCACAAAGTGGTCAGTTCAGTGGCTTTTAGTTCATTTACAGCATTCCAGACACTGCTGTCTAGTTCTGAAACATTAGCATCATAACTACATAGAACTTTGTACCAGTTAAGTATTCCTTCTCATTACCTTCTTCTCAGCTCCCACCAGTTACCAATCGGCAATCTTGTCTCTGTGGATTTGCCTATTCCAGACACTTCATATGAATGGAACCCTACAACCTGGGGCTTCTGAGTCTGGCCTAATCATGTAGTATAGTGGTTTCATGATCCATCTGTATGTTAACATATGTCAGTACTACATTCCTTTTCAAAATTCTGTCACACACTCTCTCCCTCTCCTTCCCTCCCTTCATCCCTTCGTCTGTCTGTCTGTCTGTCTGTCTGTCAGTGGGTATGTGTGTATGTCAGAGGACAAGTTCTGGGAATTCAGTCTGTCCTTCCATCTGGGGTCCTGAGATCAAACTTGGATCTTCAGGCTTGATGGTAGGCAACTTAACCTATTGAGCCATCTATCTGGCCCTGTATGCCTGACTAATAGTGTGTGTGTGTGTGTGTGTGTGTGTGTATACCATTTTTATCTGTTCATTCGTGCATAGCCATTTGCGCTGTGTCCATCTTTCAGCTTTTCAGTAGTGTACCTTTGGTCATGCATGTACAAAGACTTTTGTCAGTCCTGTTGCATTTGTACATAGAAAGGGAATGTTTAGGCTTGGGGTACTTTCTCACACAAAGAGTAAAATCTTGGAAGTTTGCTGGGGCTGGAGAAAGAATCCAAGAAAATAAAGGTTACTCGTTTTGATGGTCATCATATCTGAGGAGTGTGCATTAATGCTACACTTATCAAGTGACTCCGCCCATGTGTTTGTCACTCACGGGCCTGTTCCAACTTTAGCATCTTTGCTCATGCCAGTTAACTTTGGGCTATCTCAAAAAGGCAAGTTCACCTGTCCACGACAAAGCTTTGCAGGCGGTGGAGAGAATTAGAAGAATGTGCGGTGGGCTCTGAAGGCAGTTCTCACTGAGGGGCCTCAGGAATGTGATGGACCCGGCCTGCTCCGATGGAATCCTTGTGTGACTGCGGGTAGCAGGCAGGGGCAGCAGAGTGCTTATATTTTGGCACACTGCTTAAGCAAGCACTTTGCACTCTCACTTTATAGTGATTCTCTCCTTTCTCCCCTTCCTCCTCTTCCTTCTTCCTTACTATGTTTATTAAGCTCTTCTTAAGGACCAGACACCGGCGCTCCACATAGGAGACACAAAGTAGACCTGGTTCCTTCCTTTTTCAGAAATAAGGCTCCCTCCTTCTTTATTTTCTAAGCTACAAAGCACAGGACTAGACTCAGGGTAGACAGACACCCACCCAACAGATGCTTCTGGAAGCAAGTCTTTGTGATTTAGGCAGTACAGTGTACAGAAGCGTGTGGAGGCTGTGAGCAGGAACTCCAGTTTTATGTGGGGTGTACAGAGATCTGACCCATACAACTTAGGGTGCCTCACTCTGCTAGTCCTTTGAAAGCGATTCCCTGGTGCCTTCCCAGTGGGAGCCACAGCTCTTCACCTCAGAAGATGGCTGAGGAGGAGCGGCTTTGGACGCTTACATTAACACACAGTTCCTGTGGCTGGATTGGCCCAGAGGGGAGGGGGTGGCAATGGTACTTTCGGTGGAGGAAGCAAGCTGCACTCCTTGGGGAAATAATTCCCAATGTAATTCTGGGACTGGCTTTGCAGGTGGCCACCCTCATCTCCTTGTGTTCTTTGGATTCTCTTCTTTCCTGTTACCTAGGTGCTACTTGAGAGCTGGTGACAATCCCCCCCTCACCCCACCCCCCCACCCCCCACCCCCCACCCCCGTAGCTCAGTCAGCCTACTAATTGTACAATTTGGCATGCTGGCAACTTGCTAGCCGTGCACTCGCAGGCAGCACACGGAACTTTGTCAGGAAAGCCTGCTTTGTATCGGGGTGGGAATAAGAGGTAAACATGGTCACTGACTGATGCTGGGAAACAGGGAGGCCAAGGGCGACCTGAGGTCTGTCTTCAGAGCTAAGGAACAAAAGGTAGCTTGTAAACATCTTTAGTTGTGGGAGTAGATACATGGAAGAAGTTAGCCACTTGAGACAGCTGCGCCATGGTGTGTCAAGTCACAGTGTGGTACTACAGCCACTACTGGTTTCAGAACTTTTTTATCATTTCAGAGGGAAACCCCAGCTCTATTAGTCACTGCGCTCTCCCACCCCCAACATTGGCATCTTCTGTCTGCTTTCTGCCTTACTGGCCTGACAGTAAATCTTACTGGAGATTTCACTGAGATGGAATCATATATATGTAGTCTTTGATTCTTACACTTAGCATCATGTGTGTTCCCAGTTCATGTATGTGACATATTGTTACTCTTTGCTTTTAAAATTAATTTATGTAAGCCTGGTAGTGGTGGCACACACCTTTAATCCCAGCACTTGGGAGGCAGAGGCAGGTGGATTTCTGAGTTCGAGGCCAGCCTGGTCTACAGAGTGAGTTCCAGGACAGCCAGGGCTACACAGAGAAACCCTGTCTTGAAAAACCTAAGGAAAAAAAATAATTTAAGTATTCGCTTTACATCACAGTATCAGCCCCCCTCGTCCTAGTGCCCCCTGCTCTTTTCTTTGTTTCTGACTTCTTTCAGTTACCATCCATGTTGTTCCTTTTTATGGCTTGGTAACATTCTTCTGTGTGGAGATTACCGAATTCTGTCTATCCATTCATCCCTTGATGGACATTTGGGCTGTTTCTAGCTTTTGACCATTATGAATGGAGCCATGTCTGTTCATGTGTACAAAATTTTGTTTGAACACCTGTCTTCAATTATTTTTAAAAGATTAACTTATTGTGTGCGTTCGTGCATGTTTGTGTGTGTCACCCTTGCAGGCCACGTCATGCATGTACCAGCCGGTGGGCAAATTTTGGGTTGGTATTCCTCTCATAGCACCTTGTTTTAAAGCAGAATCTGCTTTTGTTGTGATGTACTCCAGCCTATGTGGTCCTTGGGCTTTTAGTTGATTCTCCTGTTTCTACTTCAAGTCTTGCTGTCGGAGTTCTGGGACTATAAATACTTACTACCACGCCCAGCTTTTTCCACACCTTCAAGGATCAAAGTAATGTTACCAGGCGTGTACAGTGGGCACTATAACCTGCTGAGACGTTTCCAAGCACCTCCTCTTGAGCACTTTTGAGTAGAAGCAAAAGGGTTTATGTTTTTTGGTTTTGTTTTGTTAGAGACAGGGTTTCTTCTAGGCTGACCTCAAACTCAATTCTCTTCCCTCAGCCTTCTGAGTAAGAGAGAGAGAGAGAGAGAGAGAGAGAGAGAGAGAGAGAGAGAGAGAGAACACTCACGCCTAGCTTTACTGTTATTTATGTATTTTGAGCTATAAATAAACTTAGACTCTTGCACATGCTAAGCATGCATTCTACCACTGAGCTACCCCCAGAGCTACTTATGTTACTTTAAAGAAGCCAGATCATGACTGGACACATTACTATTGTGATAGGCGTAGGATCCTGTTTGTGGAGGATTGCCCTGTGCCCTTTGAAGCTGAGGTCCCCAAGCAACACGCCTCCAGGCTGATGTGTAAGAGAGAAGAGGCCCAGTGGGGCCTGTAGGCTGTACATGCCACAGCTTCCTCCAGCCAACTGTTGACACACAGGAATGCGGAGGCCATATCTTCAAATTTTTATTTTTTTATATAAAATGTTGGAAATCTAATTTTTAATTTAAATCCCCATTTTAAAATACTAATGCTGGAGGGTAATTTTTCCTTTTACTAAAAGCTAGGTCACACATCAGTGGGCTGCATGGGGCTTCTGCTTCTGTGCAGTCTGTTGTACCTCTTTCCTGTTACCCCTAGTCCCCCTTGTAGCCTTCCCCTCCCCCAACCCCATATAGCTAATCCTTGGATCTCCTCTGTGTCTCACACCTCTCTTCTCTCATCAGATCACCTCTCAGATCTTCAGGGCAGAGCAGAGGGCGATCCTCGTGCATCCTGGGATTTTTACAGCAGTTCTGTGTTGGGTAAGTTCTAAGTGGGAAGAAGCTGGGAGGACTGGGTATATCTCAGTATGTCTCAGAGTTAGGGCCCTACTGTGAGGCAGCCTTTCCTCACCTGGTAGTAGCTTTATAGACCCTTTCAGCCCTTCCCCCTCAGACTCAAGAGTCACTAGTCTGAACCCTGAGATGCCACAGCGATTTGCATAATGCCATCCTCTCCTGCCTTGTCCCTCTTCCCACCCTGGGTGCTTTGTAAATCCTGGTGTTACCTCTTTTGGTACTGCTCAAACTTTAGGTGTCAGCCCCTTAGCCAGCAGCTTTCACTGTCCCCCACTCTGTCCCTGTGACAAAGCCCTCATTCACTTGTTTTATTTTCTTCTCTGGGTTTGGTTTGGTTTTCTCGTTTGCTGCTCTGGTTTTTTGAGACAGGGTAGCACTCTGTAACTCTGCCTGGCCTGAAACTCACAGAGATCCTTCTGCCTCTGCCTTACAAGAGCAGGGATTAAAGGTGTGGGCCAACAACACACTGGGCTCAGCTCTTAGTTTTTGAGATCCCTGCTGTCCCGAGCCCTTAACCCTCTGGCCCAAGCACCATGCAGCAGGAAGATCAGCACATCTGTGTCTGCGGTCATCCAGCGTTTGTCTAGTGAGCCGGGGCTAAAGAGCAAGAACAGAAGGTTGGGCTGAAATACAGTGGGCCACACCCAGATGATTGGTGGGAGAAGGGAACCTTCTGAGTCCCTGGACCTCGGGATCAGGCAGTGAGGTGGCTTGGGGAACCTATAGCCAGAGGACAGGTGAACTAGCTCTTAACAGCTGCTAGTGTCTTCTGTTTTCATCTGGAACAGCTGAGCTGCCATCATTCAGAGTAGTTTGCTTCGACCAACCAGAGGGTGGAAGATAATGGACTTCTGCCCTCTGGAGGAAGTGAGCCCATAGTCAATGTACCCAGGGACTTACGGCCTTGTATTTATCTCCTAAGAGGTCACTTCATGTTTCTTTATGGAGCCTTTTCTTTCCTTCAGTTTTGTGCTTGTAGCTGATTCCTTGTGTTCTTATCTTACAGAGAAAAAAGACGGGTTTGCCTGCGACCTCCTCCATAATCCTCCCGGGAGTGCTGAGCAAGGGGATGATTCAGAACAGGATGACTTCATGTTCGAACTCTCAGACAAGCCTCTTCTCCCTTGTTACAACCTTCAAGTGTCAGTGTCCCGTGGGTAAGTGTCTGGGAAGTCTACAGGGACTGTGTGACAGTGTCCTGGCAACCTGTGGCCTGCCTAGGGAAGGAGGAGCTCTTCAGCAGGAGGCAATGGCTGTCTGGAGAGTGAGTGCTGGAGCAGAGGGAAGACACCCTGCTCTTCCAGTCCAGATGGAATGGAATTCACATCCAAACTCAAGCTTCACAGACCTGGAGAGCTACACCTTGGCTATCAACTTGATGCATTTCCAGGCCCCAGATCTAAAGAATTATGTGCAGTGTTGCTGTGTGTAGGCGATAACCTGACAACTGTTTGGGATGGTGAACCTTTAGGATCTCTGGAACATGTCTGTGGTTTCTGGGGACAGTTCCACAGAGTATTTGCAATTGAAATTCTTGGGAAAGCCAAGACATATGGTTGCCATAGCTTTGGATCCACTAGGATTCTTAAGCAGTCCACAGCGTAGGCTCTCACAGTCTTTAAATCAGTAAGGTGATCAGCTCTGCTGGCTCTGCTGACTCTGCCTACTACATGGGAACACCCTTTCTTTGGAGACTAGAGTACACCTGACACCTGGTAGTAGACTGAGCCCAGCTGACTCTTCGCTGAGGGGAGTTTGTCAGCCTTCAGGACCAGGGCTTGTGGTGGCTTTTCCACTGCAGCATATGGAAGCGCTAGGCGGATAAATTCAAACGCTGCATCGGAACACTGGAGAGATGGCTCAGTGATTTAGAGAGTGTGGAAAGGGCCCAGCTTTGATTCCCAGCCACCCACATGGCAGCTCAGAACCATATAGAACTGCACTTCCAAGGGGTCTGATGCCCTCTTCTGGCCTCCACAGACACCAATCACACGTGTGGTACATACACATGCATGCAGGAAAACCCTCATATAAAATAAATATTTTTTTAATGTTGGATCAGGTAAATATAATTTTTTAATGTAGAATCAGTCACCTTTTTGTTCTTAGTCTCCTTGTTCTGGGCAGAAACTGATCCCAGAGGGTGAGGCTGGGCCTCTGGGATATAGTATTGCACAGTTAATTAATTCCTCCAAAGTATTCAGCACCTCTTTCTCTGAAACAGGATCCTGGGCCACAAGCAGTAGAAGGACCAAAGTTTTCTCTACGTACAGACAGGACATGGGCTACCAAGGGCCACATGTCCCACATTAAGCCAGACATGTGTACCTCTGGGCCATGTATGTGCTTGCTCTGTACAGGCCAGATGAGGGCATTGAGTTTACTGGAACTGCAGCTACAGACAGCTCACAAGAGCTGAGCCATCATCTGAGTGCTGGGAATTGAACTCAGGTCCCCTAGAAGAGCAAACAGTTCTCTTAACCACAGAGCCATCTCTCCAACTTCTTTATCCTCATTCTTTGAAAGAGTTGGTCCAAGTATCTGGTATTGATTGTCACGTTCTCCTAGCTTAGGACACTCCATTTCCTAATTTTATGATGTGAAAGACTTTGCCATGGAAGAAATGCTGAATTTAGGGAAAAGGACTGAGTTTAAATAGATGAGGGTGTTTTGTTTTGTTGATACAGGATCTATATGTAGTCTATATGTAGACCAGGCTGACCTCAATCCAAGGCTGCCTCTGCCTTCCAAGTCCTGTAATTAAAGACTTGAGCCACCATGCCCTAGATACCATATGGAATGACTGAGTTCATAAACATGTTTCATGCCCTGGATCAAACCTTGTGATCCATAGCACGGACAACTCTGACCTTCAAAAAACCTAGCTTTTGTAGGTTTTGTAGGTTTAAAATGGCATCTGGGCTGGGCTAAAAGAAGGAGAGGCATAAGGTAGGCATGAGCAAAGGCATTTCAACAGACAGACTCAAGTAGTTCAGAAAGCAAAAGCCAGATGTTATGGTACAGACCCAGCGCTTGGAGACAGAGGCAGGTGGATCTCTGTGAGTTTGAGGCTAGCCTGATCTACAGAGGGAGTTACCAGTTACCTAAGGTTATATAATGAGATCCTCTGTCTCAAGAAAGGAGGGGCCTGGAGAGATGGCTCAGAGGTTAAGAGCACTGGTCTTTAGGATCTGTGTTCAGTTTCTGGCACCTATTATGGTAGCCCATAGTTGTCTGTAACTCCAGTTACAGGGGATGCAACATTCTTTTCTGGAGACACCAGGTGTGTACAAGAAGCATACAGATACATCAGGCACATCTATCTATACACATAAAATTTTTAAAAATAAGTGTTTCTGGTAGGACAGGAGGTACAGTGCAGGTGAGCGGGTATGGGGGAGCTGGAAATTGAGTCGAAGAAATTGAATTGGAGTCATCTTTTGGAGGTGTGGCTTAATATTACACTAAAGAATTAGAACTTGCTGTGTGACCTGGAACTTTACTCCGTAGACCAGGCTGGACTAGGATTCACAGATCTGTCTGCCTCTGCTTCCCAAGGGCTAGGATTGAAGGCAGGTGCTTCCATGCCTGGCTATTATTTTATTTTTAATTATGCATAGATGTGTGAATTTGCATGTGTGAATATAGACATGAGTATGGGTACCCAAGGAGACTAGAGGTGTCTTAGCTCCTGGAGCTGGGGTCCCAGTAATGAGACAGCTGACATCTGTGGGTGCTGATAGTCAAATCTGAGCACTCTAGAAGGTCAGTATTTGTTCCTAATCATTGAGGCCCAAGTTGGTATGTTTGCTGGAAGTATGAGAGAACCACTAAAAGCTGTTTGATGACGGAGAGAATGGAGGATCATATTTTCTTTTAAGAAAAGAGGCCTCGGGGGACTGAGAAACCTATACCTGTGTTGTTTATCATGCCTTACTTTTTGTTTAGCACCTTTTGTTTTAAACCCATGTTCTTAAGTCTGTATTACAATAGCTTTATCAGCTTGCTCCCTGTAAGAAAAAGGATTCAACAGAGACAGAGCAAGGCTGATGCATCACAGCCCAGACTAGAAGTGGCTGCCAGTGAGACAGTGGGGTAGCTAGGAGGAATACCGGTAGGAGGGAGAATGCAGTACTTCTTCCTGGTTTAAGTTCATGGAAGTGCTTGGCTGGTAAGTTGGCCTCTGCAGCGCCCCTCCCAGCTGTCCCTAGGCTGCCGCCCAGTCTCAGATGTGCTCCACAAGGGCAGACTGGCTGTAATGTGAGCCCTGGGCCTGCAGAAACATTGGTGCTGCCGCTGCTGGAGGAAAAAAAAAGTTGTCTAATACATTCCAGAGCCAAAGAGAAATGCCTTTTGGATTACCCGCAGTTGAGGCCTTTCTCCACAGCTCCACCTCCACTAGGGAAGATGTAGAACAAATGAACAGGAATGAGATGAGGAGAAGGAGGCCAGGCAGGGTTGCCTGGAGTGGGGGTCAGGAAGAAGTGGCCCCAGCAGATAGTAAGTGCCAGCCCACGGCTAGCAGGCTGAGCCTAGTTTGCGCCTGGCTTGCCCTCTATGGAAGGGCTAGCCTGTGGGGTGAGTAGATGATCAGCTAGAGGCCGGGCCAGGTATTGTGCTATCCCAGCCTCAGTCCAGAAACTTGTGGTTTCCTGAGAGGCAGCAATAAGTCTCAATAGGAAGTATGGGTGTGGGGGTGGGCTGTGGGGTCACTTGGTCTCCTGGTGATGCTTCTGGGGCCCCACTCTTCCTCCTGAGCCTGCCTCCCTAACTCTTATCTTTGCCTTTCCAGACCCTGCAACTGGTTCCTCTTCAGTGATGTCCTGAAGAGGCTGAAGCTTTCCTCAAGAATCTTTCAGGCCCGCTTCCCACACCTTGAAATCACCACCCTGCCCAAGGCTGAGTTCTACAGGCAGGTGGCCTCCAGTCAGCTGCTGACCCCTGCTGAGAGGCCTGGGAGCTTGGAGGACAGATCTCCCCCAGGCTCTTCTGAGACTGTGGAGCTGGTGCAGTATGAGGCAGAGCTGCTGCGGCTCCTAGGGTCTGAGGTGGAATATCAGTCCTGGAGCAGTTGACGGAAACAGCCCCTCCTCCCCAGTCGTCTTTCTCCTTCGAGTTCACCCTTCCCCCACCGCTCATGTCTCCCCCACCGAGCACCAGACTGCAGAAAGAGGCAATAATACGGACCAACAAGAAGCCGCCTTATCAATGCCAGCATTAGTGACTGGATTTCTTTCTCTTTTTTTTTTTTTGAGGGGGGAAGGGGTTACAGTTAGTTCTCATCTCCCTGTTGTTGTTGTTGTTGTTGTTGTGGTTGGTGATGGGTGGAAAGTTGAACTCCACTTCTGAAGACAAGAGGTCTGGAGATGGTGGGAGGTGGCACCAGGGTCCCTTGGACTGGCTTCTACGCTTATGACCAAGACCGAACATGGGCCTGGGTGGCTCTGGCCTGTCCTAAGGAGAAATGAGAAAAACCCAAATCTCTTGAGTGCCCCTTTTTGTCTCCCTGTGCTCTTCTGTCTTCCATAGTATTTATTTTATTAGTATTTAATTTGTATTGTTTCATTGGTTTCTGATAAGTCTGTATCACTGTGATGATTTGAGACAACTTGTTGTATTGAGGGACTTTCTTTACTTTCCTTCCCTTTTCTTTCTGCATAAGCTTTGGGGATGCTCCCTCCCTCTGAGAAAATTATTCCCAGGTTGTCTTTCTCCATTTGGGGAGGGAGCTGGGTGAGGAAGGATAGGAGGACATGTCAGATGACTAAACAACCTGGCTGCTGCTGGCCCAGAGCTGGGGGGATGGGGGCAAATCCCTGGCCTTTGGTGCTTTCCCCCACCCCCTGCCAGTTTTGCCCCACCCCTGCCTTTTGTAGCAGCTCTTCCACCTGGAGACTGGTGGTTACTGGGGAGCAGGGTTTCTGAGTTACTGTAATAAAGGCAGGTTGAGATGGGCCTGAGGCAAGGGTGCTCCTCTCACAGTGCTCCATTCAGTGCACAGTAAGAACTTGTTCCGGCATCTTTTGCCCTGCACCCCTCCCCTACTTGCCTTGCCTACCTATCCTGGGCTCCCCATCTTGAGATATTGAGCCTTTGCCTTGCCATCTCTCCCACAGACTTAAAGCATCTTCTACCCCTCTCTCCTCCACCTGCCCCCGATTCTCCTTTGGAATCTGGAAAGGGCCCTGGGCCTAACTAGGCGAGGGCAAGGGACCAGTCTCTAGCCTGGCTCCACATCCACTCGGGGACTGAGTGACTGGCTCCTAGGCCTTCAGATGCCTAGTTAGATCTGTTACCAGAGGGAGGGAGGGAGGAGCTTGGGTTGGTTCCCTGGCCCCGCCCCTCCATGGCATTGTCTCCCTCCCCCCTTCTTATTTTTCTACCGATTGCTATTTTTCCGAACAATCCTTGTAGAGAGTATGTACCATCCAAAGGCAGGAGGGCCTCGCTGCGGTTGGCTCTGGATGGAGATGGTACAGTTTTATTGTACAGGTGCTAAACAACAACAAAAGAAGAAAATGGAAAAAAGACAAAAAAAAAAAAAGGAAAAAAAAGCCAGTTTGGGGATGGGACATCTGTTCTCTGGAGGCTCCTGACCCATTTAGGAGCGTTAACTCTTTTAACTGTGTGTGGTTTTTTGTTCCCTGCGGAATTTCTGAGCCCCCTTCTGTAGGACAGCCCCATCATCCTACCCAATTGGTTTTGAACAATTGTTTTCCCTTTTTAACAGCAACAAAATTATATAAATAGATATACATATATATATGAAGTTGAGGGGGGTTGGATTTCAATTTTCTTTGTTTTGTTGGAAATTATGATACTGTGTGGTTTTCTGGGTTTTTTTTTGTTTTTGTTTTTTTTCTTTTTTGTTTTGCATTTTGGTGTGTATTCTGGCTGCCCTTTATGTTTCGTTTTAAGCAACTGGCTGTGGAGTCAAAAACACTTGCATACTGAAAAACCTGTGTCAGGGCCTTTGTCTCCTGTCCTCGCTTTTCCCATTTGTGGCTTTTGGGGAGTAAGTGGTCCCTAGAGATACAATGAGGGGAAGCAAGTTAAAATAGAGCTTTGGACATTAGGTCAGGGTGGGACTGTGCAAAGGAACACGGAAAGGGGCATGTTCCAGGGCCCCTCCCCACCTGAGGGGAAAATAGTCCAACTTGGGGTTGCTTTGATTTGGAAATGTGGGAGGCGCATTCTTTGTTTGCAACTGGAGTAGCAGGAATAGAGGAGGGGCCCTTGGCTACTGGGTGGTGTGAACCCCCCAATACAGTCAGAAATCACCTACTGTGATTCCCCTTGGGGCCAGGACTGCCCACCTGGCTATACTATGGAATTCCCCACCTGCCCCTTACCCTTGGCATCCTCAATCATTGTACCTGTGTTTTCCCTGCCCACCTGCCCAGTGCTGGCTGTCCATGGTTCCGGGTTCCAGTGACCCAACTGTAAGGCAAGACACCTGCCCCTAGTTTTACGATGATTCCTCCCTCTTTAAGATAACTTGTGGCAGAGGGTCTGTCTGCAGGCCCCAGAGTGTGTCTGCTTACTGTTTGAGAGGAGTCTTCGCGAAGCTCTGGGTCTTTGGGCCTCTTACTGTGGCTTGAGTGGGCAGGCCAGGAGAATATGTCTGGCTTCTTAGAGGCCGGACATCCCCCAGGACGAAACTTAAGCTGCTCTCCTTACCCAGCCTTCAGAAAGTTGTTTCCCCTTGAGTTTGCCCAGATACAGAAACATCCGTTTAGAGGTACAACACTAATCTGCCTTCCTGCTGTTCCCCTCCCCACTTCCTGATCACAAGGTCATCCCAAACACCCCATAATGTTTCTAATTTCAGGTTCATCGTCTAGTTGAAACTTGCAGTCAGAAGGCAAGCATACATGGTGGCACAAGCCCATGGGGGAGGGAGGCAGAATGAGTACTGGGAACTCTAGGTCCGCCAGGGTTATATGGCAAGACCCTGTCCCCCAACAAGCAAGGTGTGATAACGCATGTCTGTAATTCTACTTCTCTGAAGAACAGAGGCGGCTGGGGGGGCGGGGGGCGGGGGGCGGGGGGCGGGGTTGAGGTCAGCTGGGCTACATCGGTGAGACCTTGTCCCAAAACAATGAAAAGGAGATGCCGTTCAGAAGTCAGACATGTCAGGAGGTTACAGAAGCTATGTTGTGATTAACAGTATTCAGATAGGCCCCAAATGCCGTGGGAGCTCAAAGGACTGGGCAAGGGCACCTGGATGCCTGGAACAGATGGTATGGGAGAGGTAGCGAACGGTGCATACTTAAATATAAATAGAGCCAGGGAATGATGTTTGGAATGAGGGCACAATCCTAGCAGAGGCTTGGAGGAGAGAAAAGAATCAACAGCACTTTCATATTTTCATGCTTATGTGTTCTTTTACCCACACATTAGCTGGATACTATTGTCAGGTTACAAAGATCAAGGCTGACACCGCAGCTCTTCATCCTTCCTGGTGGCAAACGTTCTTCCAGTCTTTTCCTTTTCTGTTTGGTAGGGAAGAGCTACCAAATGTTCAGGCCTGCTAGATTAAGAAGGGGGGCCAGGGGAGGCAGAGGCAGGCGGATTTCTGAGTTCGAGGCCAGCCTGGTCTACAGAGTGAGTTCCAGGACAGCCAAGGGCTACACAAAAAAACAAAAAAACAAAAACAAAAAGAAGGGGGGCCAGGCCTAGCTCTATGTGTCCCCCTTACAGTGGCAGTTTCCACTATCAGGGGGGCTGGTCACTGGGTTCGTGCTCCTCCCAGGCTCGGGGTTGGGGGTCGGGGGGCTCCTCCGGGAGCTTGGGTTCAAGCTGCAGTCAAATGGTCGTAACAGATGCCTCGATCTTTCTCCGCTTCAAAGGAGAAAGCGGTGGCGCGTCAAAGTATTGCAAAAGGCAGGTTGGGGAAAGGAGCATCAGATCTGGGGCCTGTTGAGGGGTTGGCGATGGCCTGGAGCTGCTTTTGTAGCTTTAGGGAGTCCGCAGGGAGCCCGGTCGGTCGCTTCTAGCTCACCTGCGCGTACTAGAGGCCGGGGGCGGAGCCAGAGAGCGGTTGGCCAATGAGAAGGCGACATTCTGCGGACTGCTGAACACCCCCGCCCCCCCTTGGAGAGGTAAGGGGACTTTCGAAGCTTCAGAGCCAGGGAGGTTGTCGACGGGAACCAAAGCCGCCCAGAAGTTGAGAATCAGGGAACACTTCCAAGGGACAGGAAGACGCCCGCTTAGTCTGCTTTTCTGGGAGCGGTGAGCCACGCCCTGGCCGCCCCTCCCTCCCGGGCTCCGCATGGCTGGCCCACCATCGCCGGCTCAACAGCGCCACCTCCTGGATATTGGCTTCCATACCCGACG
This sequence comes from Arvicanthis niloticus, assembly GCF_011762505.2. Classification (NCBI taxonomy): domain Eukaryota; kingdom Metazoa; phylum Chordata; class Mammalia; order Rodentia; family Muridae; genus Arvicanthis; species Arvicanthis niloticus. Next base: position 108,292,978 of record NC_047679.1, read on the forward strand.
CACAGGGCAGACGCGCTTGGAGGCTGCAGCAACTGGGAGCCCACAGAGCTTGCTCACCCTGGGTCCAGAGCCGCCAAAGCCCTAGGTAACTGCTTTTCTGAATATAGTCAGCGAGCTTGTGACCATCAGAAAAACTTGTCTGTTCCCGCCCGAGGGGTGGGGTGGGGGAGAGTGACATTTCTACCTCAGTCCCACCGAGGGATGAGGCAGTCACTGGAAGGGAGGCAGTGGCAGTTGTTCCGGAGTCGCCTGTCAGCACAGCATAGTTGAAAGCAGCTCTAAGCTCCTGGTGAACCCAACGGTAGATAAACACGTGGGCAAAGGGCGTAACTGCCTGAAATGTTATGATGGGTCAAAATACTGTGGGAGGGGCTGGGGATGTAGCTCAGTTGGTAGAGTATCCAGTATACAGGACGCCCTGGGTTCCGTCTTCAGCACCAAATAAGGCATTGGAGAGGTGGGGGTGGTGGCAATGAATGTCTATGATCTCAGAATGGGGGAGGTCATGCTTGGTCACATAGTCAGCTGGGCTACATGAGATTCTCCTCACCATGGCCAAAAAAAAAATGACACCAAAATAAGAAAAGCACCATGATTAACCCCTGAACATGGAATGACCTACTTGTCCTCTTCCTGCTCCCATGTAGGGCAGAAGGTCCCACAATTGGAATCTGAACTCATTCAGCCTTTCAATAAACATTTATTGAGCACCTACTGTGTATCAGGCACTGTGGCTAGGTGCTGGGGGTACATCACGGACTAGCACACAGCTCCCGTCCTTGAGGAGCCCACAGTCTATTGGAGGGGAAACATACATGAACACAATCAAAGAACTACATACAATGTGTTACAGTAAGAGGTATATACAAAGTGCTTCGGGAGCCAGGAGGAGGGAAATCACATATCAGCTGCTGGGAGGTGAGGACCATCACTTGACTCCTGACTCCATTAGGCCGTCACAAAAGCAGGGGGATTGCTGCCACCTGACTCTGGCTAAAGTAAATCTGTCTCCTGAGGTTCTCCTATAGCCTCTTCCAGAATGCTTGTTGGCAAGGGTTAGTTAACCGGTTAGCTAGTTTAACACTCAGTGTAGGGAAGAAACTGAACAGGAAGGTGTCTTTAGGATCAGAGGATGTTGAAAGTGATACAAATCTTGGATGTTAAGACAAGGGGTAAGGTGGTACCGTGACGGCACTGGGCCAGGAATGGCAGGCCCTGGGCAGTGAAGCACCTGGAGTAACTGCCTGAGGAGAGGACAGAGGTCAGCTACCTCAAAGTTTGGTATACAGCTCTCATCAGATCAATCAGTAACTAGTTATTGATGCCCATCTGCTTTATAGTATGCCCAGGTTTGTGGGTGACATGGTGGTGCCTACCCCTCAGGAGGTAACACACATGGGAGATTAAAGGTACAGATCTAAACTTAAGGTCTAAGTAACAGTTTCTGATTCTGATAGAGATGTCACAGGCTGTTGTTTCTAATCACCTGTCCATCAAGTGGTGGTTACAAGTTTAAGAATTAAAGTTAGGAACTGGCTGTTCCCACTGAATTCCATCTTGAGACCCAGTTTTTTGTTGTTAGCAAGAGGATACAGCATATTGGTTAAACAGAACCCAGAAAAGAAAAAAAGCATAGGGGGGAACAAGTTGAAAGACCTTGGAATCCCTTTGGAGTACCTTGGCATGGGGTGGAGTATCAAAGAGGACCCAATAGTGAAGTGCCGCCGACTTGGAGTTCTTTTCCCTGGTGGGGCTGATACCAAACTTCAAATCTTCCAAGAATTATTACCCACAGCTCTCCAAGTGCTCCCCAATTCCTCGGGCCCTGTTACAATTCAGGAGCTAAAGGGTTAATGCTAGGCCTAGGCCAGCTAGACAAGGAGGATGAGGATGCGAGGTACTGGCCCTATCTGCAGGCCAGGATTCACTGAAGGCTTTTTAGCAGAGTATGTAGCCTGCCAGATGACAAGTGCGAAGAAGTCACATTGGACAGGATGCTGATATATATTGGGAAGGGGGAAGCTAGGCTGGAGGCTTTGAGAATGAAGGCAGGCCAGACATTTCCAGTCTAGAGATTTCCAGTCTAGAAGGTCAGGGAAATGGTGGCATCATTAACAGAGGCAGATCACCAGAGCTGTGAGCCAGGGACTTAGAGAAGCAGGTTCTGGATTGAAGTCATCTTAAAGAACTGGCCCGTGACAATAGCGGGACCTTTGGAGAACACCCACACACAAAGAGATAAGGGGGAGTCCACACAGAAATAGCACAATGGTGGGGAAGGCCTCAGCAAGTGTGGGATAACAAGGCCCGAGAAGCATGGAGAAGATGATTTGACTATGAAAGTGTTGACAGCCTTAGGAGAATGAATTTCCTTAGAGCAGATATTAGATTCCAGGTCGATGCAGGGCCATCCTGACTCACACTGTCTCTTTGTGCTCATTAAAACTGACTGAGCTGGGAAGGTAGCACAGTTGCTAAGACTACTGTCAAGCCTGCACAGAGTCCTGGGTTTGGTCCATAGAACCACATGGTAATTAATACACACGAGAAAACAAGGTTGGGGGTGGGGGCAAGAGAACTGGAAGTTCAAAGTCATCTTCACCAACAGAGCAAATTCAAAGCCCCAAAAAACCTAAAACCCAAATACAACAAGAACAGCAACACTAACAGCAACAACGGTGACCTTTTCTAGAGATGCTTCCTTCCATCTATCAAGAGATTGTCATCGTAAGCCAATCTTAGTAGAACAGACATTTCGGTGCCAATTGCTGGGAATGTAGCAAATGCACCTGCATAGAGCCACAGTTGGTTCCTTCCCCCCAGGGAAGGAGAGAGAACAGCAGAAGAGAATGATGACCAGCCAGGGAGGTAGTTAGGTCAAGTGGGTGCTTTGGCACAGAGGACACAGCAAAGGTCCTGGAGCGCTGATTCACATTAACCAAATTCACCAGACGCTAGACTTGCTTCTGGGCCTGACATCTCTATGCATTGCCCCTAAACCTGGTAGAAGAGAGGCAAGCAGATTCGAGGAAGGGAGATGGAGACCCTCAGCTGAGAGACTAAGAGAGACCAGGAGAACTCTTTCCAGAAACAGAAAAGGAGGAGCAGAGTCATGTGCTGACAGGACCTGTAGGAACCCATGTATGTATGCTCACTCCTGTCTTCTTGATGAAGCAAGAATTGGGTTAGGTGTGATGGCTGGAAATGAAAAGCAACAGTCCTCCTGAAGTCTTTCAGAGCCACTGTGAGAGGGAGAGGATGGGAGAGAGAGCAAGACTGCATGGCTGGAGCTGAGCTGCCATTAGCCTCAGCAACTGATGACAGGTGGAATTTCTCAGGGCAGACAGAATGAAGAGGGAACCCAAGATAGGGAAGGAAGAGCACTGGGTCACAAAGGGCTATCACTGTCAAGCATAGGGCTGACTGTATACACACAGTCAAAAGCCCTGGCCACAAACATTCAATCCACTCAGGCCTGGCTAAGGATTGTATAATTCAGGCCGACTATAGTTAAGTACTTTGCCCCACAACTTTCAGCAAAGTACTCTAGGTTCCAGCCTGAAAGCAAGGTGACTATGACAAGCCAGTGCTCCCAGGGCTGTGTGCTCCTTTTCCTTCCCACTATGGTTTTAGCTTACATGGCCTCTTGTCCCTTAGCAGTGTCTTCTCAGCATGTGCACCCACTGAAGTGCTCCTACCTAGACCTGTTCCAGCTCTGTGACATCTCTCTAGACTGGGAGGGGGACATTCAACTAGTACCTTCCAGTCTCAGAATGGCATTGTTGCTTGCAAAAACAAAAGTTACAGAGTGCTTTTTCTTAAAACTGCCTAATCTCTGTGGCTGACCTAGGAATGGACGGACACACACACAGACACACACACACACACACAGACACAGAAAAGACCTGACATCTACATCCTATCCTCCCCAAAGAAATGAAGATACAGACCCACAAGTGCACACAAATGCATACGAAGATATTCACATATTGGATGGTAAGTTCCCTGTGTAAGGAATACAGACAACAAAGTATGATCAGGCCTAACTCTTCTTGTGAAGCCTCTGGCCAGCTCTGGCCACAAGCTGCTTCCTGGCTTGTGGAATTCCCTCCATCACCAAGTCACCTCATTATCCTTCCAAGAGCAGGTCTACTCCCTAGTGCTCTTGAAGGCCATGGGTTTGATGCCATGGACGCTTAAGCTGGGCATACTTTGGTCAAAGCAATGCCAAATAGGCTTGGGGAACTTAGAATCAAATTTTCTCATACCCCACTAAATGTAAGGGCGGGTATTCTACTTAAGTCCACACGAAAATGCTTCACAATTTTGCCCAGTGGGCCACTCTTTTGATCCCTTTGTTTATATGTCATGGGGCTCCATCTTAATGAGAGAAGTGGGATTAAAGGGGGAGAAAGGAGCCTGGGTCGGGGATCTGGTCAGCAGGCTCCCAGATGTGGTCATACTAGGCTCAGCTACAAACACGGACCCTGAGCTTGATGAGAGCTCAAGTTCAGCCACTGGGGTTAGCCCAACAGTGGGGTTGCTAGGGGGAGACAAAGTCTGGTTCCCCACAAGGCTCAGGTTATGAGAACCCCTTGAGATCACCTGACTCTGAAGTGGCTGAAGAGCCTGATCTCTCAGGAGCTCTCTCAGGGTCTCTTCAGGAACCAACAGCCCCTCCACGGGTGCCCCGGTAACCACACCCTGCACATATGAAGAGGACCTCAGGGGCCCCTCCTTTACCACAGGCACTGACGTGCCACTAGAAGTCCTGATAAAGGCAGCAATGACAGTCCCAGGGGGCTGAGAGCTAGGCCCTGCTGACCCAGCACTTATGACCTGGGATGGTACCGGATTGCTCTGATGGTTGGCCCCGGTCAGAAGTTGGGGGAGGCCGCTGAGGATCAATGGGGCCCCTTGGGTTGCCACCTGGTTCTCTTGCAAATTGGCATTCAGGGGGAAGGAGGTCTGCAAAGTGAAAGTGTCCTTGAACGTTGACACCTGTGGGACACTCTGGAGAACGAGTTGAGTTGGAGCAGTAGTACTGGCAGGAGGCCCATTGGTCAGCACCGTAGTCAGCGGAATGGTCTGCAGGGTAACAGTGGAGCTGGGCCCCACAGGGGCTACTCCTAGGTGGATGTTACTGGGCGCTGAAGAAGTACTGAGAAGAGACAGAAAACAGAGCTGGTTAAGGCAGGAGGCGCCCTAACTGGCTAGGAGAGAGTATAAAAGGAGTGGAGTTGCAGCTGTGTTGTGTCCTTATTGCTCTAGCTAGTATGTACTAGTGTATATAAGTCAGAGATTATTCTAGAAGTCTGACACTGTTCAAGCTTCAAAACTGCCCATGAACTAAGAATCATCAAATTGTACAGTTTGAGGAAACTGAGGCACATGGCCCAGGACCCACAGAACTAGCAAAGAGCAGACTGGGGACTTTGCATGCAGACCTTGTGAAGCCAAGAGCTCTCTCATTCCTTGCCATTCTTTGACTCTTCCCCTCCTCTGAAGAGTGTCCCTGTGACCCAAGCCAATGTAGTAGGACTTGCTGACATGACCCCAAACCCAATCTTTTCAGAGAAAACTGCAGGTCCCTTAGCATCAGAGTAGAGAGAGCTTCCCAAGAGGCCTGGAAGGCAGTGTTGTCTGTAACATAAATATTCTGTTGTGAAGCGCAAGGGACTTAGTGGCATGGGCCCAGATGTAGAAGCCCCAAATGGCTCCTGCGGACATGCTGTGGTGTCATATGAACAGCCATATCTTGCAGCAGAAGCCCCCAATCCTGACAAATAAACTGCTGGCTTACTCTGGTATGTGACCTCAGGCAAGTCACGTTTCTCATTTTTGAAGAGACTTATTTTTTAATTCCATTTTTCGGATTTTATTTTGATAAAGTTTATTTGTATTTATTTACGTGTGTGTGTGTGTGTGTGTGTGTGTGTGTGTGTGTGTGTTGTGACATTTCTGCTGGTATCCAGAAGAGGGTGCCAGATCCTCTGGACCTGGTGGTTGTGACCTGCCCAATTTATGTGCTGGGAACCAAACTGGGGTCCTCTGCACGGGCAAGTTGTGTTCTTTAACCACTGAGCGATCTCTCTGGCCCCATCTTTCTTCTTGAACAAGTGCCCTGCTTGCTTCTCAGGGATTCTATGAAGATCCCACAAAACTGGAAACACAGCAGAGTTTCACAGGAACCTGACAACTGAACCTCTACACTCAACAGGAGGGACTAAAGGAAGCCTCCGATTACTAGGATGCCCTTACCTCACAGTTTTGGTGAGCTTGGCCTGGCTCTGTAGTGGAGTGGCAAGCATGGTGGAGGTAGTAGGGACCTCCTCATCCACAGACAATCCTAACTCCAGGCTTGCAGATGGCTGGAGACCAGTGTGTTGAACCTTTGGCTTCTCCCAGGCAGGGTTATCCTTGTCCTCAGGGGAGGCTCTGGTTACAGCCCTAGAGCTGGCTCTCCGGGTGGTACTGGTAGAGGGCGTAGAGGAAGTAGATGCCTGGGAAGAGTCTTCTGGTGTCTCAGGGCTCTCCTCATCATCATCAATCACCACCAAGTCCTTAGGCATCTCCTTGAACTGGTATACCAACCTCTGCCCTTCCACTTTGGCCAGGATTCCTCTTTGATAGTAATATCTAGAGGGACAAGAAGGGGATTGGTGAGTTTACCAGAGGTTGAGTAGGGAGGTCCTGTCTTCCCAACTGTCTAACATGCTACTCTCTAAGGCTGGGCAAACACGGGACTCAGGTGAGCTGGACGGGGACAGTCCAGGAGATGGGGGAGGGGGGCTGGGAGAGAATAGCCAACTCTTGGACACAAAGGGCCATTTATGAAATTTTAAAGGTTTCTACAGTCTAACAGATGTACAGAAAAGGGGTCGTCAATGTCAACTCCCATACTGCTTTGGGGCTGAGGACAGTGAGTAAGTGAAGAGTGAAAAGCAGTGCAGGGACGGATGGTAGAGGTCCAAGAATTCTCTGCCCCAAGGATGCATCTCTGGGATAACTCAAAGCCATCTCTGGCTTCCAGAATGTGACAAAAACCCTCTGTAGAAATTTTTTGGGTGTCTGTGGAGCTAAACTACCCTTCAATACAAAGATGCAAAAGAGGGCTTGCAAAAGAAAAGGGAAGTGTTAGATCCACTTCCTGGAGAGGACTGATCAGGTCGTCCTTCAAGTGGGGGAGCCTCCTTGGGCACAGGAAGATCTTAGCAATCCCTCAGGGGAGAAATTCTGTGTCCCAGCAGCTCCTACCTTAGGGCCCGGCCCATGGTCTCATAGTTCATGTCAGGCTTGTTTTTCTGCTTGCCCCACAGCTTAGACACAGCCTTGGAGTCCACCAACTTGAAGATGCCTTTCTCTCGCTGCGTCCACTTGATGTACTTGGGGCAGGTGTTTCTGTCTTGCAGAAGGGCCAGGAGGAACTCCCACAGATAAATGGTGCTGCCTGCAGAGGGAAAGGCAGTGAGGGGCTGCTTAGGCTTCTGAAATTAAGAGGCACTCTGCCCACCTCACCTGAGAGCCAGCTATACCTTTGCCATCCTTGGATTTCTTCCGTATGGGGACACTGGGGTCAGTGACAGGTGAGGTACTTCGGTTGTTCTTCGTCTTTCGGTCTGTGAAGAGAAGGTGGGTAAGCAGAAAGCTGAGGTCAAAGTTAGCTAGGCAAGCCAGATCACTAAAGCTGGGAGTCCAATCCTTCCCCACAGCAACAGCCAAGAAGCAACACCACATCAAGGCTGCCACATGAGGAGATGTGAGATCTGCAAATGACAGACCTTTAGATTCCAAAGTTCAGAAGAGCAGCTAGGCCAGAAATTCCTGACCTAAGTTTGGAAATGAGTGACAACCTAAAGGTGTTGCTGTGGAGCAGCTCAGTGTGGTCCAGAGATATGAGGAGGCAGACTGGTGAGGTAACATCAAGCAGCCCTCCCCTAAGTAAATCAATAACACAGGGGCTTGGGAAAGTCCAAAGTCCTTGCATAGATGGCCTTTTTCATAAGTGCAATAGAAGCTAGATAAGCAGACAGCATGACTCATTTTTATAAGGGCAGACCCCCAAAGTCCAGGAACTAGGCAGGAGTCTGGGCCTGGTGTCCCAACACCTACCCTAAGATCCAACCCGCTGGGGATACTGACATCGCTAGAGGACTTTATGAACACCCTGGATAGACAGAAGCAGCATGAGAGAAAGGCCGGCTTTGGGAAGAACACCTAATGAAGCCAAGACGTTCAGAAGAGGTACCTTTAGTCCATCCCTGCTGGACCAAAGAGATGGCTTCTTAATGTATCTGCAAGCCTTGAGCCACTCAGTCCTTGGGGCTTCCCAGTCCCCCAAGGCTCCCCACTGAAGATATGCATATACTTTCCCTCCTCCTTACTTCTCTTTCGAGACTTCCCAATCTTCCTAAGGTTTTCCTCTCTGGAGACTCTCTCTTCCCCTAGAGAATGCTCCTTCTGGTCACCAGCATCACTTGTCTTCTTCGGGTCATCAGATTCAGGGGCAGAAAGCAGTAAGTTGGGCAGATTGATGGTCTGGACAGAGTTGGAGTCTGGAAGCACTTCCGGTGTGCTGACTGCAAGAAGAAAGGCCCATGGTGGGCAGAGCCAAGGGCAAGGATAACCATCCCCTTCTTTCTAGTGCTGTGTGGCTCCAGAGTAAAATGGTTAGCACTCGGGGAGGGTGGGGATGCCACTCTCAAAAGCCACATACACAGGATACATCTAAAGCTGCCTCAGGGTCTTGTCCCACGAGGGGAGGAAACATCTGCAGAGCTATAGGCATGATCAGGCCTAACCACAATGGCTACATTTATCACTCACTGCTGGGAGTGGGGCAGGGCCAGGCTGCCTTCGGATAAAGGACTTGAATGATTTAGTCATTCACACATCTGACAACTCAAAAGGGCTCCAGAAATCATTAATCCCAATTCCTCTGCTTTCCTGATAAGGAAACTGAAAAATGGCAAGTCATGTGCCATGGTCACACAGCAACAGTGGTATATTGTTGGCACTCGGTCAATATTTGTTGAATATTAGTGAGAGGCAAGGGGAGGCATTTCTTTTAGCCTCAGAGACTTTTTTTTTTCTTTAATATGCCATAGTACCCTCTTGGGTAAAAGGCAATTGATTGGGGGCTGTCTGGAGAAGGAACTGAGAGGAGCTACCTTGGGAAACTTCTAAGGAGCTTGGGGCCATGGCAGACCAACAGGCATCTGTGCTCTCTTAGAGTCTGATCCTTCAAGAACAGGCAACAGGGGCTATGAGATGGTTCTGTGTGTAAGGCACCTACTGCCAAGTCTTACAACCTGAGTTTGAGCCCCAGGATCCACAGCTGGGAGGAGAGAATCAGCTCCCAAACACTGCCCTCTGACCTCCACATGTATGGTATGGTGTGTGCACACCTGACCCATACACACAAAATCTCATTTAAAATGTAATAAAAATAGTTTAAAAGAACAGGAAATGGATTATTCATCCAGCTTTATCAGATGGAAGGGAGTCAAGATGGCAGAGATCAAGGATGTGAAACCACGTACTACTGCTGAGTTGTGTACCCTTCAAGGTGACTAAGGTGACCGTATGTAAATTTATCACTGTTTAAAAGTTGGTGAAATAACAGTAAAACTTTGCTGGTCTCTGGTGCCTTTCTAACCCTCTCCTGTCAGCCCAGGCTTGAGTCTTTTCATGTGTCCACTGATGGATGTGAGGACTGAGACCTTATGCACATGTGCCTGAGAATCCAGCATACGGATGCAACGGGAAATGGTTTATGGCCTTGAATTCAGGTACTCAAGTTCAAACTTACAGATCTGCTTCTCATCCAGGACATCGTTGGGAGTTGCCACATTGAATAGGACTTCAGTGGATGACACGTCATTTGAGGTGGACACATTGTCATCTGGTTCCAGGTTCCATGAAGTGGGAGGAGAAAGGAGAGTTTCATTGGGCTTCAGAATCGTTAATAAGGGCCAACCCAAGAGGAGATGCTCCATGGTACAGCTAGGCGGACATCAGAGCTCCTCCCACCTGACCCCCCTCCCCAAACTGGTTTCCATTCTGGGTGCTACCCTGTCTGAGGAGTTTATGAATGGATTAAGATGATTCCCTCCTCTTTTATAGGAAGCATTGGTCATTAGGTGGGGTTACTAGAAGCCACAGTGAGCTGCTGTTCCCCAGAGGCTGATATCTTTTCTCCACCATACACCTTACCCGACCAGAAAAAGAACAGACCTGCCAGCAAAATACTGCCTTCTAAGATCTGATCCTGTGTCATGCACAAGGTCCTGTCCCTTATGATGCCATTGTGGACCTCATCCAGATCCAGTCCTGAGTACAGATGTACTAATTCAGGATAGGGGACCTGCTCCACGATCACAGCTGGGAACACTGAAGGGTCTTCTAGCTATGGAGAAGAAAGAGATCTGGGTCAGGACTCACCTACTTCCCAGAAGCCCACCCTACCAGATGCAGTGGCCAACCTCCCTAAGTGATGCTTTTTTTTAAATTACATTTTAAAAAAAAATCTTATTCATTTTTGAGGTGGGGCACACCACGGCATGTATATGGTGGTGGTCAGAGGACAACTTGTTAGAATTGGTTCTCTTCTTCAGTCATGTGGGTTCTGGGGATGGGACTCAGGTCATTAGGCTTTGCAGCAGGCACCTTTAATTGCTAAGCCATCTTGCCAGCCCCTCCATCCTGCCCCGGGTGATGCTTTAAGTAGGGTTTTGATGAACAGAGATGGCTTAGCTCAGCACGACTGGCACTCAGCCATGTGTTCTATGCATGTGCAGTACAAGGGATGGAACTCAAGGCATTGTACATGCTAAGCATGTACTCCACCACTGACCAGGTAGTGGAGTACATGCTTAGCTATACCCCCAACCTGGGCAAACATTTTTGATTTGTTGGACTAGTCATGGTCTGAGGCTAGAGCTGAGTCTATAAGAAGAGCCATTCATGGGAAGGGATTGACTGATGGCAAGGTTCCATGTACACCTGTTTTGCATGGGACTAGTGGTACACACTGCACCAGACACATACAGAACATTCTAGCATTCCATGAAATGTGACTGGATTGCACTGACTGATCTAGAGCCAGACTGCCTGGATTTTAAGCTAATATCTGCTATTTCCTAGCACTGTGACCCTAGGAAAGGTTCCCAACCCTTCTGTGTATCAGTTTCCTTATTCATCAAACCAGGTTACTCCTATTATTGGTCCCATAGATTGTTTAAACAGATCAGGAAGCATAACACATTCACAATAGGACCTGGCATAGAATAAGTTTCCGAAAATTAGGTATCTGGAGCTTCTGGGAAACAAATGTCTTTTTTTTTTTCTTTTTAAAATGTCAGGGTTTTGCCTACATGTATCTATGCGCACAATGTGACTGTCTGTGTGGTACCCACAGAAGTCAGAAGAGGGTTGCTTGGAACTGGAGTTATAACAGTTGTGACCTGTCAGAAGTGGGTGCTGGGAACTTAACCTGGGTCCTCTACAAGAGCAAGAAGTGCCCTTAACTGGTGAGCCACCTTTTAAGTCCCTAGTTTTCCTACTTAACCAGAGCACCACTCCCATTCCTCTCTCATCTATCTACGTATCTATCTATGTATCTATCTATGTATCTATCTATGATTTATGAGTTCTTTTATATTTGTGACATTTTAACAGCAAAGATTGTTTTCTATGAGGAGGGAAAGGCAGCTAAGAATGGAAAAACATAGGGTGCAGAGGGTTGGTTCTGTGAGGAAGCCAATAAGCTGTTATTCTGAAGTAGAAAGGCAGAAGGAAGGGAAGGCTTGTTTTAAGGGCTGGGGACACTTTAGGGGTTATATCTGAGAGGTGTGAAAGATGTGAGAAAGGGGGAATAGAGGGAAAGAGGGAGGCAGAAAAAGATAGAAGAAAGCAGAAAGTGAGGAAAATGGAGGAAGGGTAGAAGAGAAAAGGTGGTGATACTGATTATGATGATTGTTATTGTGAGATCTTGAAGGAGGGAGGTGAGAACAGATACTCCGAAAGGGTAGGAGTTACCTACTCTTCTTTCTCCTAAGTCAGTGGGAAGGGAATAAGAACAGAGGATGTTAGAGATAAATGGGAGAAGACAGGGAAATTGCGGGGAAGCCTTGGCTTGGAATGTCTCTCGATCAGAGGAGAAGCTCTGTGCTGAAGGTACAGAGATGCTGGGGAGATAAAGAATAGGAATAACTGCTGGAAGATTGGGGACAAATATGACAAATTAGCACCGAGAACCCAGGTAAAGGTCACCCCTTCTTCCCTTCCACAAGGCTATATGCCCTGGAACAGACAACCAAGCTGATTTAGTCTGTCCAAGAACCAGCAAGCCAGAAAGTGCAATGCGTTCAATGCCCACTAGAGGGCAGCCTTTGGTAGGACCAGTAAGAGGGTTTTCTACCCTCCCATAGATAGAGCATCTGACTTCCTCAGAGAAGGTTTTGGAAATGTTCAGCTGGATCTTCTCTTGGACAAATTTTGTGACATAGCAAACAGATGGGTTAGGGGAAAGACTTGGCTAGGTGACACTGTGTCTCAACTGAGATTAAAAGCCAGCATTTTAAATTTCTACTCTCCCTTTCCTTCTTCCACACTTGCCTGCCTCATCTCTCTCCTTTTTGTGAAGGAGCAGAGTGGAAAGCTGCTGACCACTTACCAGCATAGAAAATGCAATCCTCCTGCCTTCAGTAAAATACAAGGAAGGTAGCAAAGGTGACGAGAGCACCAAGATCTGACCCTACCCTACTTTCCAACATCCCCCATTCCTGCCTAAAGACCCCATTCATGGCATGTCCTGAATCCTTAGGCTGAGAAGACATTTATGGGCGAGCCCATCAACTGGTCTACAGCCATGAGTCTGAAGATAGTAAGACTCCAATTCCATGCCTGAAGTCCGGCTGGTAGTGCCCTCTTTGCTATGGAGTTGTCCCAGAAGTTTTGTTATGGGACACTGGGGCTGAAGGGAAGTAGCAGACATCCTACAGGATGTTCAGTTGTATGCAACTGTCCGTTTACTTCCACTAGCCTGCTGACTCACCACCCAGCTGGTTTGCTTAATAACTGCTTGGCTAGCCTAGTGACTACATGTATTATAATGGCATGTAGCCAACCAGCTCCCTAAGTGACCATCCAGTGACTCCTAGGAGTAGCTGGTGCCTGATAGGTATTTGCTGACTAGTTATGTCAAGTCCCACTCCCTGGACTCACAGGCTGGCTGTTCACATCTATGTCCCCCTAATTGCCCACATTGACTGACTGTGTTTTATTCCCAGAGGCCATACCTGGTGGATATCATCCATCCCGTTGCTTGCAAACTCGAAGACCAGATCACTGGGCTGCAGGGCAATAGCCATACTGGCTTCTGCCAGAGCGGACAATGAGACTCTCCCCCGGCTCCCTGGAGCTGAGGTGGTGGTTTGTTGTTGAACAGATGTTATTCAGGTACGTTAGGATCAATCTAGTGCCTTCTCTGAGCCTCCGGGAAGGATATCCAGAGTTGGAGTGGGTGTGGCCTATGGCAGGCTCAAGACTGCATGCTGGGCTATGCCAACCACAAGAGCAACCTAAGGGAGAATGGAGAGATGGAGACAGTAAGCCAATTTCCTTGTGCTCCATGACCAAATCAGTTGAGAGGCTCTGCTGTGCTCTAGACAGACTTCCAGCAGAGAGATGGTAGAAAGGCACCAGGCCTGATATGGGGCAGCAGGAGGAAAAACATCTCTGTAATTGTCCTGGCTTGAGAAAGACTCATGTACGATGTACGTGTGGGTTAGAGGGGACACAGGGTGTTCATGGGCTCAGTTTACCTTAGAAGTGAGGATCAGCTGACTCAAGAAACAGTCTACAGAGGAAGAAATGTCTCACTCGGGCTTGCAGGGAGGGGTGTTGGGTCATATGCTTTGCATGCACTTAGCAACCTCCCCCCACTGCCCACCACAGGGTGGCCTCCGGTCGCTGTGCTGCCTGTGGGTTTGTGTTCACGGCTTAGCTTTGCTTTCAGTTTCAAGACTGAGCTATCACCCTGGGAACTTGTGAGGAGAGCCCTGGCTGGGGGAGGGGCCACCAGAACCTTCCTCATCTTCTATGGCTGGCTCATCCCCCCCCCCCCCCCATATTCCAGGAAATCTCAGTCTTAAACTAGCAAGGCATTGCAGCTGCCTGCTGTTTCCCCACTATCTACTCCTCCATTACCAGAGCCCCAGGGTGCTTCTAGTGTGATCACACCTGGAGCCAACTCCCAAAGCCCAGCTCTCCGGACTCCCTCTGACAGCAATCTCTGCTCTTTCCACCTGGAGCCCATTAGCCTCTACACCTGCCCAGGTCCCAGGTCCTTTGCCCTTCAGGTTTCTGAATGTGTGATGTGTTTTCAATGTGTGCAGAACTACGAGCAGGGCTGATTCACCCACCAGAGCCAGGAAAGAACCCACAAGAGCACACATGGAAATGCCTTGACATTCCGTCCGTAGTGCCAGGATGGCAACCCCTTATCCTGCCTGGGAAATAAAGGAGGAGCTCCAGATGAGAGGCAAAGAGGGGTAAAATAAGGGTGCCACAAGTGACCTCTCTAATGACCGCTCTCCTCCACTGGAGACACCCAAGCCTCTCCCACTTCCTTTCCGTTAGCCCACAGGGTTAGCCCCGCCCAGTCTCCACCCCCACACCTTTCCACCTACTCCATCTAACAGCCTGGAGAAGTTGCTAGGCTCAGCTTTACCCATCAGAGTTGAATTTCCCTTTGGATGGAAGACAGAACTCTGCTGGGTCCATCTCTAGTGCAACTACAAAGGTTGGGGAGTGAGGAGATAAGGGAACAGCTGTCTCCTGGCGCCATTGTTTCAGCTTGCCCCACCCAAACCTGCATGTGACCTTATCCCCCTGTGGCCTGCAGAACCTTGCAGGACCATTTGCGTCTGGCTCCCCTAGCCTAAGGCCAGCATTCCACAGATCCTGCTCTCCCACTAGCCAGAGTGTCTGCCCTTGGGAAACATTCTCATCCCAATCACGTGAAAGGTGATCACTTTCATCTAAACCCAGAAGTGAACCATCTGCATCTGCTCCTGCCCCAGGTCATTCACTGGGGCCCTTCTGTTCAAGGTGTCCTTGTCATCTTGCTTTCTCTTCCTAGGCCAGTGTTTCATTTTCAAAAGTTCTACTGGAACTATGGGCTTCAAAAAACCTTTATGCATCTTCCTGACCTCTGTCAAGACACCGGTTTCCTTGACAGTGGGAATGACTGTAGATCATTGGTAAGACACTGATACCTTGCCTCGTGTTTATGGGATAAATGCAAGGAAAAAGGCTTGGCAGTAGGCGTGATGGTTCATGCCTCTAAGCCCAGTATTCAGGAGGTTGGGGAGGACAGATCACTGTGATGTAGAGGCTAGTTTGGGCTATGAAAACCAGGTTTGGGGAGACAGCTCAGTCTTAAGTACTTTCCATGAAAACATGAGTACCTGAGTTCAGTGCCTAAAAAAATGAAGCATACTTATAATCCCAGGGCTGGGGCAGTGTGACTGGGATCTGCTCGTTAGCTGGCCTAGTCTGTGAGCTTCAGGGTAACAAGAGACCCTCTCTCAAACAAACACCAAGGTGGATAATTCTTGAGAGGCTGACATCTGGATCTCCATAGGCATGATATACAGGCATACGCACTGTATTAGTACATATGTGTACCCACATGAACACACTCCCTCTCACACATACACACAAAACCAAACCAAACAAATTTTTTAAAAAAGAAAGAAGGAACAAATGAGTGAATGAACGATCCTAGTCTGTGGGCATCTGCGATTTTTTTTTTTTTGAGCCATATATAGCTAAATGTACGCTGAGTGTGTTGTGAGGAGAAAGGTGCAAACTCAGAGGTTACATGGATATTATTCTTTACAGTGCTAGTTACATAGGTGCACTATTTGTCTGCTGTGAGCGTGCAAACAGACCATAGGTATATATGCATATTCAGGGTGTGTGCATGTGTGCCAAGTGTGGGGACATGTTCGTGAGAGCCTCTGTGTGTCAAAGGGCTACCCTGGTCTGGCCAGCTTGCAAAGCCACAAGCTCAATCATAGGTTCCTCCTCCTGCTCCTTCAGGGCAGGCAGAAGGAGCTGCCTTGGTTCTAGTACTGTGGAGACAATGGGGGAGGGCTGGGCAGGCCAGGCTTCTACTGGTCAACAAGGATATTTGAGACTGTGTGCTCCCCAGGGACAAAAGCCAACTCCAACAAAGGTATGAGATGTATGGGTCCTCAGGTGAGTGATCCCCTACCCTAGGCGCACTCTGCTAAGGAACTGGGAGGTTAGAAAGGTCCCCAGATCTGTGTGCTTCGAAGGCAGAGAGGAGTAATTCCAGTCGCATTCTTCTATGTGCCTGTGTCTCCATCTAGCTGGGAGATCTTCGAAAACTCTCTCCAGGGATCTGGTTTTGCCTGAAGCTAAAGTAAAGGAGCAGAGAGGTCGGGATGTGGCTAGCCTGCTCTCTTGGTAAGGCTTAAGAAACTTACTGCGTTAACTTTTCAGTCCAGAAATTTCCCCCTCCCCCTTCAAAAGTTTGAGGATTTGAAAGTGAGAGGTGGAGAAAGGCTCGTTTGCATGTTCACTTACTCTCCTCCAGTCCCTCAAAATAACCTCCCTCTCCCAGGAACTTGAAACCAAAGAAGCCACCACCACAGAAGAAGGCACACCCTATGGGAGGTAGGCAAGAAACACACTGAAAGGTTCTTCTCTCCAGGGTCCTCTCAAAGCCCTTTGGCTAGGCCACAGCTTCAGTGGCCTCTTGTCCCCCTGGATGCTGCCTTGCTAGTGAGTGGAGGTCAGAGGACACAGATGCTTCCAAGTCTCTCTTACGCAGGGATGGGAAATGACGCCTGGTAGACACACTGAAAGCAGATGCGCATTGCAAGAGTGTGGACCACAAGAGGGAGCAAAAAGGCCAGGTTGCCTGTGAACACACACTCTGGCTCTGGGCTTCCGAGTGCACTTTCCAAACCAAGGCAGCACAGACGTGGTTTGGACCTGATTTTGCATAACCACAACTAGGCCCCCCTTCAGAGGTACAGACCCTGCCTTCCTTCCTGGGACTGTCACTGGGACACACCAAGCAGCATCCGGCACCCACTCACCTAGGCCTGCCCTACCAGAGGCAACTTGTTGGGAGAGCCACGTCCACAATCTCTACCAAGTGAGTTTGAATCTAGGCTTGATCAGCTGACTCAATGGCTCTCAGAGTTGCTGGGAACCCCTATGGCATTTTTGCACATGCCAAGAAACATGGGGGCCAGATGGTCATCTGGGCCACATGGCACAATTCTCTAGTTCCCCATCTTCTCAGAGTCTACTGTCACTCCTGAAATACCTCGCTCTCCATGAAACCTTTCTGGAATTCTCTGGAAAGGAAACGACAGTTTCCTTCATGTCATTTCCCACTCCTGCACCACCCCTCCCCCAACAGCCACAAACAAAATGGAAGCTGCCCCAGGAACAGAACAGCTGTCCCCTCTATGCAAAAAAAAAAAAAAAAAAAAAAAGTCTTTCCTCTGGCTAAGTGTGGAGATGGCGCCTGCTGTACCATGTGACCAATAGCCTGTATTTAAGAGCCAGAGGGCCAGAGTCAGGATGGAGTGTGTAGTCCTGGACAGAGCAGAACTAAGCCATCTGCAGAACTCAAACCCAGAGTCTTGTCCCAGCTAAAGCTGAACTCCAATCAGCCAAGCAAATCCTCCTTGAGCAAGTGCCCAGTGAAGTGGCTCTGGCCACAGCTCTGTCGTCAGCTCCTTCTCCTTTGTTCCTTTCTGTCTTCTGCCCCCTCCACTGGAGATGAAATCAGGAAGGGGGTGAGGTTTTGCAAGGTTGGGGTTTCTCTATGCTTATTTGCAAAAAAAAAAAAAAAAAAAATCCAGGTTCCTAAACTGTGTGTTTTGGGACATGCCTTTAATCTGAATAACTTAGGAGGTTGAATCTTGAGGATCCCTAATACGAAGCCAGCCTGGGATACATAGCAAGACTTTGCCTTAAAAAAATTAAGAGCTAGGGATATAGCTCAATTGGTACTGTGTTTGCCTAGCATGCAAGCTGGGTTAAACTGGATATGGGGAGACACACATTTAATCCTAGCACTTGGGAGGCAGAGGTAGGTGGATCTCCAGACCAGGCAGGTCTATACAGTGATTTCCAAGCCAGGGCTAAAAAAAAAAAAAAAAAAAGCTGGGCCTATAATCCCCAGTGCTGAATAAAAACAAGCATGTTGACTCATTTTCTCCTACACAGGGGAGGCTGAGATAGAAAAATCAGAAGTTCAAAGTCTAGTTACCTAGTTAAGGTTACCTCAAAAAGACAAAAAACAAACAAATCAAAAAAAAACCAATGAAGGAGAGACACATTAAAAAACAAAAACAAGAAAGCCCAGGGAGGAAGTATGCAGACAAAGTAAAAAGCAGTCACAGAGAACATGAGCTTCAGGTGACCTGTCACAGGGCAAGGGTGTGTAGGGGGTCCCACAATAATCCCCTTGACCACAGGATTGTGGGAGCTGGAGAGTTCCAGTTGCTGGCTAAGAAGAAAGTCCTCTCCTGGGTTGGGGGCCCTGTGGGGTGGAGTATTCCGTCACCCCACCCAGCCCTTTGGGTTGTGGTTATGTAGCAAGAAAAGCACTAGAGGAGCCCTAACATAGGAGAGGAAGGGGAGAGGCAGAGGGAGGGGGGCTGACAAAAGGAACCGATTTCCTCATTCATGCTGAGAAAGCTCCTTGAATACCCTCTGGAGGGGCCTGGGGCCACCACAACCTCTTCCCTAGTACTTCAAGGAAAAAGAGGCAATGAAGGGAAAACAGAAGGCAGGGAGGGAGCAAGGCTTCCTCCCGGTAGCTACTGAACTCCAGAGCATGGCTCTGCTGCCTATTGCAACCCTCAAGGTTTGTGCACTGGAGGTCCCTAGAGACCCTGCAGTCTAGAATGGGCAATAGAGGTCCCTGCAGACCCTAAGAGCCTTGACCTTTCAGGTAGAAGACCTAGATCTGCCTTGGAACTTAGGCAAGTCACTACCCTAGAGAAAATGGGCCTATCTGACCAGTCATAGGGGCGGTTGCCAAGGGCCAAATGACTTAATGTAGACAGAAGCTCCCTGGCGCCTTCAAAGCACATCTATCTTTTTTTTTTCACCTTTCTGTTTTTTCCCTCCCTTTCATTTGAATTTTCGATACGAGGTATCATTGTGTAGTCCAGGTTAGCCTCATATTCAAACCAATCCTCCTGCTTCAGCTTCCTGAGTTCTAGGATTACAGGCATGAGCATAACACCTGGCTCTAAATGTAGTTTTCAATTTCCTGGTCTGATTTATTATTTGTGGGGCTTGGCCATTCTGCTTAAGTATTCAGAATGTTTTACCTAGATGGAGAGAAAGGAAGAGAAATGAAGGCCAAGGGGCCAAAAGCATGAACTACTAAATTTATGGAAAAGCCAGGCACAGTGACCTGTGGTCCCTGCTACTTGGGAAGCAGAGGCAGGAAAGAAGATCTGAGTTCAGAAACATAAGCAAGACCTGTGTTGACTCCCCCACCCCCACCCCAAATAAAAAATAATAAATAAAATGTATAGTCAAGCCAGGCCATGGTGATGCTTTTAATCCCAGCACTCAGGAGGCAGAGGCTGGCGGATCTCTGTGAGATCTTTTTGCTACAGAAAGAAACCCTGACTGGAAAAAAAAACAAAAAAGAAAAAAATAAAACAGTAAGACAAGTAGTTTGACCTGGGAGAAGAGGGACTTGATTGGGAGTTGGAGAGGTCAACAAGGTCTAGATCCACACAGTGAGATCTGGACTTCCTGTGGAGAGCACCTGGGGCATCCTGCTGACCCTTTAGGAAAGACAGGGCAAGGAAAAGCAGTTCCTTAAGAAGAGTAGTTTGGTTTGGTTAGGAAACAATGCCCGAATTGGGGAGATGGAAACTGACCAGGCTGGGCAACTGAACCCAGGAGAGGGATGCCAGAGCCACCTCAGGGGAAAAGAAGGACAGATTGAGGGGGCCATACAGAGACCCCAAGAGGTGTGGTCTGTTTTCCATGGATCAATGTTAAAAGACATGGGACCAGCTGGGCGGTAGTGGCGCACGCCTTTAATCCCAGCACTTGGGAGGCAGAGGCAGGCAGATTTCTGAGTTCGAGGCCAGCCTGGTCTACAGAGTGAGTTCCAGGACAGCCAGGACTACACAGAGAAACCCTGTCTCGAAAAAAAAACAAAAAAACAAACAAACAAAAAAAAAACCCCACAAACAAACAAACAAAAAAAAAAGACATGGGACCAGGGAGACGGTGCAGGGGAATAAAAGCTTTAGCTATGAAAGTCTGTGTCCCATCCATGGAAGGAGGAAACTGAGTTCCAAAAGTTGTCCTCTGGCCTCCAAATGTGTGCCATGGCCCATGCGTGCCTGGACATACTTGGACACACAGTGATAGTAACAATAAGAATGTTCAAAGAAACGGAGTGATCGGGGCAAGAAATGAGGCTGGACAAGATCTCAGCCTGGACCCTTTGAAACAGGGATTGTTTTGGAAAAATGCCAAAGTTAATGGGAGGAAAGATGCAAGTGGACATTTTCGCAGCTTCTGTCTTTCTGTTTGGTTTTTGACTCCGAGTTTTGCTTTGGAGTCCCAGCTGCAAACTGACCATCCTCCTGCCTCGGCTTCCACTTATGTGAGTGAGGGTTCCATACCACTTCTGAGTTTCTATCTTAGCTAGAGCCCAGAGCAGAAGGAGCCTACACAGGTGCTCAGTGGTCATTGGAGTCTCTTGATCTGGTGCAGAGGATAAAACACAAGCTGACAGGGAGTCACACATACTGAATGGATAGTAAATACACTGGGCCCAGTCCCTAGAACATCCTGCTTGCTTCCATTGTTGTGGGGAGGGAGGAAGGGAAGAAGAGAAGCATGGGCCAAAGACTAATTAAATTCATTAGTGGATTTTTTTGAAGCTGGGGCAACCTGTGACGAGGCACCAACAGGATATTAAGTCAGATAACTTTTTATTGAAGGGTCAGTGTTCTTTGTCAAGGCCCCTGGCAGTGTGTGTTCTAGAAACTGATACGGAAGCTTCTGGTTCATGTCTGCCCCCCCCAACCCCCTGGAGTAAGAGGGGCTGTGGGGAGTATCTCTCCCAGATGACCCCTTCCTCTGTTGACTATCCAAAACAAAGTGTGGAGTACAGGAATCCAAGCAGAAGGCCAGTTTGCTAGATTTCCTACCCCACAAGGCTGAGGTAGGGAGTAACCCATCAGTGCCTGGGCACACCACACACAAGCAGCTTTGGCTTCAGAAGTCATGGAGAACACCTACCCTGAGTTTTGCCTCTTCTCTCCCTCCCCCTCCCCCTCCCCCTCCAGGCACTATTGAAACATCTCCAGAAACCAGAAAGTTAAAGAGAACTTAAAAGGTCCCTCTTGTCTCTCTTACCTGAGTTCCTGAGAGGCAGGAGAGTTGACTTACCCCCAAGTTCTCACTGCCTTAACCCTCCTCCTCTCCTCATGGTGTCTCTCTCTGCATCCTCAACCAGGCTAACCCTTTTCTCTGGTGAGAACAACAGTGGTGGCATCATTAGTGACTTCTTTAACCCCAGCACTGGGGAAGCTGAGGGAAGCCAGACCTTTGTTCACACTGCCCCTTAGGCCAGCCATATCCGCTCTCCACTTCTTTAACTTTAATTCCCTCACGTCTTTCAAGATTAAGTCAGACATCATCTTCTTCCTCCTACCCAGCAGCCTCTGCTCTTGACAGCCTAGCTTTTACTTCTTAGATCTCAGCGGTGCTTGAAGAAAGAAGAAGGGTCACAAGAATGGGAAGGGTCACAACACATGCAAATGTTCTGAGATTCAAGTTTCAGTGCCCATCAACAGAGCTGTATGGAACACAGCTCATTCATATGGGACCCAAAGCCTGAAATATTTGCTATCTGGTCCTTTACAGAAACCTTTGCTGATCCCTGGACAAAATACTCTACCTCCCTTCGGTATGAATAAACCCATCAAGCTCATTTCTGAGAAGAATGTCCCAGAACCCTGTTGGGGGAGGTGCCTGGAGGAGGTGTGGGGTGCTAAATACAAACTCAGCGGATTTTCATCAGAAAGCGAGCCTCTGGATTAGAGCCCTGAGTCTTGGCCTCGGCTCTACCCGTGATGTGACCTCAAACAAGACACGTCTGCTTTGTGCCTTGGTTTCCTCAGCTGTACAGTGAGGGGTTGGAGCTGGCTCATCTGAGGCTATTACTGTCCACGAGCTAGAAGTCAGGGGTCCACAGATTCCAACTTGCAGCTAAGCAGACTTGGTCCTGACCATTTGCTCCCAGAACAAGGACTCAAAGACAATGCGTTCCTCTGCCCGGCTGTGGTTTTCTGCTGTCCTGGCAGGTGGGGCAGGTGCCTCACCCCACACTCACCTACCCTGCTTGCCTTTCCTTTCTGCTGATCTGTCTGTCGGCCCTGGTCTCTAATTCCTTTCCCTGCTAAGCTTGATGGCCTCTTCTGAAGCTCTCCCCTTTACCCACCTCCTCCTCTCCAGTGGGCTGCATGAAAAGCCTCATCTTTTGGAGAGAAGGGAGGTAAGGGGAAAGGACTGTCACTTCTCCCTAGCCTCCCAGGGCTCACAGTAGTCAGGCAGGGGCCAGGACACAGGCGGCTCTCCGCCCGCACCCCTGCTCTCTGAGAGGAAGCAGCCCCTCTCTACCACTTCCTGTCCCAGGGGTTTCAGCAGTTTCCCCTTCAGGGCCTGGTGGCCCTTGCAGCCCCGCCCCTGATCAGCACAGGTCAGAAAGTGCACAGAGGGGAGGATCCCTCACAGGAAGGCAGAGGAGACAGCTGTCTACACAAGGGGGACGCCCAGCAGCAATTCCACCAGTGTGGTGGGAGAGGGCCAGACAGAGAAGTGCTACCTGATGAAAGGACAGCTGTTTCCACAAGCTCTCTCATCACTGCACCTAGACTACCCTTCAGAGACCAGCAGGGTACGTCTTGTCTTTGAGGACCTACCTGGATTAAAACCTGGACCATGAAGTGCCAAGCGAGGCCACTGCCTTGCATAGACTAGTAACAGTGGCTACAGATGAAGGGACAAGTTGAAACAAGAGGCTCTGGGGAAACCAGACCAGGGACCGGGGGTTGGGTTCATTAGGAAGAGCGGGTGACACTGAAATCAATGTGACTTCATAATGCGTCAGGGGCTTCTCCTTAGCGCCAGTGGTCAGAGGTAATGATGAAGAAATACTACACTGTCTTTGGGTCCAAGGGCAGCAGCCTTTTCTGGGATAAGGAACAGTGGACTCTAGAATTCCATGGTGGCTGCTGCTTTACTGGTAAACTTACACCTAAGTACTTCCCAGGAGTCCATGTGAGGTGGGGCTCCTAGCAGTAGAGTTGGGTACCTGTAGCCAATCTTTTAAGCATATGACCCATATGACCCACTCTGTGAAATATCCCCAAGGCTGTGGGTCAGAAAAACATTAGCGGTCCAAGGTCCTGTATTCTGCACAGCTGCCAGGCCTTCAGGCCTCAGGCTAGTACTGAAATACGACAGTCCCAGAAGCCTGGGTGCCTGGTGTAGACACCACTACCTGAATCTTCCCAGGATAACATTGCTCAGTGAGGTTTACGTAGCGGTGAGAAAAGCTTTGGAGGTCCCTTAAGGTGATACTTATCAATGACCAGCAAAACACACAAAGGGACAATCCTTAAATGCCACTCAGCTCTGACAACGCATCTTCCTCCACTGTTTGCCAAGAACCCTACCCAGGCCAGACCTCTTGTCAAAAGAGCTGGGCCCTTTGGACCTATGAGAGGGTGCAGCAAGTAAAGACACCTGTCACCAACACTGATGACTTGAATTGAGTCCCTGGAATCCTGAAACAACATGGTGTGAAGTTGTCTTCTGATGGCTACGTGTGCACCGTAGCACATGCATGCCCACACACATTCATACACATATGACGTAAAGAGTAAGTGGCTCAGTGGTTAAGAGCCACTGATCTTGCAGAGGACCAGAGTTTAGATCCCAGCACCCATGTTGGGCAGCTCACAAATAACTTCCCACAGCGCCAGCTCCAGGGGGATCTGACACATCTGGTCTCCGCGGGTACCTGCACTCAGGCACACATACCCACACACAAACCCATACATATACACAGAATTGAAAATTAAAGTCTAGGGATGGGAGAGATGCCTCAGAGGTTGAGTACGGCCTGAGGAGGACATGGATTTGATTCCCAACACCCACATGGCAGTTTGACAATCTGCCTTCTGGCCCCGTCATACACCAGGTCTGCAAGCACTACACAGTCATACATGCAAAACACATATACACATCAAATAAGTAAATAAATAAATAAATAAATAAATCTATTATTAAAAAGCTAAAAAAAAACCAAATGTAATTTTAAAAAATAATTTATAGCAAGCAGGGCCCTGGTTTTCTTCTCTACATACGCCCTGAGACCAAATACAACTAATTCCCTCAAGACACTAAACCCATTGTCCTTGGGAGGGAGGGCGGCAAATGCTTCTTCATTCCTGTGTTTTTCAGTGAATACTACCTCACAGCTGGCCCAGGGATGCCAAGAACGTCTCAGAGGCAACATCTGGATGTACACCTGGGCCCCCTGCCAGCCCCTCCCTCCATCTGCAGCGCAAACCCTAGGCCCAGGGTTTGGTTCTGAGCCCACTCGAAGCTGAAGGCACGCGTTTGGAGAGCCTGCATGGAGGATGGTGGAAGCACTTGAGGCCAATGCCAGCTCAAGGCGAGCACTTGTGGAGTTGGCAGGAGAGCCAAGTCCTGGGGCCTGGGCTGCTGTGGGTGTGGCTGCTGTGGTCTCAGTCATGGCCCGTGGGGGGAGGATCAGAGGGGTGTGGGTGCTTGTTTAAACGTGGGCAAGATTTTTCTTCTGCACTCTCTGATAGCACTTCAAGTTATTTTCCCTGCTTCTGGGGAGAAGGGCCAGACAGTAAAGATTACAGAATGACAAGGTGGATCACAATGGCAGGTGGCGGGGATTTACAGTTCAGGGCTCTGGACTGTGGGGCTGCTGTTATAGAGAAGTCTATGAACACCACCTTCTTCCATTCCTTTCTTCTCCCTTTGCACTGCTTCAGACTGAACCCAGGGCCTTCCACATGCTAGGCAAGTAAGTGTTCTTCCAGGCCATCCTCAAACCTACAGAGATCTGCCTTCCAAGTGCTCAGACTAAAGACGGAGTGCTGCGCGACGCCTGGCTGTGCTTGGTTTCGTGAGAGACGGTCTCCATATGTAGGTCAGAGGCTGGCCTAGAACTAAGGATTCTCCAGCATTGGCCTCTCCAGTGCTTGCTAGAAACACAGGGGTGTGTCACCATGTCCAGGTTTCTTTTCATTTTGTGCTCTTTCTTTCTTATAAAGTAGCTAGGCAGTGGTTAGTAGCTAGGGTTAGAAGTAGGTGCCAAGGTTTATTTTTTATTTAATTTTTTATTCTGTTTGAGCTTTGCTTTTAGTAAAATCTGTTTTGGTGGCAATCTTACTTTAATGATTCTATTTATTTATGTATACCAAGTCTGACCCTGCATGCCTGGCCTCGGGCTCAATACACTATCCAGGCTAGTCTCAAACTTGTGGTGATCCTTTCTGGCCTCTGCCTCCTGAGGGCTGGGATGACAGGCCTGCACCATCAGCCTGCCTAAGAGATCCACTTTACAAACTGCAGAAAAGCTCTGAAGACATTAGGTAACAAGACCAAGGTCATGTTACTTGTCGAGAATAGAGGCAGAACTCAAATCCAGGCTTATGTGACCTTGGTCTCAGTCTGTACTGTTTCCTCTACACATATTACTGGCCATCTGTTGGGACTAAAGGCTCAGAGCCCTAGGGGCCCCTTCTACAGAAGCTTCCCAGGCCCAGATCCCATACCTCTTAAGGCTTCAATTTCAACTTGAGATCATTCTAATAAACCAACTTCCCAGACTAAATCTCTATCAAAATGGTGGCAGTGGCTAGCTTCAAGCTCTGCTCAGCTTCTGTATTTCAGTGACCTACTCTCACCAGAGAATTTGGGCTCCAGACCTACAGTAAGTAGTCATGGCATGGTCCCTGCCCCAAAAATATACACTTACTCTCAGCTTACACACACTGTGAAGTTGAGGTTCTTATCTTAGGGTGTTGGTTCATGTGTTTATTCAAATATTTATGGAAAACCAGCTCTAAGTACCTCACATATGCCAGACCCACAGCCAGGGGCTTGATCAGAACTGCCCTGGTTTTGTTTGTTTTTCTAGTAGAGGCTCTGGATATAAGGCCCCAGTGAAGTGAGCTAGCACATCTTGATCAACAGGGCTGGACTTTCACCTCAAAACACCCATAGCATCTATAATAAGTGTCCCTTCAGAACCAAGGCCCTGGGTCTGAAGGAAAATTGGGAAAAATTGGGAACAGCTCTAAGGGATGTCGTATTTGGTATTTCTTTGGAGGAAGATGAAAATATTCTAAAGTGGATCCTACTGATAGCTGTGCAAGTGTGCAAATGCTAAAAAAAAAAAAGAAAACACTGAAGTATACGTTTCTAGTGGGTGAATTTTATTATTTCTTAATATAATGAAATGTTATTACTTTTCTGTCATTATTTTTTGAAATCATTTTTACTTATTGTGATGTGAGTGTAGAGGGCAAAGGAGAACTCTGTAAAGCTTGTTTTCTTCTTCCATCTTTACCTAGAGGCCAGGGATGTAACGATCTGGGTCTCCAGGCTTACCCAGCAAATGCTTTAACGGCTGAGCCACCTCACAAAGCCAAGATGGATTTTTAACTGTTTTTAAAAATGCTATCAGTTGAGAATTTCATACAATCTGTTTTGATCATAATGATCCCTAACCTAACTCTTCCCAGATCTACTCCCATCCACCCAACTTTGTGTTATTTTTTTTAAACCCCATCAAGACCAATTTATGCTGCCCAAATATTCTTGGATGTGCGGTTGACTACCACGGATAACATTCTTAAGAGAATTTGCAGGAGGGTTTTGTGTAGTTCAGGCTGGCCTCAAACTCACTATGTAGCTCACTGTCAATATTCTGCTTCCACCTCCCAAGTGCTGAAATTACAGGCACACACCACCATACCTACTGAAAACTACTGTCTTTTTACAGTTTTTAGAAATCTCTATGGCCCAGAGAAGGGTCTACTCAAGGCCACATACAAGCAAAGGACTTCTGATTTATGACTCTGAGGCTCTTTCTTCCTTCCAGGCATCCTGTAGCCTTCAGCAAGGTTAAGTACCGGTCCAGTGAGTATGCAGGGCACATCCAGGCCTATGTGGGAGGGCTGGGTCCTAGTGGGGGACCTCCCACACCAGCGAAGACGGTGGGAAGCTTTCCAGAGCAAGAGCTTGAATTTCGGGTCTCCCATGTCAGTGACCCAGGCCCTGTGCCTCTGATTCCCAGTTTGCCTACCTGTAAACTGAAACAGGTCTGTTGATCTCTGCTAAAGGCTGCACTAGATCTGACCCTCCGAGGTTCTAATTAAAAGGCACTGCAAGACAGAGCTGAAAGAGCATCAGCCACATGACTGTTCCTCGTGGAGGGCCGCAGGAGGCCTTTGACACAATTGACACAATCCTGTGTTCCAATCAATGTTCCTCACAGACAGTGAAGGCGATGATTTTTCCCGTAAGAAACAAATTCTCTCAGACAATCATTCTGGAGAGTTTCTCCATGGGGGTAGTTTGGCTGTAAACCACTACCCCCGCCTTCTCAGCAGTGGTAGATGGATGGTACAGCAACCCATAACAGAGACCCATGAGCAACCCATAACAGAGACCGATTGATCATGTCCCTTGAGATGCCAGGAACCAAGATCCTGGCCTGCTGCCCAGGCAAGCAAGCAGCCCCACCTTGTACTGAATTTGCCTCCATAGTGGAGGGAGCGATCAGTGGTAGCCACCTCTCTAGCCCCTACTGGACAGGATGTTTCTACATCAAGTCCCACTTCCTGTAGCTAGGCCTGGGCTCCAGTTTCCCTCCTTCTCTTGCCATCTGGTAGCCTGCCCTCTGCCCCCCCCCCCAACTTGCTGGGTGTTTACAGGCTGTTTTATCAGCTTGGGGAATCTGGGCCTCACCCAACCAGGGCCCCGCCCATCCCAGACAGCCTGCCCAGAGCCCTACCTGCTCTTTCGCCTGCCCCGAGCCCCCTGGCAGGTAAGGGGTGTGGAGGAAGGCTTGCTGCCTGGCACAGGCCCCTTGGTGCCTGGGGCCCTGCCTGGTGAGTTAAAACTTGACTGTTCATAGTGCTTTATCCAGCTTGACCAGGCTGGGGAGGGCAGGCATTCTTTCTCCAGTTGGCATCTCTATCTGTAGGCTATGGGGACAGTAATCAGATGCCCAGAGTACTGAGGAGATTCACCTTGGCCTTCAGTGCCTCAGACACCAAAAGATAAGCCAGAGGAGCACTAGACTTGAAGGCTCTGAGGAGTCAGGCAGATTGTTTCCAAACTGGGATGATACTGACTCTCTACTGTGAATGATCAAAACCAAGGATGGAGCCAAAGGAAAGGCCATAGGCTAAGTCTTATAACACAAGTGAAGTTCAGTAATCCTTTTGAACAGTCTTGATTTACACCCAGACTCCAGAGCCTCATAGGTCTCTCCATACCAGCTCTAAGATCTGTTCACACCCAAAAACTTGAAGATGAGACAGAGCTAACCACTAAGCAAGTCAAAAGACATCTCTGCAGAGCAAAAGAACCTAAGCCAAGGAGAAAAGGATGATGGGGTGGCAAGCAAATGAAGATGCTGATGTAGGTGATAAGATTTCCCTTCCAGCCTACTTCTCAAAAATCTCAAAAGTTAGGCTCAGACCTACCAATAGAGAGGTCTCATGAGGGTAGGGCCTTTTCAATAAATGTGAGCAAGCCTCAGAGTAGGAGTCAAAGGGATATCTCAAACCCCACTCAACTTTTTGTTTTGTTTATTTTTGTCTTGACAAATTATTAAAAATATATTTTAGGTAATAAATGAGAACAGCCCCACTTAAAAGTGAATACTAGACAGGCGTGACACACTTGGCACCTGGGAGGCAGAAACAAGTGGATCTCTTTGTGTTCCAGGTTAGCCAAGGCTACACAGAGAGATCATGTCTCAAAACGAGCGAATGCTATACTTCAGGGCCGGGGTCGTTGTTGAATCGAGAGAATGCTCACCCAGCACTCACAGAGCCTTGAGTTCCACTCTGATCATCACATAAACTAAATGCTGTGGTACACACTTGTGATCCCAGGCAGGGTAGAAACTGGGGAATCAGAAGTTCAAACCCATTCTGTTACACAGTGAATTTGAAACCAATTTGGGCTACATGAGACTCTGTCTCAAAAAAAAAAAAAAAAAAAAAAAAAAAAAAAAAGGGCACAGACAGCAAATGTTCCATTGCAAAGAAATATTATCAGAAGTCTTCTAACTCAAGAATCCAATGGCATACTTGGAGTTTTTAGTCTCAGCATTTGGGTGGGGGGCAGAGGCAGGTGGATCCCTGTTGAGTTCAAGGTCAGACAGGACTACGTAGTAAGACCCTGTCTCAACAACAACAAAAAAGGATATAATTTAACAGTGTGGGGCACTTGGGTGGTAACAGAAAAACTCTGTTAAAACAATTTTGCTACTAATGTCACCTGGTTCTTGAAACCTCAGGTCCCCATTCTCCAACAGAACAGAGTCCATATCACTCAGAGCTTCTTGCAGGCTTACTGTCACTCCACACTTTTTCTACTAAAAATATTAGGCCAAAATATCATCTCTCCAGAAGCAGCCTTTCCTACCAGTTAGAAGTGGGCAGAGAGGAAACTGCAGTTGGGGGGGTGGGTAAGAGAAGACTAAATAAAAACAACATCAACAAAAAACCAAAAAAAAATAGTGACACATAAAAATTAATTAAATTAAAAAGAAAAAAAATCATAAACCAATTAGTGTTGCTATGTTGATAGCTGATACTGGGTTAAAGGGTCATTTTTCTCCGCTAAGGAGAAAACAATGTGTTAAACATTGCTTTTTTTTTTTCTTGACAAGGTGTCTCACTATGAAGCCCAGGCTGGCTTTGAACTGGCAATCTTCCTGCCTCAGCTTCCCAAGGGAAAAGACTGTCAGTACTGCTGTGCTTGCTTTTCTCTCTCTCTTTTTAAATTTGTTCTTTTGAGAGAGCATCTAGTGTTGTTGCCCACGTTGGCCTCAATCTCCTGAAGCGAGGCACAAACAAACCTCCCTTCTCAGCCTCCTACATAGCTAGACACAGGCATGCCCCACTGCACTCAGCCTGTGTTTTCACTTTCAGACACCATCTAGAGCTACTAGGCTTTTGCCTAAGCTGTCAGGGTAAGTAGTGGGGCGGACCAGTCAGTAGGCAAGTTAGAAAGTGCTTGTTGGTAGTGTCGCCTCTTGTCCCATCATCAACTCTCCTTGCCAATGATCTTATGATGCTGTAGTGAGGGAGTATTGAAAGCCCCAGAAAAAACTAAAAACTGGGCTCCTTTTTTTACTGGGAGTAAGAAAGTTCAAGTTCCAGCCTTGGTCCTGCCTCTACCTAACTCCTCTGAGCTGGTGCCAACTTCTTTAGGACAGACATTGAGATCTGTGGCTGTGGCCACCACCAGCTGGACTCCGACTCGCCAGAGCCCTAGAGTCTCAACTCATCTAACTTGGTTTCTGGAGGTCCTTAGCAGTCTGACCCCACCCTACCTACTCAGCCTCGTTCCCATGATTTCCCAACTCAAGCTGGGCTTCAAGCCCAGTGGTCTCCTCATGGTCCCCTGAGGGAACATTCCAGCCTCATTCATGGAATTTCTCAGGCTTGCCATCCCTTAGCGATCTTTTTAGTCTAATCAAACAGTACCCATCGAGCAAGGTCTCAAACAAGTCCCCTAACTTCACAGAGTTGTTTATGTTCTAGTAATTACAGTTCATATCCACAGAGCCCCGCTCCCTTAAACTCCCCAGAGCCTTTCACTTCTGTCACAGGATCTTTTGGCACATGTGGTCTTGAATTGCTGCGTTTTTCAGTTGTGTCTCTTCTTTCTCCAACAAGCACTAAAATCCATGAACTTGTGCTGTACTTCAGTTCCTTTTTGTCTCCAACCTATATCTAAGCATCCATGAATCAAACCCCTGTAAATTGTTAACTTACAGGTTCAAACAGGTCTTACCATTACAGTCCAGTATGGCTGGCCTGTAGTTGGGAGACAAAGGGTTCTAGGGACTCAGGTATGACTTTTCCTCCCGTGCTGCAAGCCCTTGTCAGAGGCAACAAATGCCAGACTGAGTTCTTCCCCCAAGTAGTATTGAGGAGATAGTTGATAATCAAGCTATCAAACGAGTTAACTTTTTGCACAAAACCACAGTCCTGCCCTGAGAATAGTGGGTTCTAGTCACGTGACTGTA
The DNA here is from genome assembly GCF_011762505.2 of Arvicanthis niloticus. Lineage (NCBI taxonomy): Eukaryota > Metazoa > Chordata > Mammalia > Rodentia > Muridae > Arvicanthis > Arvicanthis niloticus. The sequence continues at coordinate 108,324,407 of NC_047679.1, forward strand.
CCCTTGGAATGATGTCATGATGCTGTATTAGGTCTAAGATACAAAATGACTTGAGAGAATGAGATATGTGAAAAACTGTCTGAGGTCAAATATTTTTGTTTTGTTTTGTTTTGTAGAGGGAATGGGTAACAAGGTCTTGCTCTATAGCTCAGGGTGACCTCCCACTCATCATTCTCTGCTGCAGTATACAAATAGTTGGGGCTACAAGCATGTGCCACCATGCCCAGCTAAACATTGGTTAAGGAGATCTGTTATCTTGGCAGATGTAGTTAAAAGGGGGATAGGTGAGGCATGCACACAGGGATGTATGAAAGAAATGTTGGATTTATTCACTATAAGAGAAGGACAAAAACAACGTCTTATTCTACTAATCTAAGGGACCCTTTAGCCAAAAAACAACAATTCAAAGCATCATCTAAAATAACAGTAATATCAAGCACACACCTGATTACAAGATTAAAAAACAAAGCCAGGAATAGCTGTTTTGATGATTGATGCAAATACGGCATATCTAAGTATTAAAAGAAAATGATACAGTTTTAAATTTCATATGATAATGCAAAGAACTTAAAGTAGCCAAAATCTGGACTAGCAAGATGGCAGAGCAGGTGAAAGTTCACTCACTGGAACCTATGGTGGAAGGAGAGAACTAACTCTCAAAAGTTGTCCTTTGTCCTTTGACCTCCACATGTATGTGTGTTATGTGTTCATGCCCACACTCACCTCTCTCTCTCTCTCTCTCTCTCTCTCTCTCTCTCTCTCTCTCACACACACACACACACACGCACATGCACATGCAGACACACTAAAAATTCTAGATGACTTGATAAAATAAGGCTAGACAAGTGCCTGCCTAGCTCCACACAAAGCTCTGGACCTCTATACTGAAAAATTAATGAGCAGACATTTCACCAAAAAAAAAAAAAAAGGATATATAGATAAATAAGCGCATGGAAAAATGATTAAAATAGTGAGTCATTAAGGGAAATGCAAACTGAAATTACAGTGTAAAACAATGGGCAAATGTATCACAGACCAGAACGCAAAAGCTAAAATTATAAAAGAAAACATATGATGAAATAGTTATGATTTAGGCCTAGGCAAAGATTCCTTAGATGTAGTACTGAAAGCTTGATCTATAAAAGGAAAAATGAAGGCCTAGGACATAGCACTTGCTTAGTAGGCAAAAGGTCTGAGGTTCAATCCCCAGCTCAACAGAGAAAGAAACACAGTGATTAGTTGCATTTTGGCTAACACTGAATGCAAAACTAAAGCCTTGGAGCACTAGACACGGGCTTGCAACTGGAATCCTAGTACCTGGAAGGTGGAGGCAGAAAGATCAGGAAAGAAACAGTATTTGTCAAGCAGGACTCTGACAGAGGTCTTGTATCTAGAGTCTATAAAGGACTCTCTGGACAACTGACTTGAGCAGATATTTCACAAAAAGAAAGACCTATAGATAACAAATAAGCACATAGGAAAATGACTAAAACAGTCATTAAGGGAAACACAATTACAATTTAACACGGCGGCGCACCAATAAGAATGGCCACCCACCCTTACACACCAGTGTTACTGAAGATCACTAAACAACTTGGAATTGTTAACCTTTTGGGGGGAGCGGATGTAAAATGGTAAAGGCATTTTGAAAATAGTGTAATAGTTTCTTTAAAAGTTGAACCTTCACTATCTTTAGGACCCAGCTATTTCTCTTTCAGGTATTTAACCAAGAGAAAAGAAAAACATAGCCATAAAAAGATTTGCACACAGATGTTTGGAGAAGCTTTGTTTGCAGCAGTTTAAAAAGAAAAAAAACTGGGGAAAAAAAAAAAAAAAACATCGAACGTCCACAGGTGGATGAACAGATAAACAACGGGTGTTTTGTCCATACAAAGGAAAGCTACTTTGTAATAAAAAAGATTGAAACATCTGCCAGGCATGATGGCGCAAGCCTTTTAATCTCAGAAATCTTGGAGGCAGAGGTAGGCAGATGTCAGTGGCTGAGAGCGGTGTGGTCTACATAAGTTGAGTTGCAGGACCAACCAGAGCTACAATGTGAGACCCTGTCTCAAAAGAGGAAGTGTGGGAGAGGGAGAGGGAGTGAGGGAGAAGAAACACTGATATATACAAAAACAAGGAAGAGTTTAACATAAATATCCAGAGAGAAGCCAGGCCAGAAAGGACTGCATGATTCCAATTATATGAAACTTTAGAAAATGCAAACTAATCTATAGTGACAGAAACCAGAGCAGTGGCTGCCTTAGGATGGGAGGTGGAATTGCCGAAGGGCGCAAGCAAACTTCCCAGGAGCTCCATACATGCTAGTTGTCTCTTGAATGTGGTGATGGTTTCACGGGGAATATACATATGTCAAATAGGATCAAGTTGTACACTTAAAAATATGTGCCATTTATTGTACATTGTAACTTTAGTAAAGCTATTAAGCAAAATGAAAGAAAGGGGGCCATGGATCCATAGTCAATGGTTGTTATACAAAATAACAACCATTGACTATGGTTTTGTCATTATATGGCGTTACTGTGTGAGTTTACTGTGTCCTGTTGCTTTGCAGTAGTAGTGAAGACAAAAAGGCAATAATCTCACACTTCCCTAGATTACACATCCTTTGATGCTATAGTAGAGTCAGATTCTGAACCTGGGACTTATCCCACTCGACGATTGAGGGGGACTTACGCTGTTGTACCTCTCTAGCTTTCTCATGCCAATGTTACTATATCACCAAGCCTGGAATGCCCCTAGAACATGGCCAATGGTCTCTCTCTTTCCTCTTTTGAAAGGCCATCTGTCCTCTCACCTCTAAGAAGCCTTCTCTAATGAAGCTAAGGAAGAAAACTGAGTTTTCTTTGTGTAAGCCGTGAGTCCCCATATCATACAATTTAGATATATGAAGAGTTCCTACCTGCTAACAGAACAGGTAAATACATGTCCCTGATATTCTAGAATGGTGCTTGGAGTCTCCAAGAATGAATCTGGGTCTCTCTGGGTCTCGCTCTCTCTCTCTCTCTCTCTCTCTCTCTCTCTCTCTCTCTCTCTCTCTCTCTCTCTCTCTCTCCAGATCCCTGAGGTATTAAGAAACTGGTCACCTTGTAAGCTTATAAGGTACTTGCTTTCCGCACGGTGATTTTTATAGACTCAGAAGAGTTGACCTAATGACTATTATCCTAGAAAACATTGAAAAAATACAGAGTACCACCGCAGTCCACTATTGAGCACCTCCCTGTGATCAGGTATTTAGGGAGATTAAGACTAATTGTCCACTCTCCCCTTGCTCAAGGCCTAGCTTTCTTAACCTGATGGGCCAGAATCACGTGATCCAGTAGCACGGTCCACTTAGGTGCAGTTCATATGGAGTACCTTGGGCTCACCTAAACACAATTGCAATCACAGCACGTGGGGTCTCAAAACCTTCTGAGGGGCCTTTGGCAAAGGTTCCCAGCCCCTGAGATCTGCTGGTTAAAGGCAGTGTCCCAGCCTCAAACAAAGGCCTTTGGGCATTTGCCCAGCAAGGCACCCAACATCACTGTCAATTGAAAGGATCAGAAAAGCAAGCCAAGCTGTGATGAGCACACTTGGCCAACTGGCTTCCAGAGTTCTACCCTCAGGAGCAAACTCAGGATTGCTCAATAGTCCCCAGGGGTAGAATAGTATGCTTCTCTCAAAGGAACAAACTTCCTCTGGTTGTTTCTCCTCCTCTTCCTCCTCTTCCTCTTCTTTCTCCTCTTCCTCCTCCTCCTTCCTTTTCCTCTTCCTCCTCTTCTTTCTCCTCTTCCTCCTCCTCCTTCCTTCTCCTCTTCCTCCTCTTCCTTCTCCTCTTCCTCCTCCTCCTTCCTTCTCCTCCTCTTCCTCCTTCCCTCCCCCTCCTGCCTCTCCCCCTCCTCCTGCCCCTCCCCTCCTCCTGCCCCGCCCCTCCCCCTGCCCCGCCCCTGCCCTACCCCTCCTACCCCTCCCCTCCCCCTCCTTCTTTTTAAGACAAGGTTTCACTTGTAGCTGGGGTTGACCTGGAATTTGCTATGTTGGCCAGGCAAGTCTAAAACTCTATTTTCCAGCCTCAGTCACCAAAGTGCTGAAACGACAGCTGTGCGCCAACACACCCAGCTCACTTTTGATTTCTTCAGTGGATATTCAAAGTGAAAATAATGAAGACCAAAAAAAAAAAAAAACCCATGGTAATATTAATACAAATATTAAAAACTTAAACCCTACCTTTAAACTGTTTTTACATTTTGTGTGTGTGTGTGTGTGTGTGTGTGTGTGTGTGTTTGTACACGCAAGCGGGTGCGTTTGCGCCCGCACGTATGCACTCATGGCATGGTGTGGAGGGTGGGGGAGGGTGCCATGTGGAGTTCAGAGGGCAACTTGCAAGGATGGTACTCTCTTTCTACCATGTGGGCTTCAGGGACTGAGCTTAGGTTGTCACGCTTGGCAGCAAGCACCTTCACCCACTGAGCTACCTTGATGGCTCAGCCTCCAGTCTTTAAAAAGGATTTACTAATCATTTATGTGTGCTGTGTGCGTGCTTACGTGCATGTGTGGGGGAAGGGTGCCTGCAGAGCCAGAAGATGTCAGATCCCCTCAAGCTGGAGTCACAGGCAGATGCAAGCTGCCCAACATGAGTTCTGGGGACTGCAGCTTCGGCCACCTCAAAGAACAAGGAAGCTCTTATCCATGGAGCCATCTCTCCAGCCCCTCAAGCTCCGCTATTAACTACAGAACTGTCTACCACTCAGAATGGCTTTGTAGATAACACACAGAGCCATGCACGTACGCACATGTGCGCACATGGTGCTTCCTCCATACCCCCTCTTTATCCTTCATGATGGCAGAGTTAACAAAAAAACATTAGCAAGAAAAAGCTGTAAAAAAACCACCCAGGTATTTTCAGGAATGGGCTGGCATGCCCTGCCTGCACTTCTGGCAAGACTTTTCATTCTGGGATCTTGGCAAAGCCTAGGGTATGTGAATGGTGAAAAGATGATCTGACCAGCAATAATCTCAGCCCAGGACTACAACTAATCCGAGGGAACACTTACTGGTGGGTACACTGCGAAAAGCCCTATGCTCAATGTTTTACATACAGTATCTCATTTGTCACTCCATCCCTGTGAAACATACAGTGAGGCCCAGAGAGGTTAAGTCAAGGAGTCCACTGTCCCACAGCCAGACCCAGGCAGGTCTGAGATAAGAATGCAGACACACTGTGCTCCCTTCCTGCCTCCTTCTAGTCTGAAGCATTTCTGTCTTCTTGAGAAGGATATTGGGTCAGATTAGAAGAAGGCAGGAAGCTTCCAGAAGGGCAGGTAGACTGAGAGGCATGAAGTATCAGCACTGGGCAAGAAAAAGCCCATCCAAAATTAGGAACTTAAGGCAAAGCTTGTTCAACTCGGACCAGCTACTTAACACCCTCCCCCTTTCTCTGTCTGTCTCTCTTTTGAGACAGTGTTTCTCTGTGTAGCTTTGGTTGTTCTAGTACCTGCTCTGTAGACCAGGCTGGCCTACCACCTACCTCTGTCTCCTGAGTGCCGGTGTTAAAGGTACAACGCTGGGCTACTTTATTTCTTCTTAGCGCTTCGAGAAACGTTCCAGCACTTTCCTGCAAGACCCTTACTGCATGTAACACTCATCTCTGCTGCCTGAGCCTCTTCATTCCTCTGGGAACAGGCTCTTTGTCAAGAAATTCACCATAAGACACAGTTTCACAGCCCAAGTTGGGACACTCTAAGCTCCTTGGGTGTTTAAATGCACGGAGGAGAGGCAAAGCCAAAAGCAGCAAGAAGCTCGCGCTCTCTCTCTCTCTCTCTCTCTCTCTCTCTCTCTCTCTCTCTCTCTCTCTCTCTCTGTGTGTGTGTGTGTGTGTGTGTGTGTGTGTGTAGAGGGGATGGTAGTCCAGGTGTTTTTATCAAGAGCCAAAAGCTTGCTTCTTATCCAGCCATGGAAGACTCAAAAGTAGAACAAACACATGGTGGCTTTTTTTCTGTGTCCAGGCTGAAATGTGGGACTCTCCAGACTTCAATTCGCAACTGGCTGGGGGGGGTGGGGGTGGGAGGGGGCTGTGTTGAAAATCTCTGCTCTCTACCACCAGGGTCCCAGAGAAGTCTCAAAACCTGGGGAACAAGGTGGGAACCTAGGTAACAGATATCTCCTGTGAACAATTGTGACATGTCGGCTTTGATGTCCTCTACCTCTCTCTTCCCCCACTTCCCTCCCTCCCTCCCTTCCTCCCTCCTCTCCTGTGTTGGAGGGTGCAATCCATAATGAAATCCTCTCAGCTTGGGTGGTGGGGGAAGCCTGGCTACCCTTTGTGTATTCTCAATACAGGCTGGGCTCACTGTCTAGGCCAAGCATTTTGTACGTCCTCAAGTGGAGATCGAGGTTTGCATGAAGCCACCCACACTCACTGACCTGCTCTTTTATGTGACATGCATTTACCAAACAATCATCCAGGCTTCGAAGGTCAGTCCGTGGCCAGGGAATAGAGAGAAAGGCGTCTTTTCTCCCTTTTCTGCCGAGCCACATCTCCCCCTCACTGCCCCCGCCCCCTTTCAAGGTCTAGCTCTCACCCAATCCCTCACAAAGCCTTCCCTCCCGCCTCTAGCTGCTGCTGACCTCAGAGTCCTGGCTGCCTGGCCCCTGCTCCAAGAAGTACAATTAGCACCTGACCAGCTCCTGGCCTGGCTGCTCGTCCTCGCCTCTGATTGTGTTTCAGTGTCTTAGTCATCTCTGCCCCACCACCTCCTTCCCTCTGCTCCCCCACAGCTCATAGCACAGGTTGGGCACACAGTAGGTGTTAATAAATGTCTGCTGAATTGAAACTCGGCAGCCCCTATGAGGTCAGAACCCTCATAAGCACCCCGACTAGCAGTTTCTTGGCAACCAGCGCTGGGGCCCAAGCTACAGGGCATTAGAAGCACAGCCGCTATTACAGGACACGAGGCTCAGCAGCCAGACATTTGCAGGCAGGTTGGTGTTGATGAGAAAAGCCCCTGACCCCTAGGAAAGCGCCCATGGGATTCTGGGTACCTTTCATGGGTTTCTTTTCTCCCCTGCAGAACTAGTTTTCAGTCTGAGAACCACAAAGGGAATAAATTGGAAGCGAAGCCAGAAACCTTTTTGCAGTTTAGAAAACCAGGAGTGATAACCAAGGCCAGGTTGGGGTTAGGCCCAGAACAGAGTAGCAAGGGTTGCTTAAGGCTCTTCCTAATTCAGCAGAGGATCCAGGGACGTGGAGGAGGCATGCTAGGTGGATGGATCTCCGCCATTTCTGAGGGCTTTAGGAGTGTTTGGGAAGGGCCATAAGTAAAGTCACCCTGCCCCTGGTACACAGAAAATCACAGTCCAAAATGCCTGTCACGTTGAGCCTGTATGAGCCTACTTTCCTTTCCCTCTCCTTCACCAAAACCTGAGGGACAGATAGCATTCAGACCAGAACTTAGCCACCATCTCCAAGAAAGGAGAAGCCTTCAGTCTGGGGCACCTGGCTCCCCATCCTAGCCCAGGACTTTGAGTTTGGCTTTATTCTCTTTTTTATTTTTGTACATTTATTTTGTGTATGTGTGTTTTGACTGCATGTATGTCTGTGCATCACATGCATACCTGGTGCCCAAGGAGGTCAGAAGAGGATGTCAGAATCCCAGGGACTGGAGTTACAGATGGTTGTGAGCCACTATGTGGGTGCGAGGAATCAAACCCCAGTCCTCTGCAAAAGCAGGCAGTGCTCATAACTGCTGAGCCATCTCTTCAAGTCTCGAGTTTGGTTTTAAACTCTATTATTTATACAGGCAACATATTCAATCTCCCCAGACTCCTACATCCTACCACCCAGTTTAGCCACTGTACAACCCCCGCAAGGCCAGTGCTATCTTCTCATCCTCGTATTTTCTCAACCAACACCTCACTGGGGCCAGTCTAGTACTAGGACCAGCTCCCAGTACAATTTTGCATTTGCTGAGTTGAACTTCAGTTTTAGGTACTGTATTAGACAATATCACAATGCCAGTTCCACGCGTGGGCCCTGTACCACCCAATGTTCTAATCAGCAGCCTATAGCTAAAAATGTATTTATTCCTCTCCAACTTTATAAACTTGATTCTTTTGCCACTTAGTGTGACTAATGCATACAACTGACTGGGGCCACATAACTAGTAAATGACAAAGCAGGACTTTCAACCCAGACAGTCTGGCTCTCGTGAATGGAAGCAAATGAGAAAGTTGGGGAGGCATTGGTGTGACACCCAAGGCCAAGGACAAAAGTAAAGGGCAACCTAGAAAAGCCAGACTCTCAGCAAGTGGCTGCTTTGGGCCTTTCTGGGGGCCAAAGCCCTAAATGTTTACAGTATTAGAGGCGTTTTGAGTATGTTATCAGCCCCATGATGGGCCACAGGGCCCTTATTTTTAGGTCCTAATATAATAGCAGAGAAGGCTGAGGTTATTGCACTGTCACTTAGCACTATGTGAAGAAGGCGGGATGGGGGGGGGGCAGCTTGACCAGGGGCACTAGTTTCTGAGTAGCCAGCAAACAGTACCATGGAGGGAGGAATGCCAGGCATAGTTGCAAACAAGCCACTCCTTCGGCTCACAGAGGCCGGGTGAGGATGGCAATGGTGATGTCTGCTTCATAGCCACATGTGTGTGCACTTGCGCGCGCACGCACACGCACACGCATACACACACACACACACACACACACAATATCACACACCACAAGGGATCATGGGCTTTGAACCCAGCTTCAGAGACTCTCATATGCAAGGCAGCTTCTTACAGCTCGGTTTGCTGCTCATTGTCTTCACACACCGAGAGAGAGCTCCTGCCTGCTCACCTACATTTTTTTTTTTCTGCACTGGATCAAGGAAGCACTTTTTAACTGGGGAAATCCTGTAACCGACTAACATTCTTACTTGGCCTACAAGTTTCCTGGGCATTTTCAATGCCAAAGAACCTTGTTTTCCCAAAACAGGGAAGAGAAAGATAGGTTCCTTTCACCTTCTTTCATCCTGGCATTCGCAGGCCAAGCAAGGGTCAGCTCACGGGAGTTGAGTCCCTAATGGGTGTGCCCACCAGCTGTTGGAGCCAGCTGTGGTGGCTCAGGCCAGGGGTGGTGACCTCACTTCCGCTCTTACCTCCTCAGAACTCCTCCCACTTGAGGCCCCACCAGGCCAAAATCGAGAAGTCCAAGGTTAACTGTTACTCCCCACTTTAAGAGCTAATTAAAATGATTAGGTACAATGAACTGTCAAACATTAACTAGAAGAAGCTGCAGGACCTGACAGGCCTCTGTCTCAGGCAGAGGGATGAGGGGCAGAAATCAAAGGGCTATCAAATCCCCGAGCTCCTCATCTGGGGTGTGGTGGTGGTTGGGGGTACCCAAGGGAGCCCCCACTAAGCTGAGGTGCCAAGGGGTCAGGAGGTAACTCTTACATCAGGACGTCTAAGTCCCAGGCCTACTCCCAACAAAAGGGCATCAAAGTTTAGGGGTACTGTGGAAGGGGCAGGAATTCATAAAGCGGTTGCCAGCTCAGCAGTCTCTGAACCGCCAAAGGCGGACTCTAGCATTGGGGGGTGGGGGGGCCTTTGCGCTGTGCGGTTGCTGGGTCCCCTCAGAAGTAGCAAGGGAGGAAGCCAAGAGGCGGGAGAACCTTGGAGAGCGGGAACGCCGGAGCGGGAAGCCTGGAGGCTGGCTGACACGGAAACTCCAGCCCCTGCCAAGAGGTTCAGGTCTCCAAGTCATAGGTTTACGTGCGGGCGTGTGAGTGTGGACTGTGTGTGATTGAGACTGTGTGTGTGCGCGTGTCTCCAGTGCCTGGCTGTAAAAGCCCTAAGGGCCACCGGTTCAACCTGGCCGGAGTCGCCAGAGTCCGCTGAGCCTTCTGCCCTCGGGCGTTGCGATCGGCGATCAGCATGGGGTGGGGACGGCGCCGCAGTCCCTAACGGCCTTTTCACAGAACCTATGCTGTCCAGGGCCGACGGAAAGCGCCTTCCCGCCCTCCCGGCTGCCGCTGCTCACTTCAGTTTGTGACCTCACAGTCCCCAGCCTGAGGCACACGCACCCTTCCCGGTCCCCACCACCCATGATACCTCACGCAGGCAAACTTTTGGAGGTCTTGCCCCGCGTCCTGAGAAGTGGCGCCATCGACGTACCTGAGGTCCGGCGCTCTTCCAGCCGCCCGGCGGGGTCTGATGACCCGGGCTCCTGAGATCTCGGGCGGCGGGTGGTCCCCTCGCCGTCCCAGGGCCGGAGACACGGGTCCCCACGGGCCGCTGGGCCGCCTTCTCCTCCCCCACACCTCGAAATCGGGGCCCCGGCCGGCGGCGCCGGGAACTGGGCGCCGCGGAAAGGAGAAGTGGCGGCTGAGCTCGGCGCCGGGTCCGTCCTCGCGGCCGCCGGGGGCCGCCCGCCCGCCCGCCTGCCCGCCCTCCTGCTCTCCTCGGGGCCCGCCTGCCCCCGCCGGCCCGCGCCCGTGACTCACCTCGGCGCCGGGGCAGGCTGGTCCGGGCCGGCGGGCGGCCGGGCGAGGCGCTGGGCTTCTCCCACACGTCCCGCCGCCGCCGCCGCCTCCAATGGCAAAGTTGGAGGACGAGCGAGATGCGATCCCCAGGTGAGACGGCGGCGCCCCGGCTGAAGAGGAATCGGGGTGCCGGCGATACGACGGGAGTCCCGAGGTCCCGGAGAGGCCGCGCCGAGGGAAGGGCGGCGGGGGACGCCCGCTGGAGAGCTGCGCCCAGGCGAGCGAGAGAAAGGGGAAATCGCACTGGAGACACACACACCACACGCGCGCGCACGCACACACACACACTCACTCACATACACTCACACACAGACACACACGTCCCCGCGGGCGGAGGCTGGGCTGGGCGCGCAGGAGGCAGGGCGAGGAGGGACTGAAGAGCCAGAGGGAGGGACCGACGGGAGGGACCACGGACGAGCGGGCGGGGTGGAGAAGGGAGGCTGGGAGGGACCAGGCACGGGGGTGGAAACAGCGCCCCTCCACCCCAACCACGCCACGGTCGCCAGCACGGCAGGGGGATCCTTGCCAGGGGCCCGCGCAGGCTCTCCTGCCCCGCGAGCCTTGCGGCCCCCTACCTCATCGAGAAGGTCAGAGAAGGCAGAACCCCTCCCGAGCTCACGTCGCAGGAGCGGCTTCCCTAGTGAGCACCGCCCCCCCACCTCCCACACTCTGCTCATAATTGGCGGGGCCCGGGGCCCTCAGTTCTGACTGGGCGCTTCTCGGCGGGAAGTCCCACACAATATCCCGTGGAGCTATCCTGGGGATTCTGAAAGGCGGTACTCCTATGAATTGATACCTCGGCTGTCCCCCCACGCCACCAGCACTCCACAGTACCAAGCGTGTAATGTGTACCAGGCAGCCGAGCAGTGATGGACAGAGATGGACAGAGGGTACATTTCGCAAACAATGTCCACCCCACCCCCACCCCGTGGAGTCCCTGAAAAAAGATTTCCTGGATTGGTGTCACCAGAGCGTTGCAAAGAAGTCCGACCTATGGCACTGGGGGGGGGGGGGGCAACACAGCAGGTGTACAGCCAACCAGAATTGGGGTTCAGGGAGAGCCTACGCCCACATGTTTTCGATATAAAGTCAAGCAATGGCTGTCCTTGAGCTGCCGACTTCAACCCATTTTCTACTGTGCTTCCCTTTGCTCTTTTTCTCCTTCATATCCACACCAGCCTCCATCTGGTAGCACAACTAAGGTCCTGGGAAGGTGTCTTCTGGAAATTGTCATTTCCCACAGCTCTACGCTGACTAAAGCGAGGGTGGGGAGGGTTGCGGGAGAGGCACGCAGGGGGCGGGGCGTGGTGGGAAAGCAGCGAGACATGACCTTGGCAGAAAGCTGCTGTAGGGGCTCCAGAGGAGGAGGGTCCTCTGACACTTGGCCAAAGGGGCTTCAATTCAGGGTCTACTCAACCACCTCCAAAAGCCTGCCTCATCAGCTTTGGAAAAGATGATTCCTGGCACAGGACTTGGGTTGTGGGTGGCATCATCAAAAAAAAAAAAAAAAAAAAAAAAAAACGGTTGTGGATCACAGGTTAACAGTAAAAGATCCAGAGGCTGCAGTAGGGTGGTGGCTCCTGAAACCTTCTCGTTACCCATAGACAAGTCCTCGGAGCAAAGAACAAGAACAAATTTCCACTTCTTTTTCTTCTACAAGTGAGCACATTCTCTTTAGGGGATTCTAGATTCTGGAAAAACACAGCTTTCTGTTGGACTCCTGCCGGTGGGGCTCTCCTTTCTAGTCTGGGGCAGGTCTCTCGGACAACTCCAAAGCTCACTAAGGCCAAAGTGGGTACAAAAGTTAAAACAGTAAGCCCTACATGGTGCTTCAGGTCTTTAATCCCAGAACTGGGGAGGCAGAGGCAGGTGAGTAAGGCCTGCCTAGTTTACTTTACAGTCATAGTAAATTCCAGGCCGCATAGTGAGACATTCCCATTCCAACACCCCTGCTCTCAAAAACAAAACAAAACAAAACAAAACAAAACAAAACAAAAGCACTAACTGGCTGGAGAGATGGCTCAGTAGCTAAGTGCTTTTGTAGAGGACTCAGGTTTGGTTCCCAGCACCAATAATGGTGGCCCACAACAGCCCCAGTGGATCTGATTGCTTCTTATGACCTCTGAGGGCACTAGGCTCACATCTGGTATACAGTTTTGCAGGCAAAACATTTCTAAACATAGAGTAGTAAAAAAAAATTATTTTGAAAAATTGAGAATGAATTGGGTGTGGTACAGGCCTTTAATTCTAACATTTGGGAGATAGAAACATAAGGATATCTGAGGTCAAGGCCAGCCTGATCTAAATAGCAATTTCAGGTCAGTCAGAGCTACACAGTGAGACCCTACTTTTAAAGAACAGGAGAGGGTGCTGGGCTCTAGAGAGATGACTGGAAGCTAAGAGCACTTGTTGCTCTTGCAAAGCATACAGGTTTGATTCCCAGCACCCACATGGTGGCTCACAACCATCTGTAACTCCAGTTCCAGTGGGCCCTATGCCCTCTTCTGACCTGTGAGGGTACCACTCACTCACGTGGTGCAAAGACATACATGCAGGCAAAACATTCATACACATAAAAATAAAACAATTCTTTAAAATGTTGAGAATGCTAAGAACCACCCCCGCAACACTGTGGTGATGAGGACTGAGTGAGGTGACACGGTCTGTGACAGGGCCTGGTGCCTAGTAAACCCTCCATAAGTGTTAACTATTTCCAACCTCCTCTTGCTTTCTCAGACCAGTTCTTGGAAGAAAATGTAGCAGAAGCTGTTGAGGACTTACAGTGGATTTCTTCTGAAAATATATGTGGTGTTAACTAAGGCTGAAGCCTAAAGGCAGAGAGCAGGAGGCAAGTTTTTCCTCTTGAGGACAGGGAAAGAGGTCAATACTGTGGACCACTTAAAATGTCTGGCTGTATTGCCTGCTGGTGACCTGCAGCCCACAGCTTGTGGGAATCCCAAAAGTTCCCACCTTCCCCCAGCCACTCAGAACTAACCACAGCCCCACACCCTTCTAGTTGAAGTCAAAGCAAACCCTACCCCACCCCCAACTTGATGAAAACCTTGGGCTGATCTCACAGTGGGCTGTGTATCACATGGGAGACATGAGCAGCCTGAAGAACATTTCTGGCTGCCTAGCCCAATAGCTGTGCTGCTCCTCGGCCTGCCAGCCCTTACCCACTTGCCTCCCGTGTTCCATGTCCCCACTGGGTAAGCCCCCACCAGGTGGGGCCAGCCAGGCTGATTTTACAGTTCTCCAGGGGATAGCCACTGTCTCTGGCATTGGCTCATTCCCTGACTTGGCAGGAATTCCCCTTCTCGTATTGCCTGTAGATGCCCAGAAAGCGCCATCCAGCAGTGCCCCCTCAGTCTCTTTTTTCCTTCCTGTTCCTTGACTGCCTTGCCCTAATTGGCTCTCAAGCCTCAGAACCTCCCCTTGATCCCCTAGTTTGTGTAGGACCCCTTCTACCCCTTTGCTATCATTTTGATATCCTCCATTGCTTCCTCTCTGTGCCTCCAAAGAGTGTTTTTTTTCCCCTGAAAATCACCCCAGGCTTTTTAAAGACCAGACTATTTCTTGTCTCTCCCCGCCCCCCCCACACCTCACTTAAACTCATTGGCCTCGACAAATTCTGTTCAAACCTGTGGCCAGAATAAAATATCACAATGCCAGTTTCTGTGTCCCTTGCTTTCTATCACAGAAATACGCTAGAAAAATTGTGGATCAATCAGATTTGTTTTTTTGTTTTTTTTGTTTTTTTGTTTTTTTTTTAAGGAAAAGCATATTCAGAATCGGAGAGAAATCAGTTTCAAAGGAAACCTCCCACTCTAAACCCAAGAAGTTCCATTAGCCTTTCGTAAGGCAAGCCATCATTTTTCAGTTGTGTTTAGTAACTACATGTTTGTAGTCATGGGGTTCCCAGAAAGGTCTAGGTATCCAAATGGCAGGCAGAGATCTTGATGCTTCAGAGTATAGCTAATCAGCATAGGCAGTTTGTTCTAAAAAGCTTGGCAAGATGGTTCAATGGGTAAAGGCACCTACCTGCCATTAACCCTAAAGACCTGAGCTTCGTCTCCAGGATCCACACGGTGGAAGAGGAGAGAACTAATTCCCCAAAGTTGTCCTGATTGCACTCACATGCCATAGAGAATGTTTATACCACACACACACACACACACACACACACACACACACACACACACACACACCTTATTTTGTTTTACATAGTGAATTTTTTAAAAGGAAGGTTTCTTGATTAGCACCAAAATCGAGGCTCTTGGGACAGATGATACAAAAAAATCCATCAGCTTTTCATTCTTAAAATGGAGCCCCCTCCTAGCACGTGCGGTGGCTTGCTACTTGTAACCTTAGCATTCGAGAGGCTGAGGTACAATGCTTCCATGGTTCAGGGATAGTCTTGGCTACAAAACAATACCTTTCTTTTTAAAAAGTAACAATAAATCAACCAAAAAAAAACAAAGGGTGTGGGAGAATGGCCCAGAAGGGGCAAAAGCTCTTACCATGCAAGCTTAACCACCTAGGTTCAATCCTGGGAATCCACAGAAAATGTCCAAAATGGGTGGTGCACATCTATAATCCCACGTCAAGATAGGGGGAGGGGGCAGGTGACTGCCAGTTGAGAGCTCCAGGGCTACCTGGAGTAAGATTAGCAGTGACAGAGCAACTAGATCGACCTTGCTTCAAAACAAGTAGAAGACAAAAGTTGACTCTCAAAAGTTGTAATTTTCAAAGATGTATCAAGGCCACACCCATAAATACATATATACTTACTTATTTGGGGGGTGGTGTTCTTTTGTAATTTTTGTCCCAACTGATCTTTAATTAATTGCTCTATTTTAACATGAAAAAATTTAGCCATCTAAAATCATTTCATTTTTAGGGGAAAAATTAAGACTGATACATTTCTACTTGAACTCTCAGATGATCTGTAGGGGGAATTAGTGATGTAACTAATAGTGGCTCCAATTTCTAAGGCACTGGAAGGAGCTGATCAGAGAGAGAATACTTATGTATCTTTAAAGATTAAAAAGTTCTTAAAAAGGATTACATGTTTGCTCCCCTGAGAGTCCCTGGGGCATTGAAAGCCTCTACAAAATGTCAGGGGAATGTGTGTCTTATGTCTTGAACAGCAGCTCAAGAGGCTACTGAAGGGAGTTGGCAGCTTGATAGCAGATCCTCTGGGCCTTGAGCGGGAGGCTCAGCATGTCGACCCTAAAGGCAGTGGCTAACAGCAAGTGCTGTCCCTGCCATACATCTAGAAGCCTGGTTGGTGTTTAGGAAAACACACTCACTTTCCATGGCACCTCAGAGATGGTGGCAGAGAGGTTTGGGGACTGGAGAGAGGGAGAGGAGACACATCTCCTGGGATTCACTTGGAAGAAAAAAAAAGTGGCCTCAGGCAGAGCTGAACAAAGTAGGGCAGCCCCTGCCCCCAGTCTCAACTACCAGGAGTTCTCATTCCCTGCTCCGGGAATCTATCAGAGATAGTACAGCATCTAAGGGTTCAGGGCCACTGATCAGTGAAACCAGAGTTCACCCTTTACTCCTCACTCATTTCTGGCCTAAAACATGTCTGTGTCATCTTTTTAGAGAAAATTATAATTCTTTTGTGTCTGTGCATGCTATAATGGGTTCTTGCAAGCGTGTGTGCACACTGTGCTGCGCTGTCCCTTTGACTTCTGATGTGTCCTTCGAATGAAACCGGAGAGGCTTGGGCCCAGCTAACCTGCCCACAGCACAGTGTGAGTGGATCAGAATATCAAAACATGGAAAGGTTGGGTTTGTGTTTTGCTGGTTTTGCCAGAGGAGTGCTCAGCAGCCAAGAAGTTGGTTTTCCCTCCCATGATAGAGAAGAATATCTTGGAAGAGGAAAGGGCTCCAGCCATATACGAGACTATGTATGTTTTCTAAGGTGAGTGCCCACCCCCAGGCTGTGCAAAATAACAGCAACAGTAAAGACAGAGATAGGGAAGTTGGGGAGAGAACCTGGATAGAAACAGAGGTTGTTATGAAAATCGATAACTGGTTACCATGTGAGGGATGAGCTCACTTCCCAGGGATCCAGAACAGGGGATGGGGAGGGGAAAGAGGCTGGGGTACCATTAGACTCTGCAGCATAGCCAGTTGCTGCTGAGGGGCAAGTCCAGGTTGCAGATAGTACCAGGAGGTGAATGATTCTGTTCTCTTTGGATGACCCCCATCATACAGGAAATCAAAGACAAGCCTGAGACATAGCCCACCGAGCCACTCCTCGGTTTCCCCACCCTGACACCACATCAGGCTTTGAGTGTTGTTGTTGTTTAATGCACTATTTAATCTCTATAAAGGTGCACTATGAGTCATTGCATGGAATGTCTAGGCCCCTTCGCTGGCAGCAAACAAATTTTCCAGCCCTCTTTTGAGGAACCCATCCAACTCTGGCTGCTGCTGGTTTGTGTGCGAGAGAATGAGTGTGTGGCATGGCTCTCCGCTAGAGGGTTGCTTGCTTAAGTGTGCTTCTGTGTGGGTCTCATGGCTATAAGTGTGTGTGTGTGTGTGTGTGTGTGTGTGGTGTGTGTGTGTGTGTGTGTGTAAGGCATGCACATGTGTACGTCTGCAAGGCAATGTGGTATGTGAGCCTGTGCATCTCAGGGTGACTACGTGTCCATTCCTCTCCCCCCCCCCCCCCCCCCACTGCTGGCAAATTATCTTCCCATCTCCCTCTCTTTACAAAGTGAAGGGCTGACAGAGGGAAGGAATCAGTCCAAAAGTGGGCTAGCAGGGGAGGGAAGAGGGGCTGGAGGAAAACCAAAGCAATTCCACTGGACAGAGGAAAGTGGCAGCCAAGGATGAAACCGAAACCGAGGCGGCAGCTCTAATGCACTAGCACCCAGGGATCTTCCCTGGCCTTGGCGTCCTCCCACTCCCCTACTCCCCCAGCCGGTAGTGGAGATTAGTCAGCCCAAGTTTCCCAGATTCTAGTTCCCAAAGCCTGGACTTGATATTGAAGCAAAGAAGCCGAGTTAGAGTTTAGTCCATGGTTAGCATGTGACCCCCATTAAGCACCCATTATCACATTAACACAAATTAGTATATCAGATTGTCTCCCAGTCACCTAGCAGGGCACGGAGCCAGACCGGAGCTGGAGGACAACACGGGTGATAGCAGTGGGTCATAGGCTGAGAACTGGAAGTCAAGTTGGGGTACACTCCAGAAGTAGAGAAGGGAGGCAGGGAGCATCACGTTTTGCTCATCGATCCCTTTTACTCATGCTCTGCGAGAGGCACCTTGGGGGAGGGGCTAGTGGAAGGGAGGTGCTTCCAGGAATAGTTTAGCTAGGCACCAGCCCTAGGAAAGAGGCCGGGGGTTCTGAGGTCTGGGCAAGAGACAGACTGTATTTCTCCTGGCACACAGTGAAACCTGGGAACGTTTAGGGTCTTTTCAGTTTTTTTTCCCTCTTTCCTCTTCTTTATGGAAAAATCTTTAGATAACTTTCTCAGATGACTGAACGCCCTGAAAGCACAGAGCTGGAAAGACCAGCAGAGGAGAAGAGGCACCCCGAATGCTGGGACAGGGTCTGCATTTACTTATTTATTTAGATTCAGCAAAGAGGGAGTTACTCTGCCCATATATTTTTATCTGTAAAGTTGTATCATGGAAACTGGCCCACTGGTCTTTGGAAAGGATTAGGCTGGAGTCCCCAGTTGTTCCCTCTCAGCTCAAAGGTGTCTGGCCACGGGTTGTTTTGGGGCCTCGATAGACTCCATTTGTTACCTCAACAGTTACCACATAGCTATAAACTACACACAATGGAAGCTCTAGCCAACATCATGGCTCCTAGTTCCGGGCAGGTGAAGAGTTAGGAGAAATGGCTTAGTGGTTAAGTGCACCTACTGCTCTTTCAGAAGACCATAGTTCAGTTCCCAGCACCTACAGTAAGGGGGTGGGTGCTCAAAACCCACGGTAACTCCATCTCCAGAGGATCTGACACCTTCCTCTGGACTCCACCGACAACTAAATTCCCACGTACAAACCCCTATAGACATACTTAGAAATAATAATAAATCCTTGAGAGTTAAACTGTATCTGCAGCGAGCAAAGCTGCAAAGTTTGCGCCCCAGCGTTTTCTTTCTATGTAACTGCAGAAGATTGAACTGACAAGCACGGAACCCCTAATGGTCGCCCCAGATCCAGTCTCAGGCTGAACGCTCATCTAGGTTAAGCGTTGGTCCCAGCCTGTGCCTCAGTCCTGACCACAATCTGTAGCTCTGTACTGGAGCTCTGTGGTCTCAAGGGAGCCAGGCTAGAGAGTAGCTTTTCAGGGAAACCCACCCCCAGCGTCCAAGACGCGACTCAAAGTTTCCATTCTACTGCCCACAGGTCAAGAGGACCATCCCCAGATTGCAAAGAGGCTCTGAAAAAAGGCAAGGCCTGGGCTGAAGTGAGCAGCCTGGTCTCAAACTCAGCAAGGGTCTGAGAGGTGGCCCGAGGGATTAAGGGAAAATCTCGCGTTTTCCCTCTATAGTAGGAGCAGCAGTCCTGCTATTTGGAAAGGAAAAGACCTTATTTTGAGACAGAATAAACATCACAATGAGCGGTGGGGCTCTGACTGCCCGCCACGTCTTTCCTCGCCATCCTTTTTCTAGGAGCCCAGCGCTCCCACCTACCCTCTCGGTGCTCGCAGGACGCCTCTGCAGCGCCACCTACAGGCAGAACGCGTAAGGCGCAGCGATTCTGACCGCTGTAGCCAAGTTCCAAACTGGCATCTCCCAGAGAACAGGAGAGGTCTGCTCTTCTGCCCCCCCAGCCCCCCCAGCCCCCCCAGCCCCCCCAGCCCCTCCAACTTTCCCGGATGGCGCATGGCCACAAGTGTCTTAGCCAGCCTGGCCCCAAGCCGGAGCCCTGCGTGGCTCGAGCAGCCCATGTTCTAACCTTTCCAGTCCTGCAGCTGCACTTTAAGCGGCCTTCTGCCCTAGGGCGCCTCTTCCTGGGAAGCAGTGAAGTCACGCTGGGCCCCTGATCCGCTGACTCAAGAGGACGACGAGAATCCTCCGCCCTGCTGGGCACACCCCTTGAAACTTTGCCTCAATTCCTTCTTTCTTGCTCCCGCCCCCTCCATCTCCTTCCTTTAGTTCCGCAGGCTAGCAGCAGAGTCGGCTCCCGGGAAAGGGTTCCGTGGGGGCAGCTGGGAGGTAAGTGTTGGTATGAGTCCACGTGGAGACCTCCCACACAGCGTTCTACCCCACCAGGCTACACGATTCTGAGGCGCACTGGGTTTCCGGGCTGAGAACAACAATATATTTGCAACTTTGGGCAACTCTTTCTTTAGGTATCCTTTTCCAGGTAACCACCGCCTAAGGGAAGGGTCTGCTAAGAAGATTGCTGGAAAGACCTGTTTTCTGTCTCTAGGGTCTCAGGATTGCCTAGGAAATCATAAAAACTGAGGACTTCTCTTTGGAACCCCCTGTACTATTGAGCGTGGCTTGCTGGGGTAAGGGTGGCTCACTAAGGCTTGTGCCACCAAGAGGACCAGTTTGGAGTGTTCTGAGCTTTGAACTGGCCTGGACCCAATAATCAAGTCGAGATGATTACTTGATGAGTCATTGTGACTGTTCCTTCTGGAACTTGGTACTGGACAGGTACAGGTTGGGGTGGAGGGGACTGTGCGGTGCTTTTCACCACATCCTTTTGCGCCACTATATGAGGACAGTGGAAGGCCAGGGCAATTGGCTTGTCTTTCTGGGTGGAAACCAGAATTCCTCATCTGTTGCTTGGAGTATTCTTTCAACAAGGAAGCTGAAGGCCTCGGGCTTAGGTAGAGGACAGCTTCAAGCTGGATCTCTGATGTCTAAAACACAAAACCTGTTTTTTCCTTCTTGAGGGGCACAATCTTTTTTTTTTTTCATTTAAAGAGTTTATTTAGGGGGCTGGAGAGATGGCTCAGAGGTTAAGAGCACTGATTGATCTTCCAGAGGTCCTGAGTTCAATTTCCAGCAACCACATGGTGGCTCACAACCATCTGTCATGGGATCTGATGCCCTCTTCTGGTGTGTCTGAAGACAGCTACAATGTATTCACGTGCATATAATAAATAGTTCTTTAAAAAAAATAGTTTATTTATTTTACATGTATGATAATTAAGAACAACCATGTGGATTCTGGGAATGGAACCCTGGTCTTCTACAAGGGCAACAAGTGTTCCTAAACACTGAGCCATCTCTCCAGTCCCAAGAGGCATGATCCTTAGAACATAATTTCTTACCTAGCAAATCACGGAACTAGAATGCACACCCTCCTCCTACCCTGAGCACAGTTTCCTTTTGTGCTTGCATATGGTTAACAGCTCGGCGCAGAAGGTCACAAGCTTCCTGGCTCATTTATCACACTGTACTTCAGGGCATGGTGCTGCCAAGGCCAATGTCAGTGTGGACATGACCACGGACTTAACTAACAGTAAGGGAGTGGTGTAAGGGCAAGGCTTTGGGGGCTTCTCTGGCTTGGGGAAGACTTTCTGAAATGCTTCATTCACATCAAATTGAGAACCATCTCATCTTGGGTTATGGTAGCTTTCCACCTGTCAGCTGTGCAAAGTGTTTGGGAAGGATTGGCTCCCTTAAATGGCCGGATAGGAATATGTACAGAATGCCATGCCTGAGAAGGATGACGCTCAGCTTTCTTGAGGGTAGGGGGAGTGGATTCTGGGTTTAAAGCCAAACATGACTTTAGGGGCTAAAGGGATGTCATATTTCAGAGACCAGTTTTGAAGATGTCAGGTTCGCCATAAAGGGAAGATCAAGCAGGATCATTTTTCTATGGCTTCTAGGTTCAGATATAACTTGCTAGGTTAAAAAAAGACTCAGTTGGATGATAGTGATACACAGCCTTAACCTGGGCACTTGGGAGGCAGAGGCAGGTGGATCTCTGAGCTCAAAGGCAGCCTGGTCTACAGAGTAAATTCCAGGACAGCCAGGGCTACACAGAGAAACCCCTGTCTTGGGGGAGGGAGAAACAAAATGAAACAAAACAACCAAACCAAACCAAGCAAAACAAAAAGATTTGAAAGCCATAAAAGCTGAAGACAGCCAGGTGTGGTAATGGATGCTATGCCATTGATGCAAGTAAGGAGTAAACATTAGGTTTCAGTGAGACTCTGTTTCTGAAACAAAACAACAAACCTCTAGTTCAGCCAAAGGGGGAGGAGAGTCACAGTGAGGAGACGTTTTCCAAGGGCTTCAGGTTCTCTTAGCATCTACTCTAGGGCTCAGGAATGACGGGTGCTAATGGAGACCATGGTCAGATAAAACACAGAGACATTTAAACACACACACACACACACACACACACACACACACACACACACACACGATGTTAGAGCAAAGGTAGAGAGAGATCATCTACCCTGTTACCTTCACATTATGGATGGGAAGACCGGTACCTAAGAGAGTGGTCACTGAAGGCCATGCAGGTAGTGGTAGCAGAACACTCAAACACATTCGTACTCACTCCACTGTGCTCCGCTGCTGCCTCAGCAGAAAACATAGAGGCAGGGAGTACCTGCTGCAACCTAAGGAAGAAACACGAGGCGAATGGAAGCAAGTGTGTGGTGGCAGGAGGAAACAAGAGAGTGGAAGGCTCGAAGAAAACGGAAGAGAGATGTGGAACCAGGCTGGGCAAAAGGACTTCAGACTCCATCTTCCACTAAGCGTAGTTCACTCCATGTTTTGTCATAGGGAAGAACAGAGCAGATGCAATCGGAAAATGGTTTAGTCAGTGAAGTAGGATAATAAAGCAATGTGAGAGGTAATGAAGTTTCATTTGACATTCACACAGTATACTCCCAGCACCTGTGCTGCGCCGACAGTCCCTTTTGGTGTGTCCATTTCTGCCACCAGGTTATAAAGCCACTGAAGGCAGGGCCTATATATGACTCATCTTCTTATCTCCGGGACTTAACATGATATGGGGGAGTTGTCAGAAAGGGCTGGACAAATGTTACACGAATGAATAAACCTCTGCGTGTATTTCCAAATTCAACACTCGTATTAACGCTCCCCATGCAGAGCGCTGGGTGGGGACCTGACTGGAGATGTTCCTCCTAGGCTTTCCTCAACTGACTTGCAGACCTAGAAGGCTCCTGGGGACTATGAAAGGTGATTCAGAAAGGGCAAGACTGGTAATGGACCTGCTGGGGAGTTCACTTTTGTCTCCAAGTTGTCAGCACTTCCTAGCCAAGGCCCAGGATACTAGCCTTGTGGCGGGATGGGTTGTGCTTATTGGTCATTGCAGCCAGGAAGGTGGCGCATCATGGGAGCCAGCCGAGAGTGCTAGAAAAGATTTAGAAGATGTTGGTTGGGGGAAGGTTTAAGGAAGCTGGGCTTTGCTCTGGACTAGTTGCTGCCAGGGAACAGGAGTCATCCCATGATTGGTTTGGCTTTATTTCTATTTCTATTTCTATTTGAGACAGGGTCTTATTAGTAGCCCTGGCTGTCCTGGAACTCACTAGTTCAGAACACAGAGAATCACCTGCCTCTGCCTCCCAAGTGCTGAGGTTAAGGGTCTAGATTACCACACTCTTCCTATGTTGGCTATCTTAATAAATCATGTATGATTGGTAATGAAGTAGCAGTCACTTAGATTACCCAGGCTCAGGGATATTTGGTCATTTCCTGTGGTTTCCATGATGTGCATGTTTTTGCCTGAAAGGACAATATAGAAGTCTCTCTCTCTCTCTCTCTCTCTCTCTCTCTCTCTCTCTCTCTCTCTCACTCTATTTTTGGTCTGGATTCATCATGGTCACGCAGAGCCTTGTGTGGTGCCAATGTTCTGTGAGTTTATGTTCAAAACAGTACTTGGACCTATGAATGCCAGGTCAGTTACTAGCCATAACAAGGCCTTCCCGATAGTACCCAGTCAGTTTCCGGGTGTTGGGGTATTTTCCCTTCTCAGACTGTTTTGAGATGATCTCTGGTTTACAACCAGAGTTTGGCAGTCCAGTATCTA
This sequence comes from Arvicanthis niloticus, assembly GCF_011762505.2. Taxonomy (NCBI): domain Eukaryota; kingdom Metazoa; phylum Chordata; class Mammalia; order Rodentia; family Muridae; genus Arvicanthis; species Arvicanthis niloticus. The sequence goes on from NC_047679.1 coordinate 108,347,929, forward strand.
AGTATTTAGACCCTCCCTGTACTATGACCCAGTCACACCCATATGTAGAACCAGCCAGGCTGGGAGACGTCATTACTGGCTGGGCTATATGTATCTCTGTGTGGTATTGTGTATATGTGTCTGTGACCACCAGAAATTCTCTGATAAGATAGGAATGAAGCCAGAGGTAGACCTACTTCTTCTACTGTGGTCCCAGCAGGATTTTCCCTCTGCCCAGAGAGTGAGGTGTTAGGATGGAATCCCAACAATCTTCTGGACAGCAAGGGTACTCTGCTTTGGGTGGAGTCAGTGAAGGACAGAAGGGATACTGCAGCAGCCAAATTTGAGAGGAGCGGGAAAGGGAAGAGGTAGCCGTGGAAGGGAGGGGAGAGTTCCTTTGTATAAATGGGTCTCTAGAGAAGCTGCTGGTTTTCCTTCAAGGAAACAGCTTGCAGTAGGTCACTGTGTGTTCCCACCCCCATCCCTTTCTGTTGTAAGTCTCCTGTCTCCAAAACAGGCCTTGTTGATTACAACAAAACATAAAAATAAACCACATGCGTTGACCTCATCCTTTATAGAGAGGCTTAATCTTATCCCTTTCAAATCAAGTGAACCCCCTCTTAGTTGCATCTTGCCAGGCTTAAAATATTAGGACATCTTGTTTCATGCCTTATGGGTAGCCAAGCAGCAATAAGAGGTGGCAAGGTACCATCTGACAGCATTTGGAAAATGGCAAAAGGAACAAGGTTGAATTCAAGAGGGTGGGCTCCAAATACTTGGTATTCTGGAAAAGCTCTGACTTTTCATCCCAGGGCATGCCTTGCCCTGTCCTGCATGCTTGTATGGCCCTGCTAACCGTAGAGGTACTACATGAAGCTAAACCTCAACTGGCACTGCGTTTTTCTGTGAAGTTAGAAATCAGACTCTGTGATCTTCCATGTCCTAGGCTGATTACATGTATCCTGGGTAAAGGGCAACTTATGGCAGTAGGTGATGTGATGGGGCTTGAACATCCTTTTGTAAACAATCTGAATTACAAAGATCAGAGCCTATAAGAGGCTCGTTTTACAATCAAACTTGTTACCCAATATCATTCAATCAACCAAGGAAGGACTCTTTCAATACTCGGCCTGAGTTATCTGGGTTATGACATATGGTCAACATCTTGGAGTGGAGGGGGGCAGTTTGTGCTCTGGGACAGCCCGCAATTCCTTTAGAATGACATAAAGACCAGTGGCTATAGGTTGATAGTATGGATCAATCAATAGCAGTCAAGGCTCCGGGCTCTATATCTAGCATGGGAGGTGAGGAGAGGAATATCTTTACCCTGATTTGAAAATTATAGAATGTATATACATAAACCAAAACCAAAACATCACAAACCACCATTTTTGTTTTGATGTATCAGCTTTAAAAATTAATTTAAGAAAATTGAAAAGAGCAATCAATTTGTTCTTTTTGTTGTTGTTGTTTGTCTGTTTTTGAGACATGGTCTTACTGCATAGCCCTGACTATCCTGGACCTTACTTTGTAGACCAGACTGGCCTCTAACTCACAAAGATCCAGCTGCCTTTGCCTCCTGGTTGCTGGGCTTAAGACTATGCATCACCACTCCTAGCAATGTTCTATCTCATCGATGGAAGGAAGCTAGAAACAAATTAGTTGAAAAAATAAATACTGGAAGCTGGGAAGTGTGGGAGTGGAGAAAGGGGTTTGTATTTGACCAGTGTGTGTCACTGCATACATCTATGCTATACTGGACTGTTTTAATATACATAAAATGTGTTAACCAAAAACTAATAAGAATCCAAAGAGCAGACCTGGTGAGATGGATCAGGAGGTTAAGGTGCTTGCTGTTAAGCCTGACAACCTGGGTTTGATTCCCAGGACTGACATAGTGAACTGAATCCAGAAACTTGCTTTCTGACCTCACACACAAGCCATGACATGTTATTTGTACAATAAATACATGTAATAAGAATTTTTAAGATATCAAAAGAACAATATGGATTAAGGTAATAATTGCAATTGGAACTCAGAGATGAGAGAAATTATACATGCACACTAGTCCAAGGCAGGGTTTAATTTGGGTTGAAAGATGAAAGGGAAGGGTAATGGTGTTTTATATGTAGTAGGAATGAAACCAAGTTTAGAGAGCATAGTAACTCATATGTGAGTGTATTTGTATGCACATGTGAGTACATTTTATAAAAGTTACGAGAAAGGCCAGGGATGGTGGTACATACCTTTACTCCCAGTACTTGGGAGGCAGAGGGAGGTAAATCTTTGAGTTTGAGGCCAGCCTGGTGTACATAGAGTTCCAGGCCATCCAGGGTCAGTCTCGAAAATAAAATAAAAAAAAAAAAGTCATGAGACAGGATGTAGGCAGGAAGAGTGAGCTGAGACCATAGACTGTTTGTTATAAGACACTTTGGAATTGATGTGTTGGTGACAAACAGGAACTTATTTTTTTTCCCTTTTTCTTTTTGAAACAGCTGTGTAGCCTTCCCTTGCCTGGAATTCACTATTTAATCCAGGTTGGTTTTAAACTCAGAAGTATCTCTTGATTCTGGGAGTAAAGGTGTGTACCATTATGGACAGCTTCTTTATTTTCTCAAGTAGATGTGATATCTATATGCATCCGTGTTTGCATATGTGTGAGTATACACTTGTGGCTGGTATGCCTGTATGTGGACATGCATGTGAAGGCCAAGGGCTAAACTCAGGAGTCTTCCTCAATCTATCTCCCTTGCATTCATTGGGGCAGGGTCTCTCAGGTGAACCTGGAGCTCACCGATACAGGCAATCAATTAGCTAATTTGCTCCAGAGATTCTGCTACCATCTCAAGAGCACTGGGACTATTGGGTGTCAACACAGCCACCTGGTATTTCCATGGGTTCTGGTGATGATCCAGGCCCTCAGGCTTAGTGCTTGCGTGGCCAGCACCTTATTGACTGATTATTACCTAGCCCCACTGTGCATTTTTGTTGTTGTTTTGGACTGGCTGGTCTAAAACTTGCTATGTAGACCAAAGTGGCCACAAACTCAGCAGCCTCTGCCTTTGGGTACTAGCATTAAAACCATGTACCACCATGTCCAACCCTGGTCATATTTTTATGTATTTAACAGTGATGGCATCTACTTGGCTCATAGAAGGCAATGGGCATGGATTAGATGAAATAGGTCACTTAATTTTTTAGTTCATTGCATTACAGTGACACAAAAACAGCTGCCAGAGAATTAAACTGAACTGTCAATATCATAAGAACAAATACAAATCTGATTTTCTTTAAAAGACAGGTTCATTATGTAGACCAGGTGGGTCTCTAACTCACTGAGATCTGATTGCCTCTGTCTCCTGAGAGAATGTGATTTTTAGAAATGGAACTCAGTGAATCCTGCTGAAGAGGAAGAAGAAGGATTGTAGGAGCCAGAGGGTCAAGACCACCACAGGAAACCCACAGAATCAACAAACCTGTACTCAAGCTCACAGAGACTGAACTGACAATCAGGATGCCTGCATGGGTCTAACCTATGTCTTCTGCATATATATTATAGTTGTGTTGCTTGGTGTCTTTGTGGGACTCCTTAACAGAGGGAGCCTGCTTTTGGGATTCTTTCCTCTTACCGGGTTGCCTAGTCCTGCCTTAATATGAAGGGATAATATGTCTAGTCTTACTGCAACTTGATATGTCATGTTTGGTTGATACCCATTGGAGGCTTGCCCTTTTCTGAAGGGAAAGGGAGGAGGGGTGGATCTGGGGGAGAGAAGATGTAATATGAATCAATCAATCAATCAATCAATCAATCATTTTGAAATGTCCTACCCCAGCTATATAAGTAGCAGATAGTACTGCATAATGATTCTTATTTTATAGGGTACTGAAGACATTTCTATATACCAGTTGGAGATGTCATGAATCAGATCATAGTTTACTAAACCCGTTTCCATATAATAAAAACCTGTCCTGGTGCAGGTGATTTTGGTAGTCAAACATGGCCTGCTCTGGTATTCAGGAGGGATACAATTGTAAATTTCCTTTCATTTTTAGTTATTTTTTTAAGTTACATCATTTTATTTGAGAAAAGAGGACACATGAACCCTGCCATTCTCGAGGGAGAGGTGGTGGAAAGTACAGATCCAGTGGAACCTGTGCTTGCTGATGGCACCAAGGACACTATGACTACCAGCTGCCAGTGTGAGCATTTATACATGCTTCCAGCTGGTCTAGGTCTCAGCTTTGGTCAGGACCAGAGAGACAGCTCAGCAGTTAAGAGCACTGGCTGCTCTTTTCTCAAGGTCTCAGGTTCAATTCCTAGCACCCACACAGCAGCTCACAACTGTCTATAATCCTAGTTTCAGGGATTGTAACACCTTCACATAGACATACATGCAGGCAGAACGCCAATGTATATAAAATAAAAACAAATAAATCATAAAAAATCAGGCAAGTGGCAATTTTCTGTTTATAGAGATATTCATAACTGTGCTCTCAATTCTGTGTTGTGGAGAACAGAACCTGGGACCTTATACATGGTACACAAGTGTTCTACCATTGAGCTGACCAACAGAGGGCTATTAAAAAGTAGTAAAAAAAAGTTCTGATGGAAATAGATTTTACTTTAAATTTTTACTTATTTCCAATGCTGGGGATTGAACAGAGTTCCTCCTATATTCTAAGCATACATTCTACCACTGGGCTACCATTGGGAAAATGAGATTCAATTTTAAGTTACATAATTTAGTTGGGCTTTATGGTATAGTCCTGTAATCACAGCTACTAAAGAAGCCATGGCAAGAAGATTCTAGGTCCAAGGCCTACTTGGGCTAGTAAGTTCAAGGTCACCCTGGGCAACTTTATGAGACTGTTTTGAAATAAAAGCAAAAAGGGAGACAGGAGGATGTAGCTCTGTTGTAGACTATTTGCTTAGAATGTAACACACACACACACACACACACACACACACACACACACACACACACACACACACAGAGTCACCCTTTCTGTCCATAGGACCAATTCAATTCTGGAGCAGTTAGTTGTTCAGTGTAAAGCTGAGTGCTTCACTTTGCTTGCCCATTCTTGCTCGTGCAGATATGACCATGAGCAAGACCTTAATGTCATGGTGCCCGCTTCCAGAAAGCCATGCATCAGTAGTGAGAAAGAAATAGGGTTGGGTTTGAAAGGCCAGATCTTTGTAGAAACAGTGAACATGCCTCTAGAAGTAGAGCTCAAGCTGAGCACGGTAGTGTACACCTTTAATGCCAGTACTCGGGAAACAGACGTAGGCATTTCATGGAGCCAACATGTTTTACGCAGCAAATTCTAGGCCAGAAGAGCAACAGTGAGACCCTACTTAAATACCCAACCAAACCCTTTCCTTCTTTCCTTATGGGGTTAGAGAGATGGCTCAGTGGTTAAGAGCATCATTGGTTGCTCTTGTAGGGGATCAGTGTTCCCAACACCCATATGGTGGCTCAGAACAGGATGTAACTCCAGTCTAAGGGGATCTACCACCCATTTCTGGCTTCCAAAGGTACTAGGCACACAAGTTGCACAGATATATGTACAGGCAAAACACCCATATACATTACATAAAATCCATGCTGTGGCCTTAGAGGTACATCAGGTCGAGATTAGAGAGTTGTCAGATTGTTGAATACATGGCTGAGAAAAATCATAAACTTGTAGCTGCCATCAGCTTGTTAGTGTACATACATTTCCCACTTCATCTACCTACCCCCTTTAAGATAAAACAACCAAATTGAAAAGAATCAGATTTTAATTTGTGATGTGCATTTATACAGATGAAAATATTCACAGAGGCTTGTTCGATTCCTGCTCCTACATAAAGGAAGAAAATGCAGAATAAAAAAAAATGTTCTTTTATCCACCCATCCCTGTCAGGGATGGGAAAGTGCTTGTGTATTCCACGATACGGATTCAATCTTCATGAATGTTGAAGAGTTTGGCTACTTCATTGAGATCTTCATGTTGCTCACCGTCCTTAATGATCTGAGGGATAGAGTAACAATAGGTTCTTAAACTCATTCTATGTGCACCCTGTCCTGGCCCACACAATGGGGCAGCCTGGCCCACAAACTGGGCTAGTCTCCAGTTACAAACTGGAGGGGATTGTGGGAACAGCTTTCTACTAACCCCAAATGAGAAGCTTGACAACCCTCTGGCTGCCCAGCCAAGTTTCAAGTAAAACAAGTAATGTTTCTGAGGTAAGACAGTGCCTTTGTTTTGCTTAAGTACAATCTGACCTTGGTGGACAATGCATTTCAAGGCACCTGGTGAGGTCACAGGAATGGTGGCCAACCCCCACTCTCATCTTCCTCTAAGGGTGCTGACAGGCACCTACCTTCCTTGCAATTGGCATTCGGTTAAAGACGTTCCATAGCACAATCCCCACCACAACTTTGTCCCTGAGGTAGAAGATGACACCTTTGCCGTAGTCCTCCCCTTCAACAGGGACTTGTGGGACTGCAGGGGCACTGGGAGGAATTGTGATTTCGGAAGCTTCTGATTCTGTTTCACTCTCCGAACGGATACCAGTTCCTGTGACCAATTCCACAAATAAAAAACCAAAGTTCAGTCGTGTTGAGCTTGAAAAATTCTAGAAGGCAAGTGTCTGTATGAATGTATATAGGTACACATGTGTATGTGCATGTGACAACCTCAGGTATCACCTCAGGCTTGTTTCTTCTTAAGAGGGTCTTTCTCAATGGCCAGCAAGCAAGCCCAGCAAACCTGTTTCCGAGTCCCCAGTGCTGCAATGACAATCATGTACCACTCTGCCTGCCTTTTAAAATATGCTTTCTGGGCCTTGAACTCAGCTCCTCATATCTATAAGACAAGCACTTTTCTCAACTGAGATAGCTCCCCAGCCTAGAGAGTTTCTTTTGAAATTGGCTTCAAGCTACTTCTAGATATTTTTTTTTTCTTTTCAATATTCCTCAGCGTATTCTCTAACCACCTTTGATTAACAGTTGTCTCCTGGGCACTGCTGAACCTCACCTTACACTGTCTTACTTTACTACTTCATTTTCATTTTATGCTACAGACATTTCTAGGTATTTGGATCTTTCCAAACTATAAAGTGTTTGAACTCATCTTCTCAGAAGCATGATTGTACTGGTTAGTTTTTTTGTATTTGTGTGTGTGTGTGTGAATTTGATACAAGGTAGAGTCATCTGGGAATACCTGCCTCCATCAGATTGGCCTGTAGGCCAGTCTGTGGGGGATTTTCCTGATTAATGACTGATGTAGGTGGGCCCAAACCACAAGCAAGTATTGAGGGTACCACCCTGGCTGGTGGTTCTTCCTTATATACTCAGCTAACTAAGCCTTGGGAAGCAAGCCCATAAGCATCTTTCCTCTACGGTCTCTGCTATCGTTCCTGTATTGGCTTCACTAAGTGACAGATTGTGAGACTAGGATATTTAAGCTGAATAAGCCTGTCCCTCCAAGTGGCATAGTCTCTCATCACAGAAACAGAAAGCAAACTAGGACAGTGCTTCACAACAGTAGCCACTAGCCTCATACAGCTATTTAAATAATGAAAATTGTTTGTAATTAACTAAACCACAGAATTCAGGGTTTTCTTCTTTTCTGAGACAGGGTCTCATGTAGATCAGACTGACCTTAAATTTACAGATAATGTCCTGCTTTCTCCTTCTGAAAAAGTGACTTGTTCATGAAACATATTCAGAAAAAAAAAAAAAAAAAAAAAAAAAAAAAAAAAAAAAAAAAAGATGGTTAAATAACTTAAGCCAAGGTCATGGAATAAGGCCAAGGAGCTAATGAAAGAGATGCCTATAGGAAAAAAGCCCATTCCAAGAGTGGTGCTTCCTATCTGAGGTAGACCTGGCATCCACAACTCCTTAGCCCAGTTCTTCACTTCCCAAGGTCCAGGGAAGGCAGCAGGCCCTGCACGGAGGCTCTCATTTGTTTCTTGAGATTATTATGAAGCAGGTAATTTAAGGAAAAAAAAAGTTCAGGTTTGCTTCATCACTTACATTTTCTCAGCCCTGAGAGACAAACTAGAGTCACTGAGCAGGGTGCTGCCCACTGTCTAGGATGGGTATCTATAGTATCTGAGTCTCTGCTTTGACTGGGATCTTAGACCAGCAAGGAGTAGAAAGTCTGGGTTTGGTTACTTTTTTTGTCAAGACAGGGTTCCTCCATTGTAGCCCTGGCTGCCCTGGAACTCACTCTGTAGACCAGGCTGGCCTTGAACTTAGAAATCCACCTGCCTCTGCCTCCCAAGTGCTGGGATTAAAGGTATGTGACACCACTGCCTAGCTTGGTTACTTTTTTTTTTTTTAAAAAAAAAGCACAATATAGAGGCTTTTGAATGGCAGCTGCCTCTGGCCCATACTGAATCAACTTGTTCAGGAGAACTCAGGCCCACTACTTGTCAACATTCTTCCTAGAGAAGTAGTTGGGCTTCCTTACCTGACTGCTCTGTGGCAGATTTTGGGGTGTCTTTTGCAGTTGCTTTTGCAAAAACACCAACTGTGGGCAAACTACTATCCACCAGACCAATAGCTTCATAGCCAACATCAGGACCCAAATCACTCCTATGGAAGAAAAGAGGGCATTCTATTAAAGGACCATAAGAAATGGCAAGCAGATTTACTGTTACCAGGACATCTGAGGACATGTATGAGAGAGCATCTTCAAGAAGCTGCTATACCCATTGTACCCATATAATGATTTAAACTTCCTGAATTTTGTGATTTTTATCCCATAACACATATGGGGTGGTCTAGGTTCCCAACCTTTTTGTTTGTTTATTTTCAAGACAGGCTCATTGTGTAACCCTGGCTATCCTGGAACCAGCTCTGTAGGCCAGGATAGCCTTGAACTTGTAGGTCTACTTGCCTCTGTCTCCTGATAGCTGGGATTACAGACACGCACCACCACTGCCTGGCCCACGCTCCCTACTTTTGATACTCTCTGCTTTTCTTTAACTCACATTAAAACTGCCTTTTTGGAACTTTAAAATGTATCCGATTTGGTGAAATTTGGAAACTAATGATTATGGTTTTATTATTATAGTACTACTCCCTTGTCTTCACAGGAAGTGACTTCCTTTCTTCCTCCCTTCCTTCTTTCTTGAGTGTGTATTTATGGATATATGCATGTGGTATGGTACAGGTGGAGGTCAGAAGACAATCTGTGGAAGTGGGTTCTTTTTACCATGTAGATCCCAGGAATTAGATTGGGGTCAACAAGCTTGGCAACAAACAATTGCTTACTTGCTGAGCCACCTCACTGCGACTCCTTTTATTTCATATATCCTTCTTAATATGTCAGGCACTGGACAGACTATCCGAGGGACAGACATGTCATTATTATGTTTTGGGGTCATAATCTAAGATACTGCTTTCTCTGGTACATGTTTTATTTTCTTTGCTACAATAGATATTAAACTTAGTATGTTCAGAGAAGACTCAACAACAAACCCTTAGAATCTATACCTAAGCCCAGATAACTATAATTATGGACTCATTTTTTCTAACTGTGTTGTATGCGTTGACCAAGAAATTTGTTAATTTTTGGTTGTTCAAACATAAAACCATGTGTGATTGTCCTATAAAGTACTTCTATTAGCCATGAATATCTTCAACATCAACAACTTTGTCTTCTGAAACCTTGAGGCTTTTATTTCTGTAGCCCATATTTCCATGTTTTTATAAGAGTACTGGACACTGGGCCCAGGATCCTATCCATGCTAACTGGTCTACCACTAAAACTATACTCCCATTCCTTTAATATGAGACAGAAGCCTACTGATTGTTCCAGATTAGCCTCAAGCTTGATGGTCTCCTCCCCAGCTCCCTACTTATAGTTAGATTATAGTTAGGCACAGTCCAGCTCACCTTATCTTGTAATTAAAAATGAAGATCAAAGACTACTAAATAGGGTTAGCCCTGAGGACTTAAGAATTTTCAGTACTAATTACTACTAATCAATTAATCAATAAATCAGAGTTGCTCTTTCTCTTTTCCCTCTTAGAGATAGGATGGGTTTGTGTTTGTGTTGGGTTTTGTTTTGTTGCCTTTGTCTTCTTATGTGTCTGGGTCTTTTGCCTATATGTTGTCTATCACATGGGTGCCTGTCGCCCATGGAGGCCAGAAGACAGTATTGCCCACTCTTAACCCTTTAACATTCAAACAACTGTCTTATGCTTGTGATTTTTAAAAAATTACTGAAATAGGGTCTTACCATGTAGGTCTAGCTAGCCTGGAACAGCTTAGTCAAGCTGGCCTTGAACTCACAGAAATCTGCCTGCCTCTGTTTCCCAAGTGCTGAAATTAAAAGCATATGTCACCATTCCTGGCAAATTGCTGATCTTAAAGGTTACATGAATGGGCTGTGTTTTTCCAAGCATGTTGGGACCATTAGGGATACTAGTAAAGACTAATTAAAATACACTGCTGCCTATTCTTAAGGCTGTACCCCTGTACCAACTACTATCATTCAAAGTCTTAGTTTCCCAGAAGCACTGGTGAAATTTCCACTCATTTTCTGCCTGTCAAACGGTACTTTTATTCAATAACCCATTACGTTAGGGGCAGAGGGTATGGCAATGAGGTGGAACTATTTCCCTTCTGATGAAAGGTAAATGGACTACAAGGAAACCAAATCAAAAACCAAATAAAAAAAAAAAAACCTCTGTATTTTGAGCTCACTAATAGAGTTCTCAGCAGTTGTGTCCCCAAGGCACAGAACTCTTACCAGAACATTGACTGATGCCAGTACGGCTTTGCAGCCCCTGTCATATTCTCTCCAGCCAGTCTTCCACTCACAACAGCATGATCATGATGCTCGACTCGCCTTCGACCCAACTTTATATCATAGAAACATGCAGCATCTCCTGCCTTCACAAACAAATTATGGAAAGAACAGATTAAAAAAAAAAAAAACAAGTTAAAGGCAGAATATAAACTTTGGGTTGCAAAGGACGTTGCAATGTTAATGTTTTCTATCTATAAGCTGTACTCATTTCTAAATAAGTGAGAATCCATTTTTAAAGAAAACAAACTATCTTCTTTCCTTCATGTATGCTTATTTCTCTCCATTTTGTTATAGCAGATAGGCTACTTAATAATGGAGTATTAGAGGATACACTTTTCATTATTTTGGGGACAGGGTCTGTCTCTCTCTATAGCTCAGGCTGGCCTCAAAACTAATGATTCTCCTGTATCAGCCCCCCTAGTGCCAGGATCATAAGCCTTCATTACCATATTCATCCCAGAATACTCCTTTCTCTAAGTGGAAAGTAGTTTTCAGATGCGACTGTCTGTTGCCTAGAGATCTTTCCTAAGAGAAGTTTTTTCCACTATTCAGTAGTCAGTCACTGTGTGGTTATGGAGTATTTATTATTTACAAAAGCTGGGTTCTTGTACATGGCCTTTCCTACGGGGAGTGTAGATAGACCCTAGCACAGGAAAGATACAGCACTGTTCTTCACAAGGCAATGTAAACAAGTACTGTGCCCTAGAAGAGGTATAGATTCAACATGCTAAGTGCTTCTGAGAACCCTCAGCTAGGGGTGAACAGGGCCAGCTTCATGCAGGATGTGGTATTTCAGCTCTCCAACTCTTGTTCATTTTTTTTTTTTATATCTATTCAGACTTCCCCAAAGCAACCTAAAAATCCAATAAGTGAACAACAGCAAAGTAAACTATGAAGTCCATTTAATGGGATATTATGTAATCATTAAACTCTTTACAGAGTCTGAAGCAACAAGTCTGAAAATACTTACTTTTATAATATTAAGTGAAAAATAGCAGAACACAAATGTTTATATATAGTAGGCTCACCTCAACCACATAAAACAAAGGGGGAAAAACCTTTATGTTCAAGAAAACAAAGGGAAGGAAATAAACTAAGACATTTCTGGTGGCTACAGGTGACTGACCCCCTTTTCTCTTTCTTGTCTGTGTTTTCTACAATGAATACATAGTACAATACGCAAAAAAATCCCAGACACTGGAGGAGAAAAATATCTCTTCCCAGCACCCATGGCCTTAGTTACAGAATCCATAACCAAACAATAGATTGCAGTGTTCTAGCAAGGGGGAAGTTACGTCATAGTTTCTACATATGAAAGTCTTGGTTTTGTCGTAATAGGTTTTAAAAATAGCTGAAAATAGTACTCAAGGCAAATGAAAACAGAATGACGTTTCTTTCTAGGGAGCACATTGGGAAAGTGCTTCACCCGACATTCTCTAGACTTTGAGCTATGGGAACAGGAGGCATGGCTGAGAGCTGGAGCCCCAGAACTGTTAAGAGTTCTGTTCCCATAGTTATCCACGTTGCCCTTGTCACTGTGCCATAGCTTGCAGACGGCACCATAGGTGCTCTCCTAACTCAAGCACTTCACAGGTTTCTAGTGTCTCTCTGCGGCCATCAAACACTGTCACTCTATTTGGTTAAGCTAGCAGTGAACTGGGTTTGCTTGCTTGCTTACTTTTCTTCTTTCCTACTGAGCTTTAGTCCTCGGCCAGCCTCCCCTACAGGCTAGAAGGAATGGATCCCACTAGGTTATGCTGGCGCACACTTACCACCCAGATGTTAGAACGTGCTTGGAGCTCTGCATTCACCCGGAAGCCACCAAAATCTGAATCGATTTCCAGTCCACCAGTCTTGGCCAACTCAACATTGGGCTCTAGGCCCACAGCTGTCACAATGTGGTCAGTTTCTACCTGAAAGGAAAAAGTGATTCGGTCGATTAGCAGCTTTCACTGATGCTCCTTCACATCACAACATTATATCACATCATTAAAAAATCAGACTTTCAAACAGTTAATGTCCTCAGGAGCCCAATAATTCAGGCTTTTTTAAAAAATCAAGGGTCTGGGGTGTAGCTCAGTGGTAGGTAGAATGCTTTTGTAGCATGCAGGAAATTGTTGTCCAAAACAAAGAAAAAGAAAACTAAGGAAAATAGTATTAGAGCTTCAAAAATAATCATAGGTTAACTTGCAGTAAAGAGACTTTAAGCTCTGCTTTTATAAAGCCCATATATATTTCACATCACCTAACAGAAATCTGCTACCTGAGGAAGGACTAAGGACTAAAGGCCAGCACAGTCGGGAAGAGACTAAGGGAGAACAGTTCACATTGTGTCCACTCTCGTTCTCACCATTCTATTTTGACAGAGGGATGGTTAATTCTGAGAATTGGCAGATGTTAATATTGGCGGCTTAGAAAAAAAATCAATGATGCCAAGTAAAGGAATGAGAATAAGGAAATGGAAAGGAAGGACTGAAGGCCTTCTGGCATTCTGTCTCCTCCTCCTTACCTTCCTTCCATCTTTCAGCTTGATGAGTAACTTGCCACCACTGACTCCAACTGATTGTACAATTGCATTGGGCATCACTTTTACTCCCTCTGTAAAGGAAAATGAGACACCAAACTGAACTTCACAAGCCTGGGACTTCTGTGAAGAGTAAGGAAGCTGGCTGGAGGCCTCCTGTGTGGTAAAAATCAGTCATCCTCAGATGCAGGCAGCTTTGAGGAACCAACCACAAAAACCTACACACACAGTCCATTTTTAGCATGTCTGGGAATGTGGTGCCTCAGATTCTGAATGCTTGTGACCTTGTCTGACTGAGCAACAGTGAAACATTTCCTTTGCCAGGTGTCAGGAATTATGGCAAGGGAGTTCCCCCAAAAAGCTAACTTTGCTTTCAGTTACTCTCAAGAGAAAGAGCAGCTATGGACAGCCTTTCTACCTCGTTTGACTTTTTCCATGGTCCAGTTGCTAAGGTATTCAGGAAGGATCTTCCCCATATTTCCTTTCTCAGGGAACAGCTGGATCACTTCTATGCCCGAGGCTTGAGCTGGGAAGAAGGAGAACTAGTTAGAGAAGGCAAAAGCCAACCCCAGGAAGACAGGAGGGGAAGCAAAGGAGAGTTACTCAATCCTGAGGCCACAGCTCCTACCTGTGGGGCACTAGGGCAAGATAACCTTAATGGCTGTGTTTATTCAACGGCAAACACAGAGGTGCCAGAACTCCTGTCCCTGGATTAAGGTACCCACTGTGAATCTAGTGTACATCTACTCGTGTGCTCACCAGAGGCTTACATAAGGGCTTCTCAAGCTCTGAATAGGAAGCACTCTCCTAAGATATCCAGAGATTAGCATGTGCATTCACATAACCCCACCCCCATCCCCACCAAAGAAAGAAATAAATATAATTTAAATAGAAACACAGTGGCCATGAAACATTCAAACCAGAACCCAAAGACCTGTTTATCTGGGAGCATCATACTCCATATGGTTCTTTAGTTTCCGTGGATCTTTTTACCTTACTAACCCACTTCTTTAAGGTATAGAAAAGGAAAGAAAGCCCTACTATAAAGTTATTTAGGTGACAATTTTCTGGTCTGTTCTCATTGCTTTTGTTTTTTGTCAACTTGACAAAAGCTGGAGTTACATGGGAAGAGGAACCTCAATTGAGAGAATGCCTCCATCAAATGGTATGTAGGCAAGTGTGGGGACAGTTTTTGAATAATGATTGCTGTGAGTGAGCCCGGCACACTGTGGGATGTATCATCTTCAGAGAGGTGGTCCTAGATTCTGTAAGAAAGCTCCTGCCTCTAGGCTCCTGCCTGACAGGATGCCTGTGATCAACAGGAATGTAGAAACATAAACCAAATATACCTTCCCCACCCCAACTTGCTCTGGCCATCACAGCAATAGAAACTAACTAGATAAGAGATCCTTATCCTAATCTTAGTACTCAGTTTTTTATTCTATAACATTTTCGGAGTGAGGTAAGAGAAGGTTTGCTTTGCAATCCCAGACTAGCCGTGAATTCACTATGCCAGCCAGTCTAAAATATAACTCAAAATATTCCTGTTTCCATCTCCTGATTTCTGGAATTATAAGTATGCCTGGACTCATTTTATAAACACTGATCACACTTGAACTCCTCCTGGCAAATATATTTCTGGAATTTTTTACAGTTCACCAAGATGTATGATATATGACTAGAGAAAGAAAGTTGAGGACAGTTCTCAATACTCACACTTTCTGCCAAGAGCACAGGCCAGTTCACTCCCAAGGAAGCCTCCACCAATAACTGTAATTGACTTCACTTCCCGTGAGATCTTCTCCAAGGCTCTAAAATCTCCAATCTGTAGGATCACACCAGTTTAGTCCACTGATTTCCCAAAGGGGTACAAGATAATAATCTAAGCAAATATTTTCCTCTAAGTTTACTGCAACAGAAATTTGCACATAATATTTTGTACAAAGTGGATTATACCCCCTAGGTTTTTAATGTGAATATGTAACATTCCTTCTAGCAAGAGTGGTTGTCAACTGGTATCAGTTTTTCTCCCCAGTCCAAGGTGAGTATGTCGAAGTATTCAGACACATTTTGGCTGTCAGGACAAGATGCTCCTAGCCTCTAGTGGAGAAGCCAGTGATGCTGCCAACATCCTACAAAGTAAAAGACAGCCTCCACACAAAGAATTATTCAGCATAACAATCAAGAACATAAAAGACAATACAAACTTCATCCAATATACCTAGTGTAGATAGAAAATTCTAGCAAGGCATAGGAGAAGCAGCAAACAATCTCCTTTCCTTTGTCCTTGCATACTCAACCTTTTGCACCAAAGGGTTCACAGAGTATTTGTAATGAAAAATGCCAAGAGACCACAAAGAGTTCTGGTGGATCAAATGTGAGAGAAAACAACTGTGGAAGGGCAGTCAAACTATACAAGCAATGAAAAGCAAATGTTGTTTCCTCCTTGAGAACAACAAAACCCTTGAGGATTGGAGGTACAGGAGAAGTGACTTGCTCCAAAGCCAGATAGCAAGTCTGGAGAAGTGCTATAAATAGAACTTGGATCTCACAATTGGAGGGAGCACTGGGGGGGGGGGGCACAGAAGTGTTACCTCTTCAAAACAGCACACACACAGCCCACCACAGCAGGTACCTTTCTGAAAAGTGTCGTTCTGCTCTTCACCTCTGCTCCAGCCCTATCAATGGCAGACAGACTTCTTGGAGTGCCCCCTGGAAATAACGGGAAAGAGAGTCCTTTAGCCTGACAAGCAGGAGCTAGCCCAAATAACCCCTAAAGGAAGGAGCTGTCTGCTTTGACTGTGGTTAAGTATGCTCGCTGTTCCAGCAGTAGTGGTGGTGGTCATAGCAGCTGTGGTCGCTGCTCCTGCTAATACTACCATGGAGTGACTAGCAGATAAGATAGTTTGCCTTAGAGCAGGCTTCCTTTAAGAAGGAGAGCTGAGTCTCCTTTTAGGGGACCTTGCCTCAATGACTAGCTAAGCCAGAAAGGCTTCCTTCCCTTTTTCATGGTGTGTATTTGTCTTTCTCCGTCAGTTTTCTGAGACAGGCTGTTACTATGTAGCTCAGGTTGGCCAGAAACTCACTAAGATAACAGCCACTTCTTTTAATAAACTTTATTATAAAAATTGCCAATAAATAAAACATCACATACCCCAAATAAGCAGATATCTACATTAGAGATTCTGGACATCAATTTTCTTAAGGATAAATTATAGTATCTTTTTAAGAGAAGGGTAGACTCTAAGGCTTAAATGAGCTACCATAGTTGAGAAGACAGCTACCTCCAGAAATACTCACCTGTTGCAATCAAGCACTTTTCAAAGGTAATCTGAGAGCCGTCATTAAGTTTCACCATGTTGCCTCTTACATCCAGCTGTACTACCTGGTATAGTTGAATACATACACACAAGAGGTAGAGATGAGGAAGTTATGAAGAACTACTGGAATATAATATTCACCACTTAAAAGTCTACATTTTATTCGTTTTTAGTCTAGTCACCACTATCTAATTGTAGACCATTTCATGCCCACCAAATTAAAAAAAAAGGCCTCCAAAGCTATGTTGTCACCTCAGTGAGAAGAATTAGTTTTTGACCAAAACCATCCTTAAGAAATTGTTTCTACGGGCGGTGGTGGCGCACGCCTTTAATCCCAGCACTTGGGAGGCAGAGGCAGGCAGATTTCTGAGTTCGAGGCCAGCCTGGTCTACAGAGTGAGTTCCAGGATAGCCAGGACTACACAGGGAAACCCTGTCTCGAAAAACAAAACAAAACAAAACAAAACAAAACAAAACAAAACAAAAAAAGAAATTGTGAAATTGTTTCTAGCCGGGCAGTGGTGGCACATGCCTTTAATCCCAGCACTTGGGAGGCAGAGGCAGAGGCAGGTGGATTTCTGAGTTCGAGGCCAGCCTGGTTTACAGAGTGAGTTCCAGGACAGCCAAGGCTACACAGAGACACCCTGTCTCAAAAAAACAAAAAAAGAAAACTTGTTCTAAGTAATTATTAGGTTTTTTTGGGGGGGGCTTAGAGAAAGGTTAAAACAGGGTTTCTCTGTGTAATACCCCTGGCTGTCCTGGAACTCACTCTAGACCAGGCTGGCCTCCAACTCACAAGGATCTGCCTGCCTCTGCCTCCCAAGTGATGGGATTAAAGGTGGGTGCCACCACTGCCCTGCCTAAGTAATTATTGGGACCACAGTTTTTGGGACCCAGGGTCTTTAAGCAACCAATATTAGCATCAGGTGGATCCCCAAACTTCCATTCTGATTTACTGAAATGAACCATAGAGAAAGTCTTTCCTGCCTTGCCATTTAGAATTCTTATTTCTTTGCTAACAACTCTACTACATTCCCAACATCTCTGCAGAATGTTTCTCCAACTTGTAGTCTTCACTGAAACTCAGCTATCCCTCTGGGATGTGAACTTAGAGATATCACAGGTCCAAGAAGAGAAAGGTATTCTAGAGTCTTGTGCATTCATCCTCCTCTGACTGGCATTCCCTTATACCCTACACCCTTTTAAATCACTGCTAGGAAACTACTTCCTGCCACTGCTCCTTATGTCTAAGGACCTTGGAATTTGGCTATTTTCTTCTATGCCACATCCTAACTCTTGTTATCTCCTAAACTACTATTTTTACCTCAACTATCTTACCACAATTTTCTCTCAGGCTCATTGGTTGTTTCGTTTTCTGTGTGTTCCTTTGTTTGCGAGAGGATCTCATTACGTAGCCTGTCTAGCCTGAAACTTGCTATGTATACCATCCTTGCCTCAAACTCACAGAAATCCACCTGCTTCTGCCTCTTGAGCACCGGGATTAAGGCACACACCACTATACATGTACACAAGCCTAGCTTCACTGTTTTCTTAATTCCCATTGTTACTTACTCCTAAATTTTTTTGTTTGTTTGTTGCAGTGTGGAGAATGTACTTGGGGCTTTGTGTATGTTTAGGCAAGCACTGTACCATGAAGCTACATCCTCAGTCCAGCTTCACTGTCTTTTGTACTTCCAATTTTCTGATTATTTAGTTGGCAGTTTCATTCCAAATAATTTGGACCAATGGTAGACCATTCAAATGGTTCTTTTGTCAATACTCTTAATCCCCTTGTCTTCACTAAGGTTAAGATCTTGAGTCTGAGAGGTTAGTTTGTATTATCTGCACTATTCCTTTCTAGTTGTGAGACCATCCCATCAAGAAATACCTGTGAAACATCTATGGTGCTTTAGAGGCAGATTTATGTGCAGGAGACACAGTGATGAGAAAGACATTATTTTCTCTGCCTTTAGAGTATATTAAGACAAAAGCAGCACTTTAACAAACACTAACAATGGTAAGGTGTGACAAATCTTATAGACATGGGGCAGAGCAGGTGGCACTAGAAACACGGGGTGAGGGCATTCGAGTCAGGCTGAGTTGGGTAAGGCTTTCTAGAGGCAATAGCATAGATGAATGAGTAGCTCCTTTAGCCTCCTTTGCTTTGTCCTTCATAAGCTCTCTTCAATAGAGCCTGACAATTCAACTCTAGACTATTCTTTCAGATAACCATTTCCTCCCCCCTCCACCTTGATAACCACCTTATATCCTGTCTTACTAGGAAATCAGGTGAGGCCAATAGGTGTGCCTGCAATGCAAGCATGGAGACAGAGACAGGCATATCCAGGTATTCGCTAGCCAATCTAACTGAATTAGTGAGCTCCAGGTTCAATGAGAGACCCTGTCTCAAAAAACTAATGTGGAGAGAAATAGCTAAGACACTCAATGTCAATACCTAGACTCCACATGTGCATACACATACAGTGGTACCTCCATATACATATGCACACACATATACATATTCACACAAAGTGAGCCATATTTTACTTCCTTTTTTCCAGCTATTGAATAAGGGGACTGTTCTATTCCTTTGCGTCTTACCATTTTATTCTTTTTCAGAATCTTCACCTGGTCCATTCATTCCTCTACCCTCTCCTGTGGTCTTAGATCTCAGTCCATTATTTTATCCAGTAAAATCAATCTTTGATTCTATGTCCTCTTCAAACTTTTATCCAATTGCCAGCTCTGCTTATTTCAACTTCTAATTTAGGATTTTCAAAAAAGAAATACCCACACACCAATCATTATTTTATTTACTTACTTTTACTGTGCTGAAATTGAACCCAGATCCTTGTGCATGCCATGCAAGCTCTTTACCACTAAGCTACACCTCTAACCATTAAGTTTTAAGAGATGAGGTCACTCTTTTACCCAGATAGGTCTACAATAGACTATACTGTATCCCAGTCCTTCTGACTCAGTTTCCAAAATACTGAAATTAAAAGTGGTGGTGGCACACGCCTTTAATCCCAGCATTTGGGAGGCAGAGGCAGGCGGATTTCTGAGTTCGAGGCCAGCCTGGTCTACAGAGTGAGTTCCAGGACAGCCAGGACTACACAGAGAAACCCTGTCTCGAAAAACAAACAAAAAAAAAGTGTGACCTACATGCCCAAATTTCATTTAAACTTGTGTGTGTGTGTTTTCATGTCTGCGTGGATGCATGTGCTCATTCATGTAGAAAACATAGACAAACTTGGGTATTGTTTCCTCAAGCCCTTCCCTGTCCATCTTTTTTTTTTGAGACCAGGCAGGTCTCATATTAAGAGACCTAGAACTCACCAAATACACTAAGGTGGCTGGCCAGCAAGCCCTAGGGATCCACCTGTCTCTGCCTTCCCAGCACTGGGATTACAAACATGTTCCACCACCTCTGGATATGTTGTTCATGGGCTCTGGGCATTGAGCTCAGGTCCTCAAGCACCTTACCCCTCTAGATCATTTAAATTGAACGAAACAATAGTGTAGGGGCTATGGAGATGGCTCACTGAGTAAGGAACTGCAAGCATGAGGAACAGAATTCAGACCCCAATATCCACATAAAAACTTTGTAGTTGTAGCCACCCACTTGTAATCACAGTGCTAGCAAAGTGGAGACAGGGGATCTCCAGGCTGAGCCAGCTAGCAGACTAGCAGAACTAGTAAGCCCTATGTTCGACAAGAAACTCTGGCACAGTAAACAGGGTAGAGAGAGGTTCCATATGTCAACCTCTGGCCTCTACATGCATGTGCACACACAATGTCAACATGAATATACACATGCAAAAAAGTAAAGGGTAGTTTAACTTTGCAATGTTACCTAAACCACCAGAAGGGGACACCTATAGTTCTTTCCTTACCAAGTTCCTTGGTAATAGTCAAACTATGGGTCATGTTCTGCTTCTTCCAAGTACCTGAAACCTTGGCTCTTATGCTAGGCTTCCTTTTATCTCTCTAAGTTATTTTCTGTTGTTTTTGTTGTTTGAGACAAGGGCTCAGTGTGTAGCCTTAGCCAGCCTGGAACTCTCTATGAAGACCAGGCTGCTCTCAATCTTGCAGACATCTAGCTACTTCTGCATCCCAGGTGCTGCAATTAAAGGCATCCACTATCATGCCTGGTATCCAAACAGATTTTTTTATTTTTTATCTTTTCCTATCTTTCCCCTTAAACCAGATCTTCCTCTTACATTGTTTTTCTGAGCTGGGGGCCAGTAGAGGTCTCTTTACTCTCCATCTCCCCCTTTTAATCCATCTTCAAGCCTTAGGGATGTTTGCCTTGTAAACATTCCTCAAGCATGGCCCTCACTCTGATCAAGTATTTTCCTCCATGCTGGGCATCTAATGCAGTGCTACACAAGAAGTAATACATTATTAGGAGCTTGGGGTCTGGTTAGAATTTCTGGGTTCCACCTCTCTAGTCAGATAAGCCTGGGTTCATATTCTATCTCTCATTTATTAGTTGTACTAAGTTTAGGACAGTTACTTAAAATTTCTTTATTAAAATTTTTTCTCTATGAAATGAAATTTGTATATCGTCAGATTATTGTAAGGACAAAAGAACTGTAAGAGATAATGAACATAAAGCATTTTAAAAACTTTGCTTATAAGATTCCAACAGGAAGGCTGGGAATATAGTTCAGCTAGTAGAGTGCCTGACTAGTATGCAGGAGGCCCTTGGTTCAATCTCCAGTAATGTAAAAAGGAGTTCAGAGTCACTGGTCTGCGGATGCTGCTCAGTGCACAGAGTGCTTGCTTAGTATGCATAAAGCCCTGAATTTGCTCTCTAGTACTGAATAAACCAGGTGTGGTGGTCATGTCTATAAACCTCCACACCTAGAAGGTGGAGGCTTGGGACATGAAGCCGGAGAACCAGAGTTCAAAGTCATTCTTGGCTACATAAGTTCAACACCATTCTGTGCTACATAAGGACCCATCTTTAAGGGAGGAGGGTGGAGAAATGTGCAGTGGTTAAGAGCACTAACCACTCTGCCGGAGGTCCTGAGTTCAACTCCCAGCAACCACATGGTGGCTCACAACCATCTGTGATAGAATCTGATGCCGCCTTCTGGTGTGTGTGTGAAGACAGCTACAGTGTTCTCATATATATAAAATCAATAAATAAAAACAAGGTTAAAATAGGTACTATATGTTATCCCTTACAGTCCTCATCTTCTTGATCACCACCACCATATCCTAATGTGAACTGTCATAATTTTTTTGTCTATAATAATTTTTGAAATAGTCTATCTCTACTTATAAAATTTACTTTATAGCTAGGCAATGGTGGCACATACTTTTAATCTCAGCAATCAGGAAGCTAAGGCAGGTACATATCTGAGTTCAAGGCCAGCTTGGTCTACAAAGTGATTTCCAGTATAGCCAAAGCTACACCAAGAAACTCTGTCTCAAAAACCATTTTTTTAACCTTTATATGGATGGGTGTTCTGTCTGCATGTATGTATGTGCACCATATATGTGTGCCTGGATTGTTTTGAGGCACTATGTAGATGCCTTGAATTGAACTCAGTTCTGTTAGGAGAGAAGCCAGTGTTCTTAACTGCTGAGCCATTTCTCTGCCCCCCCCCCCACATATCTAGTTGTATTCCCCAGAAATGCATCATGTCATAGTCAATAGTAATTATCTAAAGTTCACTTCAAGTATTTGATATCTTTGTCCAAGTGTTACTAGCTCCCCAGTGTATCTAAAGTTCAAGCTCTCCTACATGGCAAAAGCTTTTCAGAACTAGTCCCTAGTCAAAGTTCTCAGGTTTGCCTCTGGCTACTTCCCAACTTGAATATTTTTTAAAAAAATTTTTTTCTTTAATCCCAGCACTTAGGAGGCAGAGGCAGGTAGATCTCTGTCAGTTCAAGGCCAGCCTGTTCTACATAACGGGTTCCAGGACAGCCAGGGTGACACAGAAACCTTGTTGCAAACCACCCCTCGAAAAAAAGAAGCCTGACAACAACAATGTAAAGTCTTATACTTATTTTCAAATCTCTCATTTCTTTTGCCAAGTTGCACCTTAGCCATTCAAGACAACTATTCCACCCTAAGCTACATTCCCAGTCCCCTCATCAAGGTTTCTGATTATCAGTAGCTAGCTGATTCTTTCCCTTGGACTAAGTGTGCTTTTCTGTACTGCTGGGCACTTGCTTATGATGTTACGTCTTCCCTTAAATGTTATTCTCCAAGTGTTCTTTGTTCCTCTGTAGTCTATGCCTCTTCATTCTTTAATATTCTCTGCTCTAGGGCTAGGGAGACGGCTCAGTAGATAAGAACACTTGTTGTATGAACCGGAGGGCATGAGCTACACTCCTTGAAACTCATTTAAAAAAAGCCAGGCAGAGCAGTGTATAAATCTATAAAGGCAGCACTGAGAAGAGACAGAGACAGGAGGATAACTGTAGCTTGCTGGCCACCAGCCTAGCCTCAGGGTCACTAAGAGACCCTGTTCAAAAGGAATATATCAGGCAGAGTAATAAAGTAGGACATGTGACACCCTCCTCCTTACACTACGCCCACACATACCATACTCACACATATATACACACACACCAAGAAACAGACAATTTTGCTCTTGTCAAGGACCTCAGTTCAGTTCCCAGAACCCACAATGATGGCCCATAACCATATATAACTTTAGCTCCAGGGAATCCAAGGTTCCCTCTTCTAACTTTCAAGGGCACCAGGCACACACATTGTATGTATGTGTTTATGTATGCATACATACATACACACACACACACATACACATACATACATACAGGCAAACACTCATAGACACAAAATAAAATAAATAAAGCTAAAAGACACAGTTTAGTAAGATTTTAGGTCTATAAGATTTTTCTCCAGGACAGTTCCCTTGCATTCATTACTGCACTGTACACTCTTCCTCCTACTAGCTCCCAGCACACACATCTCCTAGACATTTCTGAGATATGATTATCTGTCTGTGCTCCTGCTTGTTTCTGTTCTCCCTTAGGGAACAGGGCTCCTGTGTTTCACATCAGGGACATTCAACATAACATCTCACGACCAGCTTAAGCACGTTCTGCGGCTCTATTATGGAAGCAGTGGTCACAGGTGAATCTTCCATTTGTGCTCCTCATCCCCTTCACACTCCCTCTATTGAAACACTGACATTAGCTGACAAACATAGCCTCCTGTTTCCCATTGACAAAGGACAACACAACAAATAAAACAAGACTACAAAGCCTTCCTGGGATTCCACAAACATCCTCCAATAACTGTTCTCCTTACTTAGGCAACCACCATGGTTAAATCCGACAGTATTTTCCATGCTGCGTTATGACTGAAGTGCTGCAGTATGCTGCAAATTTGGTCTAAACTCTTGTCATCAGCAAGAGCAGAGAAAGGTAAAGAAAACAATAGGAAGGAGGAAAATGCAGAAGCACAAAGAAAAGTGGCAAGAGCTTGTACAATTTCAGTATCTGACAGTGGGACTTTCCCTAGCAAAGCTTAGGTAACTTCATCCTCTAGGCTTGGCTATGGGCTTTCCCTAGACAGAAACACTAAACAGTATTAATCCTAAAATGCTTTGGCTTTTCCTTGAACTACAATGGGAGAGGAAACATGGATTGAAATGGAAAAGCACACTACTGTACTTGCTGGTTGGTAACTACATTGAGTCCCAAAGAAAAAGCAGCCTACGAGCTCACCTTCTTCCCAGTGAGGACAGCCACACCACCATTCTCAATATGAGGCAGGTCCTGAGCAGAGACGTAGAATGAAGGTGGCTGGAAATAGATGCTATATGGGGAAGAGGAGAACAGTATAAGCATCTGGAACTGCTATAGGTCCCCCCTATAGCTTTAGTAAAATGATGTCCATCAAGAAAAATACATTCAGGCACATTTTTTTTCAGAGTAAGTCTCTAGCCACTAGAGCTTGGTGGTGACCTGCTTATTGAGAAGTATTATAGATCAATGGTTCTCAATTGGGCACTTTAGCCCCATAGGACATTTGACAATTTCTGGAGACATTTTAGATTACAACTTAAAAGGGGATGTTATTGTATCTGGTAGCTAGAAAGAGGGATATGTGCTATACAGGACAGCCCTTACCTCCAAAAAAGTATGTTGCCTCAAATAGCAATCAATGATGCAGAAGCATGACACTTTAGATATAGAATTAAGAATAAGGGCATTCAAGGAGCCTGGCTTCACATATCGACCCCCATTAATTTTTCAGAATGGTGTTGCTGGTCAATGGACCAAGATCTTGCTCCTAGACGATTCTGTCTAAAACAAGTTAGCTGCTGTGTTGGCATGTATCTAGAGTCTCAACTACTCAGGAAGAATGAGGAATATTGCTTGAACCCAGTAGTTTGGGGCTAGCCAGGGCAACAAAGTGAGAATATAAATTTAAAAGATGCCAGGCAGTGGTGGAGCACGCCTTTAATCCCAGCACTTGGGAGGCAGAGGCAGGCGGATTTCTGAGTTCAAGGCCAACCTGGTCTACCGAGTGAGTTCCAGGACAGCCAAGGCTATACAGAGAAACCCTGTCTGGAAAAACCAAAAATAAATAAATAAATAAATAAAATAAAATAAAAATAAAAAAATAAAAAAATTTAAAAGACTAAGTAAATAATTATGATATAGTAAGCAGAGATAACTCAGTTGAAAGTATGCATTCTGTTTGAAAATAGAACATGACAGTAAAGATGAGGGAGGGAAACACATCTTAGTGTTTAAATTTTTTTAGATTTATTTATGTTTGTGAATGCTTTTCCCTGCATGCCTGTTTGTGCTTCCAAGGGTCAGAAAAGGATGTCCTATCCCCTAGAACTGGAGTTATAGATGGTGGTGAAACCACCTCATGACTGCTGGAAATTGAACATGGGTCCTGTGCAAAAACAAAAAGGGCTCTAAAATGCTGACCCATCTCTCTGGCCCAGGTTTGTAAAATTTTAATTCAACACCAGAGAGAAAAACACTAGAGTCCCAAGAACAGTACTGAAATTGAGAGACCTAAGGAATCATTTAGAAGAAAAAAGCTCCTGGGCCTATAGCTCCAAGACTTGGGTTTTTGTTTGCTTGTTTTGTATCTTTGAGACAGAGGCTGTTACTCTTGTTACTCAGAGGCTAGTCTTGAACTCCTGATTGTCTTGCCTCATCCTCTCAGTGCTAGGGTCTCAGGTATGCACCATCATGCCCAGCTAGCTCTAAGTGTTGTTTGTGTATACATTCTGATGCGGCTCTTCATTATAGTCTTCCCACTCTGCCCCCACAATTATGAATGCTGGCTAGAGTGTCAAAGTGCCATTAGTGGCCTAGGGAGACAGTTCAGTTAGCGCTTGCTGTAGAGGCATACGTACTAAGTTTTAGCCCCAGAACCCACATAAAGAAGCAGGCATGGTGACATGTACCTCTAATTCCAACACTGGAAGCAAGGGCAGGAAAATCCTTGATGTTCATTGACTAGCCAGCCTAACCTATTTAGTTGAGTCCCAGACCAGTGAGAGAGCCTGTCTCAAAAAAAAAAATGGTACCTGGCACTTGATGAATGACACCAAAAGTTAACCTCTGCTTCAATGTATGTATGCATATGAACACATACATATATACATACCACAAAATAAGTAAGAGTGCCAAAAATTAGCTTCACCTACTTTTATGTGACATGCCTAGGTATTTATAAAGAACTGGCAACACCAACTAAGCTAATATCCAACAGAAAAATCTAACCTAAAGGTCCCAGAACCAGGAACCCTAATATTTCACAGTCCAGCATTAAACTGGACTGTTGGTAACTGGGGGAACAGAAGTTAGAATTTTCTTTGTGGTCTGTTGTCTCTGAGCCTCATCAAGTATGCACAATAGCAGATTCCCATGTACAGCTTTCCAATTTATCATCCATGGTCAGTTACAAAATCCTGACCTGCTCCCCATGCTCAGCTAAAAATGATGGCCAGGCCCATTTTATGTAGAGAAACACACCTTCTCTCTTTTCCATTCCACTGTCTGAATTGCAGTGTCTTTGTGACATTTGGATCATCTGAAAACCATAATTCTTTTGAAAGAGGAGGTCGCATGTATGGCAGTTCAGGGTCTTCAGATACAATCAGGACCTGTAGACACAAAATGATCTTATCAGAGCTGAGTAATTTAAGAGGAAAATGTCAAAGCATTCCCACTGACTAGGTGTTGCAGACTATACTCTCTATGCCAAGCAAAAGAACATGCACCTTACCCTGGCCCCAGGATCCCGAGCCCGGATGGATCTGGCTGCTGCAAAAGCAGCAGTACCTCCACCAATCAGCAGGAAAGGGACGTGACTTGGTACCCTAATTTGAGGAACTGAGCCTCCCTCTGCAGCTGTAAAAGACAGAGCAAACAGAGTAAGTCTTCTAAAAGGCTCTGATGACTCTTTGACACTATTTCAAAATTTTACTCCTTTAGCACGCCTATATTAATCAAAAAACTTATTGAGATTAAGTTATAACTCAGTGGTAAAGCTTGCTTATCATATCCAAGATTCTGAGTTTGACAGCAAGAAATGAAAAAAAAACAAACAAAAAAAAAAAAAACAAGGAAACCCCCCCCCCCCCAATCTTCATAACATTACAGTGGAAGGGGAAAAAGCAAGTATTCCTTTCATTTTACCAGTGGCAAAAACATTTTAAGAGGATGGATGAGTTGCAATGTCTTTCACTCATTAGGTCTACACTGGCTCTAGAGCCTACTTAAAGAGTAGTCTTTTCCTTATCCCTCCCCTTTTAAGATAGGGTCTCACTATGTAGCCCCAGCTGGCCTAATCTTTCCATATGCTGGTATTAAAAAATATATCATCACACCTGGCTATTTATTTTTCAAATATATTAGAAAACATACATTAAAAGGCTTCTGCCCTTATTATTTTTCTACTGACCACCGGGAAAATATCAAGTTCAGTTGCACCTTTTGTTAGCATAAAGGGGAAACACCTAGGAGGTCAATTGGGGATTATTATACAATGTTCATGAAGAAGGAGGCATTACTGAAAAAAAGCAATACAAACCGCCTACACAGATTATAGGCCTAACTAAAGGATTAAAAAATTCTTTGAAAAGCCAAGTGAATCAAATAGGCTAGAGCTTTATGCTACAGGAAAACACATCTATAACAACTCAAACCTCCAAAGATTCAAGGGAATTAATGTGACTGAAAAGGTTTAGTCATTGGAAAAATGGCTTTCCTATCTTTTCCGGTAGTTTTTTCCACCAAACTTACATCAACCTACCTTCAAAATTCTTGACACAGAATGATTCCTGTCTAAAAGAAATGCAGGGACAAAAATGGAGCAGAGACTGAAGGAAAGGCCATCCAGTGACTGACCCAACTTGGGATCCATCCCATAGGTAGACAAAACCCCAGCACTATTACTGATGCGATGCTGTGCTTGCAGACAGGCACCTAGCATGGCTGTCCTCTGAGAGGCTCTACCAGCAGCTGACTGAGACAGATACAGATACACCCAACCATTGGACTGAGGTCTAGGACCCCTATGGAAGAAATAAGGGAAGGACTGAAGGAGCTGAAGGGGATGACAACCCCATAGGAAGAACAAAAGTGTCAACTAACCTAGACATCAGAGAGCTCCCAGAGACTGAGCCACCAGAGACTGAGCCACTAAAGAACATACACAGGCTGGTCTCAGGCCCCTGACACATATGTAGCAGAGGACTGCCTTGTCTAGCCTCTCAAGAAGAGGATGTGCCTAATCCTGTAGAGATTGATGCCCCAGGGAAGGAGGATGTGGGGGGGTGAAGGTGGCAGGGGAAGAGCACCCTCTCAGAGGCAAAGGGGGGGGGAGTTAAGAACTCTTGGAGAGGGGACCAAGAAGTGGGGTAACATTTGGAATATAAATAAAACAACAACAAAAATCCAACATGGAAAAAAGGAGAGGTACCCACAATAATTAATTTTACTCTCAGACTTAAAATGCCAACCAAATACTTAAGGAGATCACTCCCTGTTGGAGGGTAAAACCATAGTTTCTAGAAGCTTATAATCTCACACTCTTACACTTCAACAAGATATTAGCAAATCATAGTACCTCAGCCTTAGTCACTTAGTCACTTACCCTTGCTTAATCTCAAGACATACAGAAGAGACACAGAGGAATCCTTACCAGAGGCAATGGCCCTTCTCTGTTTCTCTTCTGGTGACAATCCTAATCCCATCATCCTTTCATTGTATCTTTTTTGGTCTTCTTTTATAGTCTTGTAGGCCTGTAGACCCAAACACAGAGAAAGTTTATTTCATGACACACCTATCTCCATAAGCTAATAGTATTTCAATTAAATGAGAAGCTTTTGTCTACATTGACTTTAGTTCCTTTATGCCAAAACTACTAAAGCAAATTTTACTTTTTCAGTACTAGGGATG
This sequence comes from Arvicanthis niloticus, assembly GCF_011762505.2. Classification (NCBI taxonomy): domain Eukaryota; kingdom Metazoa; phylum Chordata; class Mammalia; order Rodentia; family Muridae; genus Arvicanthis; species Arvicanthis niloticus. The sequence goes on from NC_047679.1 coordinate 108,376,992, forward strand.
GAACCAGAGCGTCGTGCATACTAATCAAGCACTCTAGCACTGAACTTAGTAAGGGTCAAAGATCATCTTCACTAAACTGTTTTATTTCAAGCATACTTTCTCCTACACTTTCCAATTAATTATGACTAGTTTCTGTTGTTCATGTTTATAACAGGTAACAGCAGGATTTATTAATTTTAAAATATTTAGAAGTTAGAGACTACCTATGGCCTTATGCATATCAGGCTGCTGAGCTATATTCCCTAGTCCTAATTAGAAACTTTCAAAAAAGTAATGACATCTTTAATCCCAGCACTTGGGTGGCAGAGGCATGCAGACTTCTGTGAGCTGGACGCCAGCCTAGTCTACGTAATGAGTTCTAGGCTAGTGGGAGTACATAGTGAGACCTTAATCTCAAAAGTAAACTCATTCATGCATTCATTCATTCATTTAAAAAATGAATGGCACAATGTCTTTAATCCCAGCATTCGGGATGCAGAGGCAGGGACATCTCTGAGCTCAAAGCCAGTCTGGTCTAAAGATTGAAAGTCCCAGGAAAGCCAAGGCTACATAGAGTCCCTGATTAGATTCCTCCAATAAATAAATATAAATAAAAATGGGCTGTGCATGGTAGCGTATCTTTTAATTCCAACATTTGGCATGGAGCGATAGACAGGCTGGTCTCTATGGGACAGCCAGAGCTATAAAACTGATGAAGATGTTTTTTGAGACTGGGTTTCTTTGTGTAGCCATGGATGTTCTGGAGCTTCCTTTATAGACCAGAGTGGCCTCAAACTCAAGAGACTCTCCTGCCTCTGCCTACCAAGTGCTGGGATTAAAGCCATGCACCATCACAGCCAAGCAGGATTAATGAATTAACTAAAATGTAAGAAGTAGTACACAAGAATGATTCTTTTTGATAGGGCCTCATGTAGTTGAAGGTCAATCACCATGAGCTGTCTCCATCTCTCACATCCCGGGATCCAAGCATTCACCACAATGTCTGTCTGAATGATGAGATGCACTTCTGGAGACCAAACCTATGTGCTAGGCAAGGGCTCTACTAACAGAGCCCAAATATGTCTTCTAATCACAATTTTTTGTTCTTTTGTATCTCAAGTGGTCAACAAGATAAAAATTTAAGTGGCCATATCTCAAATGAAATCTCAGACTAATTGTAGAAATAAAGACAATCAGAACCAAGTATCATAAAATACACTGTTAAGAATATTCATTCCTGCCGGGCGGTGGTGACGCATGCCTTTAATCCCAGCACTTGGGAGGCAGAGGCAGGCGGATTTCTGAGTTTGAGGCCAGCCTGGTCTACAGAGTGAGTTCCAGGACAGCCAGGGCTACACAGAGAAACCCTGTCTCGAAAAACCAAAAAAAAAAAAAAAAAAAAAAAGAATATTCATTCCTGTGAGGTTGGGGATGTGGCTCAGTGGTAGAATGTTTGGCACAAGGCCCGGTTTTGAGCACTAATACCTTATAAAAATAAAGAAAAAAAGACTTTTATGACCACTTTATAGAGCAAGTCATTAGGTGACACGCTGAAAATGGGGGACCTAAGCCCTGAGAGATTAGTTAGTAAACCAGAAGGTTTAATCTTATCCAGAGGAGTGAAGAGGAAACAGGCCAGAGCTATGCTCATATCGAGAGGGTCATCCCAATGGTCTAAGCCATTCTGCACCTCCTGATGCTCTCGCATGTAAAGAGTGGTGCAGGGATGGTTTAGTGGGAACAGACTAAATTAAGGTTAGATTCAATGTTCTAAAATAAAACTTAGTTTACATATACACTAAGTAACAAATTCTATCTTCCAAAGGGTTTCTGTATTTCTAGTTTACACAGATTTCCAATTAGAGGGGAAAATATATGCCGGCTAAGAAATTATACAAATTTATGAAAAATATTAGTAGAGACCATCTTTCTAAACAAATGGGTTGCAAGATAAACTGCAACTCTTGTTTTATTATTTATTTCTATTTCAAGGGCATTGGTGTTTTGCCTCCAATGTGTGTATGAGGGTATGAGTTACAGAGTTCTGAGCTGCTATGTGGTGCTGGGAATTGAATCTGGGTCCTCTAGAAGAACAGCCAATGTCTTAACTGTTGAGCCATCCTCCAACCCCCTAAACTGCATACCTTACTACACATCCTGGGACAAAGAGGGCCAGGGCGATAAAGAACACTTAATATAGGAATTATTGAAGGATTAATTATAGTCAAATTAAAAACATTTCTTAAAATAAAAAAAAAGTTGTGGAAGGGATACTGTTAAGGACTAAATTCTTCAAATTATATCCTGAAGCCCTAACTGCCAACATGACAGTATCCAGAGACAGGAATGGTGACAAGTTGGATAGAGCTTTTATAAAAAGTGGAAGAGATATCAGCACTACCTAATTCACATTTAACATGCCCATGACCCCATGTGAGGACAGAGTAATGTGGATGGCTGGCCACATACACACCATGAAGAAAACCTTCATGAGAAATTTAACCCTGTCTGACTTTCCAGCTTCCAGAATTTGAAAAAATTAATGCCTACAGTCAAAACCATTTAGTGGTATTTGGCTATGACAGTCTAAGAAACAAATATAAGCACTACATTATTTTATTGCATTTGCTTGTATGTTTGCATGTGCATATTCACATGTGAGTGCCAGTGTGTACCGGGAGGTCAGAGGACAACTTTAAAGAATCGTGTTTCTTACATCCTAGGGATTGAACTCAGATGTCAGGCATGGCCACAGGCACTTTACCCAATGACCATCCCATCAGTCCTGAACCTTATATAATTTGCAGCTATAGAAATCTCACCAAATCTGGACACTGATTTTAAGTTAAGTTTCTCCTATGACTAATATGAATTTCAGAGGAAAAAAAAATGAAGCCACTTGATAGCAAGTTTTCAACTATTTAAAACCTGAAACACACGTATACAGACTAGTTTGATAAATGTAGACAAAAGCTTATCATTTAATCTGGAGCCATTATAATAGGTTTATTACAACCAGTGTTTATTACAACACAGAGGGCAATGAAGCATTTAACTGAATGACTTGAGAGAAATTTGTGTTTCGCAGATATTTCTAAGACAGGAGAAAGCAACAGTGGCTGGCACATCTTGTGGTTTGGCATCAAGAGTATCTATCTGTATGGTTAACTCTGTGGGGGCCATCTAACTCTGGTCAGCAACACAAACCAGAGGTTTAAGAGATTTAAATCATTATTAACATATCTAATGCAAACACTTTAAAATTATTTTTAAATAAGTGGGGTAGAAGAGATATAAAAAACATGAAATGGAAAAGTTAAGGCTTAGAAGGTAGAATCTGAATCACAGATGAGAGGTGTTCAAAACATCAGCCTACATGAATGTTTCAGCCACTTGTTTGACCAAATTAGAAGTAACAAAAGGGACACTGCCAAGTGAATTTAGTTTGAAGTAGACTGTGGGTGGTTTGGGAAAATACTTCAACCTCTATGGCTTTGAGGACCTCCTCAGAAGCATTCCAATAAAATGCCTTTTCATAGCAAAAGCTGAGTTGACTGCTTGCCACAAAACAGAAAAATTACATTTTAGCTAAAATGATTCAAAGTAAAGGTGCTCAAGTTCCCCTTCTTTGTTTATCCAGCATTTCCTGAGACTGTCTTGTTAGACATGCAGCACTAAAGCACAATATACTTCAGCAGCATAAAAAGAAGCATGAATTTGAAAAAAGTTTCAAAAAAGGTTGTAACTTTATGGGTTTGAACTGATCTAATATAATTTCAATGGTTTGAAAAATAAGATCTGAGGACTTTCTAGTGACTGACAATGTCCCTTTAACAAATGTCTATAGAACGCACATGCTGTGAATACTTTACTGTATCCTATGAACCAAGTTATTATTAGTACCATGGTCTTACCCACCCTATCCCCAAACATATTTTAGCATAAGCATCTTACATAATAAATTCCTGCCCCAGTCACTGTTGCTCCTACAATTAAGAAGTATACTAGGCTGCTGCCATCTTTCCCAGAAGCACCTGCAGACGCTAGGGATCTAGAAGGGGATCCTAGGAGATGACACTGCACAACTGTAGGTAAACATACAGCCAAGAAGGAGACAAAAAGAAATAGAAAAAGCTAAGTATTAATGAGTGAACATTTAATGCAAATGCAGAGAAGCATTTTGGTTACTGTGCTAAAAAAATGAAAAAGAAATAAAGGTAAAAGCTGCTTCAGGATTGGAGGAGAATGCCTCTCTTGTCGAAATGTGTTATCAAGCAGAATTATTCTATAACTTGCTCTGATCTAACTTACAACTGACAGGAGCTGGCTACTCCTTTTGTGCACTTTGGAGTGAGGTTAAGGTATGAGGATATGGGTAACTTCAAATAATCTTCATGCCCCCGCCCCAACCTATTGCCAGAGGAACAAAACTAATTTTTACTATTATCAGCAGAGAAAGAACTAAGACTGTAGTGGCATCTGACTTTCTGTTCTTAGTATGCAGCTTTCTTTGATCAAGATGTTGGTAGGCATGATCAAAGTAAAGTCACTCAACCTTACAGTACACTCTGCCAAGTTAAAAGAAAAAACCCCACAGAAGAAGTTCTCTGTGACCTGCTAGGATGATCAGGCCATTTAGGGAGATGTACTTGTGCTAACAGTATGAAGCAATTAAGCTCCCCAAAATGCCGTTCTACATTTCTAGAACTTGGTCTTTGAATAGGATCCAGGGATTTAGTTTTCCTTTAAGTATGCTTAGAATATATTTTTTTGAAAGCTGTTCATTTAAACTCAAGCTAAGAAAAAATATCTTTTAAAAATTGACAAATTAGATAATATTAATTAATATTGTGCTTAGGAGCTGCAGTGAATTTTGACTTTGTTTACAGGTTACTTCATCACAATCAAGAGAACAAGTGTAATTTTGTGGGTTAGTCAAGACTAAGGAAACACAGCAGTTTTCATGCAAATAATAAAAAGACAAGTAAAAAGAAGAAAATTCAGTCAACACTATCAGTCATTCCCCACATGGGCTCCCATAAACACTTTAAAAAGGGCCTTTGCAACTTTTCCTACAGGAGAAAGCAGAATTAGTTGCAGAAGTTTTAAAGCAGAGTACTGAGTCAATCAATGGGAGCTGTCTGGCAGCTTTTCTACACAAGCTGCTTTTTTACTTACATATGCACCAGCTCCTATTGTTGATAAGCCCACAATAAGGACTAACACAGTATTATCCATTTTGCCCCCTGATGAACCAGAGCTAGCCATTTGTCTTGACATCTGGAGTTCTAGAGGAACAGGCCATTGCTGGAACAAGTTGCCTAAAGGAACACAATTTGTTAACACACACACAAACAGAATAGTTAACACATGTTTATGATTAAATATCAATGCATTATAGAAATAAAAAATTATACTTTGGTACATGATGTTCACTGTTCTATGACCAAGAAAAATATAACCAAAACTGTACACATAAATACTACAGACTTATGTCCAACCTTTGGCTATCAGACTTCTTTTTTGAGGCAGGGTTCTGTTTTACAGCCCAAGCTGATATCAAACTTGTAATAATACTACGCCTAAACTACCATACCCAGCTTTTCTGTTAGAGTTCTTAAGAATATAATTTGCATGTTATTCAATGAGGACATCCACAGCTCCCAGGAAATTGGTTAACAACAACAACAACAACAACAAAAGAGCAGTTCAACAAATCTTTACAATGCAGTAAACACTGAGATAACCTATTTAGTAAACAGCCATCCCTCAGTATCTGTGGAGCTTTGATTCCAAATCCCCAGAAGGAACTAACATTCACATATGCTCAAGTCCCTTATATAATATGGTGTAGAATATGCATAAAACTATGCTTATTGTCACATATGCTTCAAACCATCTCTGAATTACTTATAATCATTAATACAATGTGAGTAGCTGCTATACTATATTGCTTAGTGAAAACAACCAGAAAATAAAAGATAAAGAAAGCTTGTACATGTTCAGTACAGAAATTTATTTATTTATTTATTTATTATTTAGTTTTATTGCCTTTTGTTTTTTATGAACAGGGCCTCACAAATAGCCTGGCTAGTCTGGAGCTTGCTAAGTAGCCTGCCTCTGTCTCCCAAGTGATGGGATTAAAGTGTATATCATCATGTCTGGCTTAAAAATACTTTTGTTTACTGGTTGGCCGAATCCATGGATGTAGAACCAACAGATACAGAAGGCAAAAAATATACAAAATTGACACAGGCTAGCTGGGACATTATGATACCCATTTCAAAAACAATCTACCAGGCTCAAACCTTGCTTAATTACAACCCTGGAACACACAGTTCTGTCTTGTGTGAAAAGTAATGTGTCCTAGAAGAAAGAAACATTAACTATCAGAAGGAAGTCAGAACGAAAATTTCATAATGAACTTAATCTCTCACAAATTTTGAAGAACTTAACATATATTCCAGAATGACAAAACTAAAGTGTTGGCCAATATTGTATGATTTGTCTTTCAAGATAATACAGTCATTCTTATGTACAACTAAGTAATGCTAAGTAACAATCATATAACCATAACATACTATGAACATGAAAATGTGAAACACTTCCAGATTTCTTTTTTTTCCACCAGTGGATACTAACATTTTCAGATGAGGCCTGTCATTAGAACCTTCTCAGATTATTTCATATGGGTGTTCACTACTAACTTAGAATGGTGATTTTATTTTCAGCTTTGTGAGCTGTCTGGTCTCTGTAACAATAAATTCTGCTGGGTATGAAAGTAGCCCCCTAAATACACAGGTCTATGTAGGTTTTTTTTTTCAAGACAGGGTTTCTCTGTGTATCTCTGGCTGTCCTGGAATTCTGTAGACCAGGCTGGCCTCTAACTCAGAAATCCACCTACCTCTGCCTCCCAAGTGCTAGGATTAAAGGCATGCGGCACCACTGCCCGGCCAGGTCTATGTTCTGATAAAACTTTATTTATAGCCACTAAGATCTAAGTTTTAAATAATTATTAAGTATTATAAATTGTTTATTACTAAGGTTTTCTTTGCCATTTAAACATATATAAACACTGTATATGGTAGCTCACACCTATAATCTTAGTACTACAGAGGCTGAGGCAGGAGGCTTGCTGCAGCATAGATTACAGTGTGAAAATGGCTCAAAATACCTAAAAACTATAAAAATAAATGAATTAATAAAGCCTTGGCATGGGGGGAGGTCATGCCTGCAATTTCAATTCCGGGACTTGAGAGGGTGAGGCTGGATAATCCTAAATTGAAAGACAGGACAGACTATATAGTAGTTCTAGGCCAACTCAAGCTACAGAGTGAAACTCTCAAACAATAAAATACATCAACAACAACAAGTAAAATCTACTTCAATTGTGTATGAACTATCTGACCACATCTGGTTGAGTAGTAGCAGTATGTACACGTTGATCTAGAGTGGTGCTTCCGGGGCTGTTTGGCCCCTCTTCTCTCTATATACCTTCTCCCTCTCTGATCCTCTTCTTTCCCTCCCTCCCTCCCTCCCTTTCCCTGTCTCCATTCCCTTCTTAACTCCCCTTCCCATGCTCTAAATAAACTCTGTTCTATACTCTAAAAGAAAATGGTGGTTCCCAAAACTTCAAACTATGTCACAATTCCCTGACATATTTGTGAGGTGGTCACTGATCAGTCCCTGCCCCCAGGACTTTTGATCTGGTAGTTCTGGATAGGGCATAATAATTTGCATTTAATGTTAATAGCATGTTGTGCTTTGTTTTTAAAATTGCATTATTTAGTTTGTGTGAATGTGTGTATGTGTACAACTAGACAAAGATTTCAGAGCACAACTTGTAGGATTGAGTTATCTCTTTCCATTGTGGGTTCTAAGCACTGGATGCAGGGTCTTTCAGCTTGGCAACAAATGCCTGTAACTGATAAAGCCATTCACAGGCCTTTTTTCATTTTGTGACTCAGAGTCTCCCTAGGCAGCTCAGGGGAATCCTCCTCTCTTAGCCTGATGAGTACTAGAATTCCAGGCTTGGGGTAGTACACAGGGTACTTATCTCCATTTCTAACAAGGTCCTGAGTGATGAATGTCCTTGTAAAAGGGACACTACTTGGAAAAACCACAGGTCTAAAGGCTGATAGATGAGTTCTTACCCTGACTAGGCTTTAAAAGGCTGGGCCTTTCATCCCATCACCTAAAAGGCAAAGGCAGGGAGACCTAACCTGGTTCGAGGCTAACCTGGTCTACAAAGTGAGTTCTGCATTACCCAGAGCTACATGGTGAGACAGGGTCTTAAGAAAAAACAAAACGAACACATGAAACAAGCATACAAACAAACAGAGCCAGGCCTGGTGGATCAGGCTTGCAATCTTAGCTATTCATGAGACAGAGGTAAATTCATAAATCCAAGGCTTTCCTGGGATACAGAGTGAGTTCAAAACCAGTCAAGTCAATTTAGTGAGACCTTCTGGTTTTTTTAAAAAAAATTTTTTTTAAGGAGCTGGGGACACACCTCCAAGACAGGGTACTTACCTAGCATGTTCAAAAATCCTAGGGTCTATTTCCAGTAGTGTTTAATTAAAAAAGAAAAGGCTTTGGTAGTAGTATCCTATATAAACTTACAGAGATAGGAAAATGCAACACTCTCCCTTTCCTTTCACTGTGTCGGGCACAAAGGGCTAACAAGCCTAATCCAGGTCTGTAGTATCTTATTAAAGTTGTTGGGAGCATAAGTATTTTAGAACTCTGAACAGATTTAAATATACAGTACATATACCTGGCACTGGATAGGGCAGCAATCTACACTCAAATCCATTAATACATCAAAGAGAAATTATATTGTGGTACTTTAAAAAATGTAATTAGGAGCGAAACACTCATAAAGTTAAAGAAAATAAATCTAAAACAATATTTTAAGTAGCCTCTTTCCAAATGCAGAAATTTCATACTGGGATGTGGGTTACACGAGCATGATAGTCCTATTTCAATTTCTGAAATATAAATAAGAGTCTTTAAACCTACACTCTCTAGGAAAGAAAATACATTTTTTTCTTTACTCTTCTTGTTTCTTATCTGGCTTAGAACTCTTTGTCGTCATGAAATAAAATGGTTTAATTTTTAGAAGTAATAGTCAATTATAAAAATAAAACCCCTAAGTTTATCTTGTTTCTTTTTCTTTTTTTGAGGTTTTTTTATGTTAGCTAGCATCAAACCTGGTAATTCTGCAGAGTCAGACTCTGAAACCACTGGGACTGTCCCCCATTTTGATCTATGAAACTATTCCTCTGCCTTCTCCCTGTAGTTTTACATTTTTAGGCAATCAAGGGAACAGTTGACCACAATTGAATGACTCTCCACTTGTCTTCTGAGAAGGCAGCTTACTCTAGACTTCTCATTACTGTACCAGTTGTTTTTGTTTTTCTGCAGCAACAGATTTTGTACGTACACATAAAATGCAATCTAATAACTCAATCTCTGCTTATGTAATAACTTTCCTGATACACTGTAGAAAATAATATTTTAAGAGTGAGGGTCTCACTATGTAGTCCTGACTGGCCCAGAACTTGCTATGTAGATCAGGCCGGCCCTGAACTCAGAAATCTGTCTGTCTCAATATCCAGAGTGCTGGCATTAAAGCTGTACACTGCCACTTGGCCCTGGTTTAATATATGTTGCTAAACAATGAAAGAGAAACAGATATTTTTTCTTTTTTCTTGGTTTTTCGAGACAGGGATTCTTTGTGTAGCCCTGGCTGTCCTGGAACTCACTCTGTAGACTAGGCTGGCCTCGGACTCAGAAATCCACCTGCCTCTGCCTCCCAAGTGCTGGGATTAAAGGCGTACACCACCACTACCCAGCTCAGAAATTTTTTCTAATTTGATTGGTATTTACCAAACTTTTGTTGTTTTCTTTAGGAGATGAGAATTTGCTATGAAGTCCTGACTTGCTTTGAACTCAGAATCCCCCTACCTAAGCCTCCCCAGTACTTTGACTAGACATTCATTTCTATTTGTTTTGTTTGTTTGAGACATGGTTTCACATTCTAGATTGGGCAGGGTTGGAACTCACTAAGTAGCACAGGCTAACCTCAAAATCTTGGCAATCCTCCTACTGAGATCACAGGTATGAACCATGACTCTGGCATTGACTAAACATTAAAAAAATTCTTTGAGAAGATTTCTAACCAGATCTCATTAATTTCATGTTGCTTAGTAGAAAAATTGGTAAATTTAAGTACCACAGAGTATCACGAGGGTAATACTTTAGCCAGCAAGCTCATTTTTGGAGCCTTTGAATTTTTCTATTATCCACACTCCCAGCCTTTTCTAGAAACACATTCATACACCGAGACACTTAGTAATCCCAAATTATTAAGAAGTCTATATGCTCTTAAAACTTGATTCCTAAACATCAAATTAATTTTTTCAACATGGATAAAACAAAGTCTATTCAAAGTGCCTACTGTAGCTAGATACCTTTCTGTAAAGAATGCATCAGCTATTTAACTTTATGAGCCTTTGAAAAAGTATCGAGCCTTGCTGGAATTTTAGAAAAATAAGAATGATAACTATTCCCTGAGATCTCTGAGACACTGAGCCACCAAGCAGGTAGCATTCACAGGCTGGTCTGAGGCCTGGTCTGGCCTCAGTGGGAGAAGATTCACCTAAACCTTGAGAGATTTGAGGCCCCAGGGAGGGGTTAGGTCTGGTGGTGGGGGCATCCTTTTGAAGGCGGGGGGGGGGGGGGGGAGGAATAGGATGAGGAACTATGGGAGTGGGGACTTGGAGGGGGGCAATGACTGGACTAAAAAAATAAAATTAATAATAAAAAATGATTAACTATAGTACCATGTGAATCATTCTTACAAGAAGCACAAAAGAAAAAAATGCTTTAGATAACAAGAAAAAAAGGAAAAAAGGAAAAAAAAAGAAGCCCTTTACTGAGAACTCAGTATGTACCAGAAATTGTACAGAATGTTTGGGACACAAGAACAGGTAGGTCAAAACTCCCAGTTCTTGGGCTTAGGACAGAAAAGTACCTATTTAATTCTGAATATGAGAAAATAACTTCAAAGCAAATCAAAAGAGAACCAAAGTTGCCGAGTTTGTCTTTCTTAATTCTTAAATTGGTAAAAGAGAAAAGCAAGAGTCTCTTGCAGATCCTGGAGTAAAAGTGGGGTTTGTCCTTTACTCAATTCATAAAACTAGGCAACTTTCAGAAGCATAATCTAAAAAAAAAAAAAAATGTTAACACATGCAACAACTCCCTCAAAACATTAGAAAAAAATCCAACTTATTAACTGCTTAGAGAAAAAGTTGTCCTGTCAAAGATTTTCTTCTGGAAAGCCTTGACTAGGCAGGTTGAGTACAGAAGACTCAACTAGGCTTTAAAAAGATGCTACAAGCACAGTGGCTCAGACCTACAATTAAGAACTCTAAAGGCTAAGACAGAGGAAGGATCATGAGATCAAGGTTATACTTAGCTACACAGTGAGTTGTAACAACTGGAATACATACCAAGATCTTGTCTCAAAATATCAATGTGCCATTTGGCAGTATCCACAATCTAGGATTCTAGGTCACAAGGAGCTCAGTTTCTTCTTTAAAGATGCAAAGATTCAAGACAAGCTATTGGTGAATATCTTTAATCCTAGCACTGAGAAGGCAGATCTAGGCAGACCTCTATGAGGTCAGCCTGGTCTACACAGTGAGTTCTGGGACAATCAGGGCAGCATAATAGACTCTGTATCAAAAAAAGATGCTATGATTCCAAATAAAGAAAAATATTTAAATATTTGAACCTTAGGTGAGGGAGTTAAGTGATCAGTTTGGTCACAATAGGCAGTATAATGCTTGGTGAATAAATAAAATATTACAGAACACAAAATAATCTATTAGCAACCCCTTCTGCTGCCCAGTAATAGATACAGACACAGAGTTGTGACTTAGTTACCTTTAGTCATTTCTAGAAAGAGACAGAAAATCCAAATAAAGCAGAGCAGCAGGTACTGAGGTTTCAAGACAAAAAGCAAAGTGTAATGGAAATAAACCTAAAATGGTGAGAGAGACGTAGATGGCACAGTTTCAATGCAGGCTCAAGGTTCACTAAAACAAGAAAAATAAAAGCAACGAAGGAAGATTGCTAACAACCTGGCAAAGCATTTGGGGGGGAGGGGATAAAAGAGGGCAAAGTGGTATAAACCTTGTCTCTTGCCCATCTCTGTGAAAATATGTGGCAGATGCTGCTATGGGAAAATGAAATCAGAATAAAGGCTATTGGCAAATGAGCCATAAGACATTAATTCCTACAATGAAATTATCATAATTTCTTTTGGAAATTGTATCCCTACCCCCACTCATTTTTAAAGCAGGTGATGGCACACTCTGGGTGCATGGACAAAGAAGTGTGTGCAAAAAGATGAATAGGTATGTCAGGAAGTCATGGTATTTTCTACAGGAGAGCCCTTCAAACAAACCATGCACTGGGGAAAAAGCAATTCAATCTGTATTTTTCCATAGGTCTGATATTATAATCAAATGAATATATAATTGATGAGAACATTTGGTTAGCCACCAGAATTCTGGTTTTAAAAAAAGCTATGTACTGAGCAAAATAAGTGCATAGCGGTTATCTAAATTTTAAAATATTTCTCCGCAATTTACACACAGCACCACCATTTCCACACACAGGACTCACAGAAATTATAATTCTATTCACTGGATTTTTAGGAAACCTAGAGGTGGGTTTTTTTTCTAAAACAGAAATTCTAAGAGATAACTGAGAGAACATTTACTTTTTTAAGACTATATAGCCACAACTGGCTTAGAACTTGCTATGTAGACCAGGATGGTCTTGAACTCACTGAGATCTACTGTCTCTGCCTCCAGAGTCCTAGGATTAAAGTCATATGTCACCACACCCAGCAGATAACACCCATTTAGAACTATTTTTGATTCCACCAAGTGGACCCATTTGCAAAGGTCCTAAGGATGAAAAAGTGTTTTCCACTTCTTTTGTTCCTAAACTACACAAAAGGCATCTGCACATCAAAAAAGACTCAAGAGTGGCATTTGTTATTATAAATGTAATTACTCTATGATGATTTTTAAAAAAATGTTGATTTAAAAATACACGTTGAAGAAAGGGGTCATTCATTCCCACAAATCTGTATAGGTAGAAAAGAAGAGGACTCAAACCATGCTCAGCTAAACCCATGGATATCGGAAACACAGTGGTCTAATTAGTGGAAAGAGAAGCTAATTCATTCTTAACTGTTTCAGGTCAAACTTTAGGAAGCAGGATTGGGGTGTAGCAATAGGGTTAGGGGCCTAGAGACTGACAGAGTAGCTTCAGCTCCACCTACTAATTATGTGACCTTCTGCAAGTAATTTCACCTCTCTGTTCCTCAGTTTATTATCCATAAAATGTGTGGGTTGGTGTTTACCACAAAATCCCTTCCAGCTCTAAAGTTTGATGAGACAACTTCCCAGAGAACAAACACAGTGTATTCTAAAAAACGTTCATCGAAGCGTGTAAGACCACCAGGAACTGAACTGTCTGGTCATCTTAAGTCGATTCTGAGCTAATTCTCTTGCTGTCTGGTGTACAGTTGAGTTTTTACTGGCGATATCACCGTTTCCACACCATAGGGCATTCAAATATACAGCTCTCATGTGGAGTTTTGGGAGGTAGAGCAGATAATCTGATTTACAGGAGAAACTTGTGACTGTGTCTCAACCACTAAATGACATCCATCTGACCTCAATGCTTTAAAAAAAAAAAAAAAAAAAAAAAAAGCAAGGTAGCAAAAGATGGGCAATATGGTTTGGCCAAGCGTTCTGTTACCCCCAAATCGCAAAGCCTCCCAGGAGAAGGCCTCATGCTGACTTCTGGGGTTCAAATCTCTTGAAGGTCAGGCCGGCGTAAGTGTGCCTATTCCTCAGCTTGTAAACTCTTGGGTTCATATCCCGCCAATTTGGAAGTCTTGCTACTGTGAAAGAAAAGTTTTTGTGAAGGATAGGGGAGCTCTGCGAGGGATGGGGAGCCTATGGCACCTAGGCCATTGGACTTTGAAGTAGGGTAAGGGGTTGCCTGGGACGGGTCAGCTAGTCACCTGGAAGCCGGTTCCTCTGTTTCGGCCTCTGGACGCACACCGTCCGCACCAGGGGCACCAGTTTCTGCTTGAAAGCACCCGCCAGGCCTCCACACCGGAACATTTTGGCGACCGCTCCTCGGAAGCTCCCGCTCCTTCCTTTTCTTTGCACCCACCGTCGAACGGTCAACCACCACGGGCTCGGGTCCGCTCCCCCTCCCGTCACACGCACACTACGCAGGCTCCTCCTCCCAGCCCCGAGTGGACATTGGCTAGAGAAACCGGCCCGCTAGAGCCGGGAAAAAGGCACTGAGGCTGGAGACCTACTGCGCAGGCGTAATACTCAGCGCCGCATTGCAATTGGTTCCACATGAGGAGGTCAGCGCATGCGTCCGGCTGCCCACGCGCTCTGCAAAGCTGCGGGCCCCGCCTCCGGATTTTCAAGTTTCCAGGAGTTAGTGGCGCTGTATTAGGTTGAGCCGCTTAGGAGGAAACATGTTCAAGGGAGACTTGTGCCCGGAGGCAATGGGTGGTGCTGCCACTGTGTAGGTAAAGGGAATTGATAGCATGTCACAAAAACCGACCCCAGAATCTTACTTTCTGTTAGTGTGTGTTTTAGGCAACTAGCTAGCCGGCATTTAAGCCTTTCTGAATCTCTTTCTGTGATCCAATTCTAGTCTTCCCAAGTCTTAGTCATCACATCCGACTTCCTGAATCCTGAATAAATTCCATCTTGAGCAGCCTTTTTTTTTTTTTGGAGGTGGGGTGGAGTGGGGCGTGTACTTCCCGTGTTATATCCCCGTTATCACTTAAAACATGCTGCACCAAGGACAGTGGATTGTCTCGCGCTATTATGGCTTTCGTGCTTGAGAAGAGAAAGCTGACAAAAAAAAAGTTTGTACCTCACAGATTTTTCTGTGAAAGAAATCCTAAGCAGGACTTAGAAAGTTGTGGGAGACACAGAGTGGGAACTGAGAGAAAGTAGGTATTTTGCTCTCCTGTGGGAGGTTTGAATTGCATATTAAATATTTACAAAAGCTGTGTGTAGTGGACTAACACCTGTACTCCCAGCACTGGGGAGGCAGAGACAGGAGGACAGCAAGTAAATTTGAAGCCAGCTTGGTTTATATCAAGGTAGCCAAGGCTTCGTGGTGAAAAGGCCCTGTCCCCTGTTACTGAACAATACTATTTAAGAGGGTTTTGTGCATATAAAATGGAAGGTGATCACTGTTTAGCTGAGAGAATGGGATCTATTAGTCACTTAAATGATATCTACCATAGAGCCACTACAAGTAAGCAGTTTGGGACAGAATCACTGGTGAAAGAGATAGAATAATAGTTCAGAGGGTAAATACATTGAGGCCAAAAGTAATAATTTTAGGGTTTAAACATGTTGACCTGGACTCCATAGGAACCTAGGTTGAATCCTTTCTCTGCTACTTGGACAAGTCACCCAGTTGACTTCAACTGGCCTGGAGACAGTTGGACTTAAGGATGGAAACCTATAATTTCTCAGCTCATGGAACTTAATTAAAATGAGAGACCAACCCGAGCATCATAGACTGTTTCAAAACAACACTGAAAGGCTGGGAGTATACCTCAGAGGCAGGATGTTTGCTAAACACTCCAAGGTCCTCTTTTCAGTTTGAAGCACCATACATAATTACCCTCCAAAGTTTTAAATAAAGAAAATCATAAATAAAGTTCAGTCCATTTTCAGGAGACAATAACAAAAGACTTGCTGTATTAGGAAGTAGTGATAAGGACAGCAAGTGGAATGGAGCCAAACTTGTCAAATGAATTTGGCCCTAATCTTTGAAAATGATGAAATTTCTTTTTTTTTTTTTAAATCTTCGTGGAAGGGAATAGGGGATACAATTACAAAAGCATAGTTTAGGAAGTTTAACCCAGAAAGCAGGATTCAGTGCATGAAAATATCCAAAGTTTCATTATCTGTTCAGCAGATTAGATCAGTGTTTAAAATTGCAAGTAATGAAGCCAAGAGTGGAGTCACCTACCTATAATGACAGCATGTGGGAGGCAGAGATAGGAGGATCAGGAGTTCAAGGTCATCCTCAGCTATTTAGTGAGTTGAGGGAAAGCTGAGGCTACAAATCTCGGTAAGAGAGAGAGAGGGAGAGGGAGAAGGAGAGGGAGAGGGAGACAGGGAGAGGGAGACAGGGAGAGGGAGACGGAGAGGAAGAGGGAGGAGAGGGAGAGGGAGAGGGAGAGGGAGAGGGAGAGGGAGAGGGAGAGAGAGAGAGAGAGAGAGAGAGAGAGAGAGAGAGAGAATGAATATGCCTTTAATCACAACACTAGGGGGACAGATACAGGAGAATTTCTGTGAGTTGGAAGCCAGCCAGGACCACATAGACTCTGTCTTAAAAACAAATGGTGGGGCTAGAGAGATGGTTCAGTGGTTAAGAGCACTGGCTGCTTTTCCAGAGGTTCTGAGTTCAATTCCCAGCAACCACATGGTGGCTCACAACCATCTGTAATGAGACCCAATGCCGTCTTCTGGTGTGTCTGAACACAGCTACAATGTACTCATATAAATAAAAATTAATAAAAAGACAAAAAATCAAAAATAAAAAACAAATGGCAAAAGACTGTTTTGCTTGCATTTATGGTGCCCTCATAACATCAGTTATGTATAGCTGGCTATGTAGATGTAAAAAAAATTAAAAAAAAATTAAACCTCAGTCATCTGCAAGAACAACCACTGAGCCATCTTTCCAGCCCTCATGAGTGACTTTTATTTTTGGAGAAAGGCTTTTTCTCCATATAGCCCTGGCTATCCTGGAACTTGCTCTGTAGACTAAGCTAACCTCAAATTCACAGAGATCTGCCTGCCTCTGCTGGGATTAAAGGCCTGTGCCACCACCTCCTGACTTTGAGTGACATTTTTCATCTAAATCTGCTTTGAGGAATGAGTATTGAAAATATCAATTCTAGAATAAAATAAATACATTTTATATTATAAAGACATTATTGATAATTGCTTCTTGTTATTTCTAGAAACCCACAATATACTGAAGGACTTGAGCCCAGCAATTTGGGGTCAGTGAGATCCAATATTTTAACAACAGCAGCAAATTAATAATAAAGGTTTATAATAAACATAAATTGGTTTAATACAAAGTCAATTATGTCTGCTAATAAAAATTTGGAAAATTCTATCAAAATTATGATAGTCATGTGCAATTATGAAACAAGTGAATATACTAAAATAATTTAATAATGCATAATTAAAACAAAAATCAGTGCAAAACACATATAATTCTTTGTAATAGGTACAATGAGGCATTTCTCCTGTCCTTTTAGTTAAAAACTAGATTTTATCCTAGTAAAATATTCATCAAAGAAATTCAAAAGAATGTGATAACAAACATTTCATTAGGATAAGAACCCACTGTGAAATATTATATTTCTAGAAATCAAAACTTCAAACTTACAAAGGTAGACCCAGTGACTATTTTTTGCCAGAAGCATCTGAATAATTTTAAGCATATATATACATATATATATACACATATACATATATATGTATATATATATGCAAGTTGGCATAAATTGTACCCGTAAGTTGCCAGCAACCTCTTTTGACTGAATGTGAAGAATGTGACATTAATAGTTACTTCCCCTCAGTTTTTGAGACAGTCTCCTAGAGTCCAAGCTGGCTTCAAGTTCACTATGTAGCCAAGGATGACTTTTAACCTCTGATCCTCCTGCCTCTACCTCTCCAGGGCAGGCATTGTGCCAACTGAGCTAGCCCTCCTATCTTATTATTACAGTTACTCTTCTATGGGTATAAATCACTAGAGGCATCAGATATTTTACAAGAAATGATCAAGTAATAATTTCTATTATATAGAAAACAGTCAATGGAAAACAAAAAGTACTATACCATGATGGTTGTTGGTATACATAATGATGGTATTGGATCAGCTAACTCCATCTCTGGATGGTTTTAATGTTGACTAGTATAATCAAGGGTTTTAGAAATGGGTGACCCATGAGTATAATAAAGAGCTATAAATACATCTCCAACTCAAGAATAAGACTAAATAGAAGGCTCTATTTTTAATAACTTGAACTTGGCTGAGCACTCACATTCCAATATGCTTACACACACATCACTCTGATACTGTACTGTTTTATTTTCCTGTAGAGGAATTTTAATCCAGCAACATGGCTGGTTTAGCAAGTGATGACATCCAAAGACCTTCTGGATCTGTGTGATTTGGCTGGAATACACAGACACATCTTTAATCCCAGGAGACAGAGGCAAGCAGATTTCTGAGTTCAAGCCAAGCCTGGTATAGAGCAAGTTTCAGGTAAAAAAAAAAAAGCTTAGGTCCATGCATGGTGGTCCACACCTTTAATTCTAGCACTCGGGAGACAGAGGCAGGCGGATGGAGCCAGAAGATTAGAACAGATTGTCAAGGTTAGTATGAGGCCAAGCAGAGCAATTCAGTCAGAAGCTGAGAGAAGCCAGTTTGAATCAGTCAGCTTAGAGAGGAATTTGGGCCAGAATAGCTGAGTTGAGCAAGCCAACCAGAATTCAGAAAGAGCTAGAAAGGATGGCCTTATTAAGAAGTAAGTCTCAGAGGCTGAAACCATTCTGGCCTAGATTAGATTATATAGACTATAGAAGCTTCCAGAACTAGGCCTAGGTTAGAGGTTATAAGTCTCTGAGATGACAATTACATCAGGTGAACAAAAAGTTATTTTTCCATTTTTCCTTAGTGGAAGTGAATTTCATCACATTGACTCTTCCTGTAGATCAGCCTCACATGCAAAATGGCAGCTCATGTGTACTGTTGGCTCCCCTGACTTTGATGACATCAGCAATATATCATATGTTGATGCTAATGGTATATATGTTAGTGATGATACCTTAGCCTATGAAATATGAGGGAGATGAGCAAATTTCTAAAACAAACATAAAATGGGTGCTCTTTGTTGTATGCAAATTATACCTAAGTTAAATTCATACAAATTTGAAACCTGAGAGTCACTTTTGGGAGAAGGACTATGGGTCAAGTTATGTGCGGTTAGTAAAGCCTAGGGAAGCTGCCCTCTGATTTTGGGAAAAAAGAAAGAAAGAAAAAAAGAAAGAAAGAAAAGAAAGAAAAGAAAAAAAAAGTTGTATTCATTTATCATCTTCCAAGCATAATCTAGGCTTCTGGAAAATTAGACCCAACCACTAGCTAGGTTCTACATTCACTTGCAGGGGGTGGGTGGACCATCCTTGGGATTCCAATTCCCCTTGAAACTCCGCCATTCTGAAATGATGAATGGCTCTGTAAAGAGCTCAGAGTATCAGGGATTACGGGGGGTTTATGCGGTGTCCTAAGTGCCCTCACCTGGGCCTGTAATGGTTAGCTACAGAAACAAAGTCCCCCTTTGCTGGAGCTGTCCTCACTAGTTTCCCCCCACCCTCGCCTAGCCTCTGTACGTCCCTCTCCCGCAGCGGGCCTTCCCCATTGGCCAGCCAAACACAACCGACTGTGACAGCCAATGGGAGCCGCCCTCCTGAACATTCAGAGGGTGGGTGCTCGTGGTGTGATGAGGGGAGGTTGGCGCCTGGTACGCGCCCCCCCCTACATCTGGCAAGTCTTTGACAGAAACAGTAACACTCCCTACATACTCACGCCCGTGCCCGGTGTCTGCCTCCTTTCAGCTGTGTGGGGGCCCTCCGCAAGTCACTGCGTTTACTGGTGTCCTGGCAGTGCCCTCCCCAATTCCTTGGGCACTAAAGAGTGCACCTGCTTACTCAGTAAGACTGAATACCTCTTTTTTTCCTAAGATTTGGTGGGGGGAGGCAGGGAACCAGAGCGGCGCAGCTGTCAGTGGCCGTGGAGATGTGAAAGAGGTATCTCAGATCCCCTACCCCTTAATGCTGCACCGGACCCCGAAACTCCGGTGATGCCCTAGGGCACAACGCTCTTTGTCCTCCCCAGCTGTGCTCACTGCCCACCGACCCTGTGCACTCTAAGCGGGGGTGGGAAGCCTGAAACTCATCACAGAACTGGGGACAAGAAGGGCAGGCTATCCTGAGGTGGTGTATTCCACTCTCCTCATCCCTTCCCTGTTGTGCTTCGGCTTTCTCCCTCCAGTGTGTCCCTGGGGTCCAGAAGGGGAGGGTCTAGGCGAAGGCGCGGCACAGCCTGAGCCTGCAGTCTAGAGCTCACACGCAGGCAGAAGGACTCCTCTCAAGGCTAGCCTATTCTCCATTTCTTCTCTCTCAAGCTTTTGTGTCTGTGCCTTTGAGCTGAAAGGAGGGTGCACTAAGGAAGGAGGAGGGGTGCCTGGGGTGACAGCACCCTCTTCACGCGCGCTCGCGCGCACACACGCGCGCGCGCACACACACACACACACACACGTTGCCGGCGCACGCACACACGGGCGGACACACACTTCCAGTCGCGCGCGCGAACACACACACACACACACACACACACAAAGCTCTCTCGCTTTGAGCACACTAACGTGGCCGCTTTCTTTGTGTGGAGCCCTCGAGTGGGGTTGGGACCCGGGTCCTGTCCCGGGGAGATGGCGCAGACCATCTTGGGCCATGGGAGCCTGCAGCCCGCCTCAGCTGCTGGCTTGGCATCCTTGGAGCTCGACTCATCGATGGACCAGTACGTGCAGATTCGCATCTTCAAAATCATCGTGATTGGGGACTCCAATGTGGGCAAGACCTGCCTGACCTTCCGCTTCTGCGGGGGTACTTTCCCAGACAAGACTGAGGCCACTATCGGTGTGGACTTCAGGGAGAAGACCGTGGAAATCGAGGGCGAGAAGATCAAGGTGATCCAGCTGGTCAGGTCCGGGCAGGGAGGAACCTGGGAGGGGGTTTCTGCCTGAGGTATATCGCAAATGATAATAAATGACTAGCTTTGGCTGTGTCGCCACCTGCCGAGCTCAAGACCCTGGGCACATCCACAACCCTTTTAGCTTCTTTCAGGGGCCCATCCCCACCTAACCCAAATTTTCTGGCAAGCTATAGTGGTTGCATTCTTACCCTTTGCCCCTGCCTGACAGCTTTGGCCTGGAAAAGCAGGTTTGAAATTGCCCTCAACCCTAAACCGGGAGAGACACCCCTAAACACAGGAAGGCCTGAGATGTCTCTGGTCCTAGTTTTGTGGGATGGATCTCAAAGCACTTTATACATTTTGAGATCTTTTTTATCTCTTGGGTGCCAATAGGCTGAAAAAAAAAAAAAAGTCATCCTGGCTAAGCCCTGTGACATTAGAAAGGTTGGGAATCCATGGAGCCAGAACACTGCTTTATTTTAAATTCCAGCTTACACTTGAGATTAAAGCTGGAGGTGGAGTGGGGGATGGTTATGTCACAAAGGCATGAGCCCTTTTAAAGATTGAGACACAGTCACCCGCTGGCTCTTCATAATGTCCAAAAACTTGTTCTTTGGGGGCAGTCCCTCCCACAGGCTTGCTGCTTTCTCTGGGTTGGATGAAGCTAATGAATGAAGAAGCCGTTACCCATTCTACTGGCATTGTCTTCAGAAGGCCTATTGGGAAACGTAGAACAACTTATCTGAGGGTCAGGGGAAGTGCCTTGACTCCTCCACAATTTACTAAATAGGCCAAGTAGAAATATTTTTGTGTGTTCATTTACTGTAGTAGAAGTAGAAACTCGGTAAGGCAGGCTGTGTCAGTGTGTTGGGAGGGGGTAGCAGGAAGCAGGTTATGGCTAGGACAGCTTTGTGTGTCACAGAAAGCTTCTAAGAAGATACCAGGGCTACTAAACACCAAGTCCTCCAGAGTCATAGCTGGCCTTTGCTTGAGCAGGACCCCAGGGAGGGCCAGAGATGAAGGTAAACTTCTTGCTGGTCAAACAGCTGAAGGAACCACATGTCCTGTTCTGTGTTCTGAGTGACATAGACAGAAGGACTGGTGAACTGGAGAGAATAAGGAAACACCCCAAACTGTGCAAGATGTCTTAGTGATTAAAATGATTATGTTTTAAAATGACTTCAGCAAAGAAGCCAAAAACACTGTGCTTTTGGAAGACAGGTGGGAGATAAGGAGAGATTCCGGGTCTGGGAGATTCTTTTGAACTTCTGACCTATTTTAGCTCTTCCCAATCTGAGGCGACAGGATGTCTTTTTAAAGCCAATGCTATCTGTCTTTATGTTTTTCAAGGATTCTTCTTGTTGTATGTTTGCACAGGTCAGGGCTTCTTCCTCAACAGTGCCTATTTTCTTTAATATATGACTGTAAGACCCTGGAAAGTCTAAGACATGATTTATTTTTAAGAAAATTAGAAATAAATCAATGGATGCATTTTGAAACATCTTCAAAATCATTCATGTTTAATTTTATCATTTATTTAAAATCAAATGTTACAGTGAGCTTAAGAGTTTCTCAGAATTGAAAGTTGGAGCAGTATGTTAAATCCCTCTGAAGTTTGAGTGGAGGGAAAAAGGAAGTGCATGGGAGGCTGAGGGGTGGAAGGGAGATGAAGGGGGAGAAAAGGAGGAGGAGAAATGAGGGGTAGGAGGTGAACAGTGGATGGAGTCATCACCCAATGGCCTGGGGAGGGTTTTAAACCATTATCCCCACCACACACACCCCTGTACTTAACCAGAGGCTTTCAAGTCTCTGCCAAATATCCTAGACTTTTTTTCCCCAGAGGGTAGAGCCTGTGACAGTGTGACTCACTAGAAACAGAGATCAGCACAACACCCCATGCTGATAAGTGCTTACTATGGGCTTTGGGGGGAAGATGATATTTTCAAGAGAACAAAGCCTTGTAGCACAGTTCAAGGAGGAACCTCTGAGGACAAATTGGACAAGAAACCTCAGCGGAGTGTGGGACCTGGGACATGATGACCTTGCTCTCCTGTAAGCTGTTGAAACACTAATGCCAAAGCTGGCAGGTGAGAGGCCAGAGTGTCTGTGGGAAGATGGCAGAGCATGGCATGTGGCAGGAGATCAAGAAAAATGTAGACTGTGCCTCATTCTTTTCCTGCAAGAAAAAAGTGCCAAAACATGGTTAGAGTTAGGGTTGGGGTTGGGGTTAGGTTTGGGGTTGGGGTTAGGGTTTGGGTTTGAGGTGGGGTTGGGGTTAGGGTTGGGGTTGGGGTTAGGGTTGGGGTTGGGGTTAGGGTTGGGGTTGGGGTTAGGGTTAGGGTTGGGGTTAGGGTTAGGGTTGGGGTTAGGGTTAGGGTTGGGGTTGGGGTTAGGGTTAGGGTTAGGGTTAGGGTTAGGGTTAGGGTTAGGGTTAGCCCTAGTAAGCTATCAGATTATAAGCAGAAGCCCTGGCAGATGACTGGCAGAGACTCCTCACTGTCTTTTTTTAGTTCTACAGTGGTGTATTGCCTCTCCTAGGCTTGCCTCCTTGTGTCCCCCAAGTGGCACATGTGACAGTCTCTGCTGGGGGATGTCCAATACTGCTCATTCAGAAGACTCTGTTATTCCAGTTCTAGCTGGATCTGATGCTTCTGTCCTCCACATGTACATTCAGTCATGTGCACATACCTACACATAATTAAAAATAATAAAAATAAATATAAACTAAACAAAACCCCACTTATTGACTAAACAAGGCCAAGGTAGGCATTTTATGTCTTATTTGATGCAACCCAGGAATTAAGATTTTAAAAATATTTTTAATTTTTAAAGTCTATAATGTGTGTATGAGTATGTGGGGGGGGGCACATGTGTTCCACATAGCATGGTGGAGTTCAGATGACAGCTTGCAGGTCCCGTTCTTTCTTTCTACCCTCCGAGTTTCAGGAATTAAAGTCATTAGGTTGGGCGCCAAGTGCTGTTCCATTTTGCCAGGGTAAAATTGGGATTTTTATTATTCTCCTTTGACAGATAAGGAGACTGAGTTTGAGACAGATGAAATACCTTGCCCATGGGCACAGAGATCTTTTGTCACTGCTAACATTTTAATTTAGATTCAGAGAGCATGTTCTTTATATTGAGGTCTATTTTAGACTGGAATATCTAGTCCACTAGATTGGGAGTGATACAGTACCAAGCAGCCAGTCTTATTGAGTCTAGGCAGGGACTCAAGGCTATGGTCCAAGGATCAAGGAGCCTTCATGTTATCTTCTTCAGGTTTGGGGGTGAAGTTCAATGGCAGAGTGTGTGTTTAGCATACGTGAGGCCTTGCGTTATATCCCCAGAGTCACTAAATAAGTAAAAAAGAATTTAAACAAGACATCTATTTTGCTGTACTCAGGACACTCAACAGAGTACTCCAAGTTTACTTTTCATACCATGTCTGTCTCACTGTGGGCATGAGAATTACAGGGGTCCAGAGATAGAAAAAAAACTTAGGGGCAAATCCTCCTCTAATCCAAAGTCCTCATTTTAGAGATACTGAACTGGAGCTCAGAGAAAGAAAGTGACTTACCTAAGACCAATCGTCCAATGCGGGCCTCCTAATCCCTTTTCAGTGCTCTTTCTGGGTTTAACACTGCCAGGCTTAGAAGAGTACACAAGTCCTAAGTCCATTTAACCCAGAAGGCTGTCTGTGCAAGCAACAAGGTGGGACACCACACAGGAAAGCTGGCGGCTTTTCCTAATCAATCTAGGAAAGATGGAGAGACATCTTCCAACTCCCAAAGGGAGGGTGGAGCCTCTCTTAATAACCATTATGCATTATGTATGTGTCACCTACAGGGTTAGCTAAACCATGTTGTGTCTGTCTCAGCCTATAAGCATCAGAAACCCATGAATAAGGTGCGGGTGTTGAACCATTCTTGGTAAAATTACAAGAAAGTAGCCCTTCTGCCTAGTTTGGGTACTCCCACAGGCCTAGCACCCCCACTGTGATTTGGCCATATCTATAGGCAGGCATAGGCCAGACTGCAGAGTTCGTCCTCTCTGCTCATCACTGGGGAAAACACCTTCCTGTGCTATGTTACTAAGTACAAGGAGGCTGAGCTCAGTGTTCCTTACAAGCTGCCTGTAGTCAGAATGACATCATATCTGTGGGGGCTTCTAAGCTTCCATCTTCTGTCAGCCTAATGATTAATTATCCATCACTGTGCGTTCCTTGCTGCCTTCCCCTCTTCCTCCCCCTCTTTCTCCCATCCTTTCTCTTCTTCCCCTTTTTCCTTTCTTCCCTTCCCTTCTCGTCTGTCTGTCTGTCTGTCTTTGTCTCTGTCCTTTTTATTGTTAGGTTTGTGTATCAGTGTATCTTAGATACACATGGGATAGTCTAGTTAATTGATAAAAAGATTTCTTTTAAACTTTCCCCATCCACCAAAGGTTGTAAATTCTCTCTCTCTCTCTCTCTCTCTCTCTCTCTCTCTCTCTCTCTCTCTCTCTGCACTTATGCCTTCTGTCATTGGCTTCCAACAAAAGGATACCCAAGGTCCATTTATAGAATGATGCCAGCTATGTCCCCTGAAGAAAAAAAATACTTAGGTCAGCTAAGAGATTGTGTCGGGGTGGAGAGCTGAAGCTCGTCAGGCAGATCTAAGTGTCAGAAAAATGGTAAAAAAGGTTCAGTTTCTCTGTGGCAGCTCTCCACACTGTGCCCCCCCACCTCAAGCTTCATCTATTCCCCATTAATCTGGGCCTATCCCAAGCTACTCATGGGAAGTTGATGACTCTTTCTCCCTGTACAGCCCCACTGGCTGCCCTTGCCCTGTTTCAGCTTCTAGAATGTTTCAGCTTGCCAGAATGAGAACCAGTAGATCCAAAGCACAGTACTAAAAGCTTCTGTTCTTTCTGACACAATGATAACAACTAATATTCATTGAGCACACCCCGTTTTGCAAAAGCCGTTTCTCATATGTCATGTCATTGGATCATCCTAGCAACCAGAGAAGCTTGTGTTCCCACTATAGAGATGAGGAGAGTGAGGCTCAGCTAAGGAATGCTATTCATTTACTCAGCTACTAACTAGAAGCCAGAATGCTGTCTTTCCAGCTGTACTCACTCAGTCGGCTGTCCATGTAGATTCAATGTGGTGTCATGTAGATTCATGTAGTGTCAGGCCTGGGAGGAAGACTGTATACAGTTGACCTTTTGTACTCATGGAGCCCAACTAACTGAGAATAAAATATTTAGAAAATAAAAGCAGGGACTGAGGGTATAGCTCTGTTAGTAAAGTGCTTGCCTAGCAAGTATGAGGCCCTGAGTTCAGTCCCAGTGCCACAGAATCCTGACCCAGTGGGGAATCCTGAAATCCTAGCGCTCAGGAAACAGAAGCAGAAAAATCAGCAATTCAAGGTCATCTTTAGCTACATACAGAGTTCAAGGCTGGCCAGCCTGGGCTATTTGAGATCTTGTCTATAAAACATATAAAACAACACACACACACACACACACACTACACATATATAGTGTACATATACATATATATGTATATTATATATGTGTGAGCATGCATCTACCATAAACATATACAGATTTTTTTCTTATTCCATAAGCAATACATTGTATCAAATATTTTAAGGATTATGTAGGAGGCGGTGTGCAAAGCAATATGTAAACAGCACATCATTTTATAGAGAGCATTTGAGCTTCCATGATTTGGGCATCTGGGGATTCTGGAATCTCCATTAGGCAATGTCATGCATAAGCCAAGAAATGCCACCAAAGCACACCTGTACAATTGCTCTTACTCTCTTCATTTTCCAGGTGGGGATGTTGAACAAAGGACCCACAACTAGCATGAGATTTGGACAGAGATTTGCACTGCAGTTGGTTTGACTCCACTGTGCCCTACTGGCCCTCTGAGAGGGATAAGGATCTTGGGCATGTGTAGCTAAGGGGCAAGCCTCTACCCTGTCCACTGGGAAGGAAAGACAGGGGAGAGGGAGCATCTACTGTCACTTCCTAGCAAGGATGAAAGGATTGTGGGGATGTTGAGGACAGGAAAACCTGGATCCCCTGACACAGAGAGCCCATTCCATGTGTCCAGCGAACCTGACTAATGTACTTCCCTTTCAAAGGCATTGAAGCCTCGTTCTGTATTCTGCTGGGTGTAGCCTGCTTCTAGGCTTCAGTCGAATTATGGCAGGGGTGTCAAAACTTTGGATGTGGTTTCTATAGAGCGGGGAGGGAGAAGTACCTACCCCTGAACTACCAAGCCTCTGCACGAAAGCTTTGAGGCTTTCTTTGTAGCTTCGGAAAGGCAGAGGAGGTCTCCAGCAGAGGGGAGACCCCTACGGTTCTGGCAACTTGAGTGGTGTACACAATTAGGACGCCAAGGAAAAGTCGAACAGCCAACCTTACTCTGCTTCAAACACCTCACACATTCCCACCCGTGTTCCTTCAGGTATTTTTAGAATCCTGAGCTCATGGTGTTAAAGCATCTGCCGCATGCCTGAGGGCCGTTAGGAATTCAGCTTCACTCAGAGGCGAGAGTTAAGACTACTGGAGACTGGGGGTGGGAAGTGGCGAGCAGGAGCCTAGAAATGATATTCTTGGACTAGGCCTGTTTTCTTCTCCCTGACCTCCATCCCTCTCCCCATCTGCCTCTCTTTCTTCCTGTTCAGAGTACCAGAGAGGTAGAAGGAATAAAAAAAAAACTCAAACATTTTTGTTTCGTTTTTCCTTACAGAAACAAATAAGTCTTTGAGGATTTTTGGGTTTGTGTGTAACCAAAGTCAGATGCTTTCTCTGAAATGGCTTTGGCAGACACCTGAGCTGTCCAATTGCGGGGGGCTCTAGTGGCTCAGGCCAGTACTGCTTTTGATCACCACCATCTCAATGATGTACAATCCATCGCTGAAAATTACTGCCAAGTTTAGTCAGCAAGGGGCCAGCAGCACTCATGGACACGGAACACACATATGTATTCTAAATGCTATGCTGGAGACCCAAGGCGCAATCAAAATTCCTAAGAGAATTGCAGAAGCTAGACAAGACGTGAAGAGATGGCTCAATAGTCAAGAGCACTGGCTTCTCTTCTAGAGGTCTGGGGTTTCGTTCTCATCACCTCTATGGTGGCTGATAACCATCTATAACTCCAGCTCCAGGGAATCTGCCAGTCCTTTTCTGGCCACTGCAGGCACTGCATGCACGTGGTACGCAGGTAAACACTCATATACATAAAATATAAATAAATAAATAAATAAATAAATACAATCTTTAAATATTTTTTTAAAAATGTTTGAACAAGGCATGGTGGCACATGTCTTTAATCCTAGCACTTGGAAGCAGGTTAATCTCTGAGTTCAAGGCCAACCTGGTTTACAGAGTGTGTTCCAAGATAGTCAGGGCTACACAGAGAAATCCCTTCCCCTCAAAAATGCCCCCTCCCCACCCCTAAAAATTGAGGATGATAGTGGAGGCACAAGTTGAATCTTCAAGAATGGATGGGATTAGAATCAGGAAGAGGAGGCGACCAGATCTACCGTGGAAGGATGGACCAGTGAACAGAAGTCACAGAGAAAGACATGGCCACGTAGCTTGAACATAGGGTGAAACAGGTCAAATTAAGACTGACTGAAATACTTGCATTTGGCACGGCATGCAGTAGAGGGCTACCATAATTTTCTGAAGAGGCAGATACAAGCAGGGATGTAGGTGGCTAGTGTGACAACAGCCCTCAGAGGGCAATGGAGAGGAGACATCTAGAAACCAAATGACGACTAGAGTCCATGAATAAGGAAGGAGAGGAGAGCCTGAGCCAGGGTCCATGAAAATCCAAATGGAAACTGAAGGTGGTAACAAATTGCAGCAGCCCAACACTTAGCAGGCTGAGACGGAAGGACTGAGGCCAAGCCAGGCTATAAGTGAGCTTCTGTCAAAGAAAAATTCACATAGAAGATGTAAAAACAAATGCCTCACTGAAAGATCTTGGAGGATGAAGGAGAGCCTGGGCAGTGAACACAGATGTTCAGAATGATGATGTTAGATCTTCAGTCAGCAAAGAGATTTGATTAGATTCCAAAGATTGTACTCACTGCCTGCTAATTCCAAATAAAGGCTATATACTTCATTTGAAAAGTCACAGTAGTCAAATTAGTGGCCATAACAAAATTTGGTTTCTTAACTGAGAATTTTGTAGGGTCTTGAGATCATCATTCTGAGCATGAATGTCTGTTGTCCCAGACCCTGCATACATAACAGAAAATAAAATTGAACTTGAATATATGTTGACTCCCAGAGTAATCCCCCTGGGAATTATGTCTGTGCATATGCTACTGACACCAGATTTTTCTCTTCATAAGTTGGCCTTTATTCCAAAAGAAAACAAGCAAAAGTAAAATAGATCGAACTTACTTATCTTTTACATAACAAAGAAGTGAATTTAAAAATAAATTGAAAAACAGGCATGGTGACTCAGACATATAGTTCCAGCCCCAGGTTGGCTGAGACAGGAAGATCATGAATTTGAAGTCAGCCTAGACTACATAATGAGATTTCATATAAATAAATAAATAAGGCTCAAGGGTGAGGATTTAAAGACTAATTTCGCTTTTATGATGGGAGGAAAGCAAGCTCTCATATAGCCCAGGCTGGCCTCCAACTTGCTTTGTAGCTTAAGCTAGTTGGTCTCAGTGTTGCTTGTAATGCAAAGTTAGATAAGAAGGTTCATGCTTATAATCCAAGAGCTCAGAAAGGTCAGGCAGGAGGATCACTAGTTTGAGGCTAGCTTGGGCTATATAGCAAGTTAGACGCCAGCTTGAAATATATATATATCCTGTGTCAAAACAATGGCAGCAAAGAAAACAAAGAAAATAAATAAATAAATAAATAAATAAATATTTCCTGTATTTAAACAGCCATTACTATTCTGATATATACAATTCTATACTTTTCTACAAATATGTTCATGTTGTATGTTTTTGGAAATTGAGACTATAGCATATGAAACAGATTTGAGACTGGTTAAAAATTGAGCACACCAGCCACGAAATGTTCTTTTGTATGTTTTCTCTCTTTCTCACTTTGTGTCTCTGGTCTTTTAAGACAGGGCTTATCATGTAGCCCAGGTTTGAACTCTCAGCAATCTTTTTGCCTTACTCTTGTGGATCGCAGGAATTGCTGTAATTGCAAGTGTGAACCAAGGCAAACACTACTGCGTGTGTGCTGTTCCTCTCCTAGTGAACATTGTTTTCCTTCAGGAGCACTAACACCGAGATGAAGATGTTTTCACGGAATGTAAGGCATCTTTTCAGTGCTTTTTGTATAGGCTCCTGAAAACAGGATTATAGGTCTTAAGAGTCATGAACATTTTTTAAGATTATTGACAAAATTGTCATATTGCCCTCCAGAAAATTTTGATCAACATGGGTGCTATTTTTTATTAATTTTTAAAAGATTCATTGTGTTATGTATATGAATGTTTTGCCTGCATATATGTGAACTGCACTATGTGCATGCCTGGGGCTAGCCAAGGTTAGAAGAGGGCAACCAATTCCCTGAGACTGTAGTTACAGACTGAGTTGGGTCTAGGGATCAAACTCAGATTCTTCAACAATAGCACTTCAACAAGTGCCATTAGCCACTGAGCCAACTCTCCAGGTCTTGTGTATATATTTTTTTAATACTACAATCCTTCAAACTTTTCATCTTAGTATTTTCATCCAAAAAAAAAAAAAAAACACTTAGCAAACTATAAATCTCTCGTGGGTCCATATTGCTGATAGTCAAGAAGTTCTTGTTATATTCATTTTCTAATGCTTTAAAGAATATGCATTTGCTTTATTTTTTGAGACAGGTTTTCTCTGTGCAACAACCCTGGCTGTTCTGGAACTCAGTAGACCAGGCTGGCCTTGAACTCACAGAGGTTCATCCATCTCTGCCTCCCTGGTGCTAGGATTAAAGACCTGTGCCATCACTGCCCAGCTAAGACTATGCCTTTTCTCTTCTACTCTTGTTTCCTTTTCTGACTTTGCATATGGGTTTTTGTTGCAGGTTCAGGTGTGGGACACAGCAGGACAAGAACGCTTCCGTAAAAGCATGGTCGAGCATTACTACCGCAATGTGCATGCCGTGGTCTTTGTCTATGATGTCACCAAGATGACCTCCTTCACCAACTTAAAAATGTGGATCCAGGAATGCAATGGGCATGCTGTGCCCCCACTAGTCCCAAAGGTGCTTGTGGGTAACAAGTGTGACTTGAGAGAACAGATCCAGGTACCCTCCAACTTAGCCCTGAAATTTGCTGATGCCCACAACATGCTCTTGTTTGAGACATCAGCCAAGGACCCCAAAGAAAGCCAGAACGTGGAGTCAATCTTCATGTGCCTGGCTTGCCGACTGAAGGCCCAGAAATCCCTCTTGTACCGTGATGCTGAGAGGCAGCAGGGCAAGGTGCAGAAACTGGAGTTCCCACAGGAAGCTAACAGTAAAGCTTCCTGTCCTTGTTGAAACCAAATGGTGTAAATACACGAGAATTAGTACTGGAGTTTTTTCTTTCCCCCTTTTCTGTGCCTGCATAATGCTTACACCTGCTTGTTTCCATACAAACTAATATCAAAATAAAATTTGTATAGATTATCACGTAGCTTTGTGTCTTGCTTTCTGCCAGGGAGACCTTTTTGTTTGGACTACTGACACTAGAAGCCAGGGCCTTGCATCTGATAATAAAAAGCTCCATCACTGAGCTCCATCTCCACCCACAGAGGAGGATTTTGACAGTCATTAAGTCTTTTGTTTGTCTGTTCACATGTTTGCTTTGTTTTTTCTTCCCCCAAGACAGGGTTTCTCTGTGTAGCCCTGGATGTCCTGGAACTCACTCTGTAGACCAGGCTGGCCTTGAACTCAGAGATCTTCCTGCTTCTGCCTCCCAAGTGCTGGGATTAAAGGCGTGCACCACCCTGAAGTCTTGAGATGAGATATGGATTTAAGGTTTCCCATATTTCCGAGGTATGTTCCTTGGATGTCTTGCTTCCTTTTGTTAAAGTGTAAAAATAGGCTACTTCGAAATCCCAGTTCTTTCACAAAAATTCCATTCCCCACCCATTTCATCATGAGAAGTTGATGTTTGTTCCCTGTCAGTCTAACAAATACATATTATGCAAAGAATGCCATGGAATAACTATCACAGGAAGACTCATTCTGTCGAAAGGCCCCATGACCCAGTTACAGAATAATGCAATTACTTAGAAACAAGGATTCAACAATAGGGGCTGGTGAGGTGGTACAATGATTTAAAGCACTTGCTGTTCTTGCCGAGGACCCAGGTTCAGTTCCCAGCATCTATATCATGGCTCACAACTGTTTGTGACTTCAGTTTCAAGGAATTCATGCCAAAATTCTGATCTCCTTTGGCACGTGGTACACATACATAAAAACATTCAGGTAAAACACTCACATACATAAAATAAATCTTTAAAAAATAGATCGAAGCCAGGCAGTGATGTGCACACCTTTAATTTCAGCACTCAGGAGGCAGAGGCAGGTAGATCTCTGTGATTTCAAGGCCAGCCTACTCTACAGAGCAAGTTCCAGGGCAGCCTAGGGCTGTTACCCAGAGAAACCATGTGTCGAAAAACCAATAAAAAAGAATTAGACGGGCTGGAGAGATGGCTCAGTGGCTAAGAGCACTGCTTGTTCTTCCAGAGGTCCTGAGTTCAATTCCCAGCAACCACATGGTGGCTCACAACCATCTGTTATGGGATCTGGCGCCCTCTTCTGGTGTGTCTGAAGACAGCTACAGTGTATTCATCATATATATAAAATAAATAAATAAAATATTTAAAAAAAAAGAAAAAAAAAGAATTAGACAACAGCAAGTATAGGGTCATGTTGTAAGAATATAGAACACTGTACACTTATCATCAGTGACTGGTCCTAGAAAACATTGTATTTATATTTTTTTCATTTTAT
This sequence comes from Arvicanthis niloticus, assembly GCF_011762505.2. Taxonomy (NCBI): domain Eukaryota; kingdom Metazoa; phylum Chordata; class Mammalia; order Rodentia; family Muridae; genus Arvicanthis; species Arvicanthis niloticus. Next base: position 108,409,845 of record NC_047679.1, read on the forward strand.
ATTTATTTGTGTGAGTGCAGTGACAAAGCATGCCTCTGTGTGTGTGTGTGTGTGTGTGTGTGTGTGTGTGTGTGTAAGTCCCAGGAAGGCCTGCAGGAGTTGATGGTCTCTTTCCACCATATGGGTTCCAGGAATTGAACTCAGGTCATCAGACTTGTCAGCAAGCACTTTTACCTACTGAACAATCTCCCCAGCCCATGAGTTTATTTTTAGGTTAAATAAAAATAGGCTATTTGCTCCTTTTGGGAAGGCCATCTTATGCTCTTGAACTACCTTGAAGTTTCTCAAGGATCTCACATGATTTACACAGTGAAACCATCTGGGTTAATCCAAATCCTTTGGCTACCCATGCCCCAAGGGCTGTGCAGGGGTGTTAGGGTCGATGAAATACCTCATTCGGGATTCTCTTGAATTAGTGGTTCTCAAATGCTGGTTCAAGCTAACTGTGGGATCTCAATTAGTTACAGTACAGATTTCCAACCCAGTCTATCCAGAAGCTCTAAAGTGGGGCTCAGGAATTTGAATTCTTAAAATGTTCACAGATGATTCTGTGGTGCCCCCATGCCTCTCTGTGTGTAGCTTTCTCTATGCTTTCTGACAAGCTCTGAAACCAGAAGCTATCTTTCTTCAGCCACAACATTAAAGCCAGCTGTGTGAACAATAGGGGACACTCTGGGTTTCCAGGGAACTCAGCTGGGTGAAGTGGATCCTTTCAGGCTCTAAGCAAGAAAAATGAAACTATTTTGGTCATGCCCATTGTCCGTGGGCTGTGTGCCTGAAACTAGTAGGTAAGAGCCTCTTAACGTCAAGAGACTTGGGAAGACTAATCCTGAGCATAAACACTTCCACTCTGAGAGCCACTCCAGATGCAAGAGACAAAATTGGCTCTAGGGGGAGGATAGCATGCCTATCACACGCCCCTTGCTGGTGAAGTTAGTGAATGCAGCAAAGTGGTTCTCTGTTACTGAATAGTTCCTGAACGTTTTTGCCCAAGCAGCAGGAACAAATCCTAGTCCCAACTCAGGCACTTAAGACAGCAGACACTAGGATATTCTTACAAAAGAAATGGCCTGAAAGATGTCCTGGGATTACTCCCTGTCAAATCGCTCGGGCTTCACTCTCCCTAGGGAAGCGTGTGAACCTGCTATGTTAAGAACCATGGCACAGCAGCAGCGTGGACAAGCAGGGAGTCAAGAGCCCACTTCACCTGTGCAGGGGGCAGATTCTGAAGCCAGGGATTCTTTCAGGGAAAGTAACTAGTTCTGTTGCTTTGGGGACATATTGATTGCCTTTGAATCAGTGTCTTACTCTGTAGCGCAGGCTATCCAGGAGCTCATATATGATGTGGCTGAACCAGAACAGGAAATAAACTTTATGACTGGCTCTGATTCTATGGTTGGTACTTATTTCATCCCCAATAAGTATTGTGACTTTGCATTTAATCTTAGATGTCTAGAAGAAGCTTTAGGCAGAATCATGGGTAAGAAACCTGGAACTTGAGCCTACCCACTAACCCCGTATGGAAATCAAGATAGTCCAAATAAAGATGGTGGTGGCACATACCTTTAATGTCAGCATTCAGCAGGCAGAGGCAGAGGCGAGCAGACATCTGAATTCGAGGCCAACCTGGTCTACAGATTGAGTTCCAGGACAGCCATGGCTACACAGAGAAACCTTATCCTGAAAAACCAAAAGATAAAGATAAATAAAATCAAATGAAGGGGAGCTAACTCTGATACTGTCCTGAGTCTCCTTTCAGGGGCCCCACTGAAGGAATCAGATTACTCGACAAAGAGGTTAGCTCTATTCTTTTTTTTTTTTTTTTTTTTTTTAAGATTTATTCATTTATTTTATGTATGTGAGTACACTGTCACTCTCTTCAGGCACACCAGAAGGGGGCATCAGACCCCATTACAGATGGTTGTGAGCCACCATGATGTTGCTGGGAATTGAACTCAGGACCTCTGGAAGAGCAGTCAGTGCTCTTTACTGCTGAGCCACCTCTCCAGCCCAGCTCTATTCTTCTTAGTTTGTGTGTGGCTTCCTTGGCAAGATCAACGAACCCAATTCATACAAGAACTGATTGACAAGATCAGTTCCTATCAAGATCTTGTCAAAATCATTGATTATTTTCCACTTAATTTTACATGTACACAGAAATTTTCTCAACGTCGGATTCTGAAGAAATGATGAAAGCATGATGCATTCATACTTTTTAGGTCAAGGACAATAATAAATCTGTGAAGTAATAACATAACAGTTTGTTATCTGGACTAGGGCAGTAACTTCTAAGGTTGTCCTAATAGAGATACATGGTGAGATATATCACTATTGGAAGATAAGAGTTATGTCAAAGAGTTTGTTTATTCAAGGTTACTGTAGCCTTAATGACCAGTCTCTTGTACTAAGACCCTTTCTCAGCTTTGGTATGTGAAGGCCATCCCCTCTTGAAAGAACCATTATGACTTGCTGTACTTTGAAAGTGCAGGCCAAATGGTCCTTCCTGAAGTTACATGTCCTTTAGGCTTGAAATAATAATAATAATAATAATCATCATCAATTGACCAGTCTGGTTTATTTTGACATGCCACTTGTTTAGGATTAACTCTAGTCTGCTGCCCTTATGTTTCCCACTGAATTAACGACAACTATTAGACTATTTGTTTTGCTTTTTTGAATCAGTGTGTAGTTCTGTAGCTCAGGCTGTCCAGGAGCTCAATATGTAACAGCTTAGGGTGAAACTCTCAATTCCTCTGCCTCAATCTCTTCAGCACTGGAACGACAGGCCCTTCAGTTGGGGTGTAGCTCAGTGGTAGAACACTTGCCTAGCATGAAGCCCCAGTTCCATTTCCAGCACCATCACAAAATAACCAACTAAACCCCCCAAACCCAACCTCCCTGTCCCCCAACATTCCACCCACCCCCAAACTTAGTAGTAGAAAGAAAACAATCTGATTTTACTAAAATAAGGCAAGGAAAATGATTTATCATGCAAATGTCAGTACTTACTGATAACATTACTTCCAGAAAAATGTTAACCTAGTGTCTTCATCTATAAAATAGGGTTGGAAATCTTTTGTTCAGGAATTCTGGAAGATTCAAGGAAGATAACTTAAGCAAAATGTAATTTTTGGATAGATAATTATATATTGTATTTTCCACATAGTGCTGTGTGTTGTTACACTTGAAGGTGTCTCTATGTAGCCTTGGCTGGCCTGGAGCTTGCTATGTTACATAGCCTAGGCTGGCTTCAAATTTATAGAGATCTGCCTGCCTTTCCCTCCCTAGCGCTGGGATTAAAAGCCTGTGCCATCACCACTGCCTGGCTGTAAATCAACTTTACAAATTATTTTAAGGGAGGCAGGCAAGGTGAGAGAGATGGATTGGAAGGAGAGGACGAAGGGGAACCTACATTCAGGATGTAAAGCAAATAAATAACTTAGTCAACAATATTTCATATTGTCTTTAGGGAATTTTGATCCAATCAATAGAGAAACAACTGGTTAAATAGCCTACTCATTTACTAGCAATTATATTCAGTGGCTCTGAAGATTTGCTTAATGGTAAGATCTCATTCCAGGCTGGTGAGATGGCTCAGCCAACAAAGGTGCCCATTGCCAAACTTGAATTTCATTTGTAGAACCCACATAGTAGGCGAACAGACTTCCTAAAGTGTCTTTCATCATACACTCATGAACTATAGCATGTGCACACCCATACACATAAACCATAATAAATGACTAAACAAATAAGGGTAATAAAATTAAACAAAAGCCCCTTCCTACTAGGCTAATGCTATAATTCACCTAATCAGATGGATTATGATGGAAAACTATGGAATAGAGGGAAATGGAGATCATAGGTAAAGAACAACCCCAAACATACTTTTTAAATTATTTCAAAACAAGGACATTTTACTATTGATATAACATGCTTTCAAAAATTAAAAGCATTGAGTAAATAGCCAAGATTTCTGGAAGTGAATTCTTGGTAATAATTCATAAAAAAGTTTTGGAGTAGAGATTCAAAATATAGCACAGAGTAGCCTCAAACTATTCTGCCTCTGCCTCCATCATGCTGAGATTACAGGTGTTCAGCCAAAATCCTTCTGTTACTGGATTCCCAGGCATTGCGTCACATGCCTATAATCCCAACACTTAGGAGGTTAAGGCTGGAGGATAAAGAGTTTGAGGCCAAGCCAGGCAGTAGTGGCATACACCTTTAAATCCTAGCATTCTGGCAGCACAGGCAGGTGGATTTCTGAGTTCGAGGCCAGCCTGGTCTACAGAGTGAGTTCCAGGACAGCCAGGACTACACAGAGAAACCCTGTGTCAACAAACTGCCACCACCACCATCACCAACAACAAACCCAAAACCAAGGAAACAACAACAACAAAAGTTTGAGGCCAAACCGCCACTAAAAGGCTAGGTATGTAACTAACTGGTAGTGTATGCTTAGCATATGCAAGGCCTTGGTTTCAATCTCAAGCACTAAAAAAAACAAAAGCATTTTTTTCTAAATGTAAGATAAGGGTTTTCTTCCAAATGAGATAGGATTCTATAGCCCTTTTTTAGCAAGGCAGTACTATCTTTTTTTTGTTTGTTTGTTTGTTTGTTTTTTGTTTTTTTTCGAGACAGGGTTTCTCTGTGTAGTTCTGGCTATCCTGGAACTCACTCTGTAGACCAGGCTGGCCTCGAACTCAGAAATCCGCCTGCCTCTGCCTCCCAAGTGCTGGGATTAAAGGTGTGCGCCACCACTGCCCAGCAACTATCTTGGTTTTCAGATACAAACCTCTAATCTCAGTCATCTAGAGGCCAGGCTGCTCTACATAGTAAATTCCAGGCCATCTAGGGAGGGCTACATAGTAACAGTTTGTCTTATCCTATCCCATTTAAAAAAAAAAAAAAAAACCCATAAGCAGAACAAAATCCTCCACTCAGCAGCATGGCATTGCAAGACCTGGGAATGATAAATAAAAGTTATGAATAGCCACAGTGTTTATGAACTGTTAGATTTCATTGATGTGTACATTCCAGTATCACTCCTAAGGATTATTATTAGTAGTGACAGTAAACATGCAGTACCATTATTTCAAGGCTGTTCTCTAAACACACCTCCATACATGACAGATATATACATATATATATGTGTATATATGTATACATATACATATGTATACATATATACATATATACACATATATATTCATTATGAATGATTAAAAACAGTAGGAGAGAAACACAAGAACTCCCCCCCCCCCCCCGAGTTTGTTCAGGAAGGAATCCCTTCCCACTGGTCAAATACAAATAATACCAAGAGCAAGGCTACCAGAAGACATTGAGTTTTGGAGAACTAAAGTATATGAGGTTAAAAATAGTTATATGAGGTGTTGTTAAGAATAAGTTCCTCACAAGTTAAGGAAAAGTAAATCCAAACATTTTATAAAAGAAGACAAGAAGACAATACGACTGACTGGAGTGTAGGCTCAGTGGTTGAGAGCACTTGATTGTCCCGCCGAGAACACAGGTTCAGTTTCTAGCACGCACAGTGTATGATTTACAATTCCTCTAACTCCAGTTCTAGTGGTGCTGATGCTGACACTTTAAGGGCACTTGAATATACACGGTGTACAGACATATTTGCAGGCAAAATACCCAGATGTATCAAAAAGTAGTGTTTTAGTATAGGTTTCACATCATCATTATGTCTTGTTCTCTCTTCCTCTCTCTCTCTCTCTCCACTTACTTTCCAGATATGAAAGAAAACGTGATAATTTTCTGAGTCTGACTCAACACAATTAGCTCCACTCCTATCTACTTCCCTGCAGATGACACGATTATCATCGTCTTTATACCTGACAAAAACTCCAGAGCAAAGGCACTGCCTGTTCTTTACTCATTCATTTCCCCCATTCGCCTGTTAATGAGCATCTAGGTATTTCATATCCAGACTATTGTGAACCACCCTGCAACAAATGTGGACATGCATGGAATTCTGTGGTCTGCTTACTCAGCGTCCTTCAGGTATGTAGGCAGAAGAGAAACAGCTGAGTTATATGGCACTTCTTTAGTTTTTTGGGGGAACCCCCGAGTTCCATAGTGGCTTCATGAGTTTACATTCTTACCAGTGGTCTGAAAGTGTTCTTTCCTCACAACCTTATGAGGATGACCATTCACGGACTGTGGCAAGACACAATGTCAATGTAGTTTAAATTTGCCTTTTCCCGACAGTTAAGGGTGTTGGGTATATTTTTCTGTATTAATCAGCCATTGGTATATCTTTTAAGGAAAAGATACAGTACTCATTGTGTATATGCATGCCAGGGCACATGTGTAGAGGTCAGAGGACAACTTGTAGGTGCCAGATCCCTCTTTCCATCATGAGAGTTCCAAGGATCAAACTCAAGTTATCAGGCTTGGTGACACGACCTTTTCTCACCAAGCAATCCTAACAGCTCTTTTCTTTCTTCAACATTAAGACTTTTTTGTTGTTTGTTTGTTTGTTTGTTTGTTTTTTCGAGACAGGGTTTCTCTGTGTAGCCTTGGCTGTCCTGGAACTCACTCTGTAGACCAGGCTGGCCTGAACTCAGAAATCTGCCTGCCTCTGCCTCCCAAGTGCTGGGATTAAAGGCGTGCGCCACCACAGCCTGGCACATTAAGACTTTAAAAAAAAAGTTTTTATTTACATTCTGAATATTGTCTCCCTTTCTGGTTCCCTTACCAGAGTTCTTCACCTGCTCCCCTTTGCCTCTGAGAGGGTGATCCCTTTCCCATTCCCTTTAAGTATTCCCCTTCCCTGGGGTATCGCCTTTCTACAGGATTAGGTGAATCCTCTCCCACTGAGGCCAGGCAAGGCAGTCTTCTGCTACATATGTGCCAGGAGGAAGTGGGTGGGCGGCTTGGACGAGCGCATGTGTGCTCTTTGGTTTTTATTTTATGTGTATGGTTACTTTTCCATGTCTATGCACCACATGCATGGAGTACCCATGGAGGCCAGTAGAGAGCATCTGTACTGCTGAGCCATCTCTCCACTTTTGAGAAATAGCTGTTCAGTTGTTGACTGATTTGTTCAATGTTTGTATTTCTGTCACTTGTTTGGTAATTTTTACACTCTGTTGTTTTCGAGACAGTTTCTCTGTTTAACAGCCCTGGCTGCCCTGGAACTTGCTCTGTAGTCTAGGCTGGCCTCAAACTCAGAGATTTGCCTGCCTCTGCCTCCAGAGTGTTGGGATTAAAGGCATGTGCGCCACCACTGCCCCGGTCAAAGGTACTGGAGAGACTGCCATGGGTTCTGAGAACCAAACTCTCTGTGAGCCTAGCCTTTAAATGGCTAAGTCATCTCTCCAGTCCATTTCATAGTTTTATTAGTATATCCTAACCACACACAATACATTTCTTCATAGATCCAAATCCCATGTTAGATGTGTAGTTGGTAAAGCTGTCTCCCCAGTCTTTAGGCCGTCACATTACTCACCTTCATTTACTGCTTTGCAGAAGCCTTTTAATCTCTTATAACCGTTTATTGAGCTGTTAGGTATTTTTCAGAAAGTCTCGATTCCTTTACTGTGAAGCACCTAAGACTTACTTATTTTCTAGTGTCTGTCTCCCACTATTAAAATACAAATTTCTCAAGGGTAGTGATTTCAATAATTGAAACACCGAGAATAGTGGCAATCACTAAGTTCTCAATAAATGTTTGCTGAACAAACCAAAGAGGTTTAACTATGTCTTGTCAGAAGGCGGGGGGGGGGGGGAGCAAAAATCTAAGTCTCTGTTTAGTTGTTATTATTATTATTATTATTGTTGTTGTTGTTGTTGAGTTTTCAAGATACGATTTCACTGGGTAGCCCTGGCTGTCCTGGAACTTGCTCTGTAGACCAGGCTGGTCGTGAACTCAGAGGTCTGTCTGCCCCTGCCTCCTGAGTGCTGGGATTAAAGGTGTGCACCACCACCTCCCATCTAGTGATTATTTTTTATTGGATATTTTATTTATTTATATTTCATTTACATCCCCTTTTCTGGTTTACCCTCCGGAAACCCCCATCCCATCCTCCCTTCCCCTGATTCTATGAGGATGTTCCCCCGCCCACCCACTCCCCACTTCCCTGCTGTAACAGTAATGAACTGAAAGTAAGCCAGTGGTACTTCTTATTCAATTGGGGAACAAAGGCCACTGTGCAGTTTCATGCAATGGCTATATCGAACTGAAAAAAACTTAGAATAACTTGAAGAAAAAGGAAGAGTATCAAGATAAAACTCTTTACTATCAAGGAGAACTTATATAAGCAGGCTTATACTGATTGCCTGAAATGTTAAAAAAGTATTACAATAAAAATATTACAAAAAAATATTACAATACACAGAACTTTAAGAAAAAAAGGTGGTGGTGGCGCACGCCTTTAATCCCAGCACTTGGGAGGCAGAGGCAGGCGGATTTCTGAGTTCAAGGCCAGCCTGGTCTACAGAGTGAGTTCCAGGACAGCCAGGGCTACACAGAGAAACCCTGTCTCGAAAAACAAAACAAAACAAAACAAAACAAAAAAACAAAAAACAAAAAAAGAGTTCCCCGGAATAGCAGAAAACCATATTCCTGACTTAAAACACCGCCACATCAGGAATGGACTCATTCACATTTTTTCAACTATGTTAGAAAGAAGTTATTTCTTGGTAAAAGTTTAACACTTAAAAGTTGGGATTTCATTAATACTGCTAAAACCAGAATGTTTTAAAAACTGAATGGAAAAATGGTAACTGACAAAAAAAAAAATCCTTGAGTTAGGTACAGAAATGAAAGCCTAGAGATCACCAAAGTCACTACAAAAGAAGCCAATCCCAAAGATTTTTGAAATACTATTGAAGCAGGTATCAGTACGAAAATTAACCTTGATTATGATTGCAAGGAATATGCTACATAACAAATGACCACTTGAAATGGCTTTTCGTTATGTTTCAAAGTACAGTCATCCTAGATCTGATTTAAAGTAAAAACAGCATAAAACATCCAACTAACCAGATAAAACCCTCATTATTGAGTTGGGACTTGAAACTCTGCCTCTTTCATCATAATTAAGAAAAGTTTTTTGCTAGCTTTTTTTGTTTTTTAGTCTAGTTGTGGTGACACATACCTTTAAACTCAGTTCTCAGGAGGCTGAGGCAGGTGGATTTCTGTGAGTTTGAGTCCAGCCTGGTCTACACAGCAAGTTCTAAGACAGCCAGGGCTACATAGAAAACCCTAGGGTTTTCAATTTTTTAAAAATTTTTGCCGGGCAGTGGTGGTGCACGCCTTTAATCCCAGCACTTGGGAGGCAGAGGCAGGCAGATTTCTGAGTTCGAGGCCAGCCTGGTCTACAGAGTGAGTTCCAGGACAGCCAGGGTTACACAGAGAAACCCTGTCTCGAAAATCAAAAAAAAATCTTTTTTATGTTTTATGTGTACAGGTGTTTTGCCTGCATGTACATCTGTGTACCACATGTATGCTTAGTGCATGTGGAGGCCAGAATAGGACATCAGAATTCCTGGCACAGAAGTTGTAGATAGTTGTGAGCTACTGTGGGGTGCTTGTAATTGAACCGGGGTCTTCTGGAAGAGCAGCCAGTGTTCTTATCAGCTGAGGCCCCTCTTCAGCCCATCTTTTGCTAGCTTGTAAAATACTTCACATTACTAAAGTATAAATAGTGAGCTTTTAAGTGTGCTTAAGGAAACTGAACAAGATGTAGTCAATAGGTAAAGATCTCAGTCAATAGACAAAGCAGGCAGTCTTCCATGTGAGAACAAAAGTAATTCTTATTAGATGATGCAATCTGTAGGTTTTTATATCAATTTATTATAAAATAATTCCCAAGAGTGTTTAACAATACAAATTTTATTAAAAAAATAAGTAACATCAAAACTGTTCAGAAAAATCTATATTTGATGTAACCAAAATAAACAAACACCAAAATAAAAAAATATACAACTCTCTCTATATATGTGGGCAAGAAACAAGTGCATTTTTGGTCCCAATATTTTTGAATATATTATATTTATCTAAGGAATTACATTTATGGCTAAGAAGATAATTACTAAGTTAATAGCAATGTAACTTAAAACTTCTTTTAAAATCTGTAAGCGGAGTTTTTGTTCTTTGTCTTGAATTCCTGACCACTAAGATGTTATGATAGTCTCAAGATAGAGAGAACATATATTAATGTCTAATGAACTGAACAGGTACCACTCATGCCTTTAAGTCCAGCACTTGGGAGGAAGAGGCAGGCAGAAATCTGAGTTCAAGGTCAGCCTGGTCAACATAATGAGTATCAGGATAGCCAGGGCTATATAATAGAGACCATGCCTCAAAAAAAAAAAAATAGGAAAGAAAGGAAGAAAAGAGTAATAATAGCTAGCTGCATAAAATAGAGAGTTTTAAAGAAATTTCTTGGCATTTTAAGCAAACACCAAAGAATTAAGCAGAAATTACAAATGTAGATAATAAATTTGGTGAATGACAAAATTAAGCTATTAAAATTTAATTTTTAAAAAATTATTAAACACTAGAATTGTCAAGAACTCGTGGAATGGTAGCTAAAACTTTAAATGATGACATAACTAACTGTTACTTTAGAGCCATAACTTCACAAAGTTTGTTTTTCCAAGAACATGAATGCAACCTTCACTCATTTGGTGAGCTTTCATGATTAGAACAAACTCATGAACTTACACTTAAGAACCAAAGTCTTCAGAGGGACGTTGTGCTCAAATTTATTTGGTGTACTTGACAGGCATTGATGGCCAAGCCAATATCAGCCTTATGGAAGGCCAGTTAGGTAGGAAGGGACTCTGCCTAAGAGCTGATACAATCCTAAGGCCACACATTGAAGCAGGTCTCACAGTCAAATAAATCACATTCCTTAGAAAGAGAGACCAGTCATCAATTGTGTCCATTGAAGGGGGACACTGTCCAGGAGTACACTGGACATTGTTTTGAAATTTCTGTGCTGCCTTTGCATCTGAAAAATAAACCCATGACAGATTAAGAATGAAGGAAAAAAAAAAACAGCTATCTGACCACCAAGACTTAGAAGAAATTAAAAAACCAAAAAAAAAAAAAAAAAAAAAAAAAAAACCCAGAAAAAAAAGAAAGAAACCAGACTAGCTATACCATTTGACACGTACTATTCTGAAGGCAAGTACAGCAGAGAAAAATACAAATTATCTGAAACAAAGTAAAAATAGGCTACAGTAACTAAGGTTCCTTCTCCAGAGCCGACTGGAGAAGAAAAGCACATGGTAACATATGTTAACCTGACACAAAGATAAGATGGAATCCAGTCTACTGCCATCTGAAAGCTGAAAAGAGCTGGCTACTAAGAGCTAGTGTCGTGAACTTTAACTGCCTTCATGGAAACACTTCAGAACTTTGAACTTAGGAAACTGGATTTGTGAAAGCAAACACTGCAGAACTTTGAACTTAGGAAATTCCAACTTGTCTTGCACCAGGTTGCACGAGCTTCATAGAGCAGGAATCTACTTGAACAAGCCACTTTAAAACAAAAACAAAAACACTTTAATATTTTTCACTGCTATTAGCGGTCCATTTAAAAATTGCAACAGTGCTAAAATCTATCAAATTGTGCTGAAGGAAAATTAGACTTACTCAGAAGTGGATTCAGAAGGTACGGCTCTCTCAGTAACTGAAATCAGAGAAGGCTTTATGTTTACAAATGTAATATATGAAGACTGAGTATCAGTTTAATTTTTAAGAGCTCACACTGTTATAGAGAAAAACTACTGGCCCATAGATCATAAATTCAAAGTAACAGACACATATACATACCATTCTCTATTACAACTTGGCAAGTATGAGTTTTACGTTGATTTAAGTGTTTAGCCATACGGTCTAAGCCAGGAGTATCAGCTAGGAAGTCACATTTAAGGCACACTAGAGTGATGCCCCTATGAAAAGAGAAGACTAATAAGACAGAGGATCATATGTGGAAATCCATGCATAAATTCAGTAATTGTTCTGTGTAATAACTCCTGATTTTTATTTTATGTATTATCACTGTTATTTCCAAATTTTGTTATAAATATGATCTATCTAATATGTTTCTCAAAGGGTTGGGGTTGTAGGCAATATTTACATTGCATGTGCATGGCCCTAAATTTATAGGCTCTGAAAAAAAAGGATGCTCAAGAGAATAGCCTAGCCATTGCTAAATTATACTATCTTTTAGTGCTTTATAAATAGTATACTCTCAATCTGTTACTAAAATATTCACATCCAGAGACCCCCCAAACAGTCTTGGTCCAACTAGCATCTTGTATAACTTGTATAAGTCACAGTGATTCCATGCCTTGGCTTATCCACCAAGCAAAAGATAACATTTGGAGCTGGAGCGATGGCTCAGTAGTTAAGAGCACTGACTGCTCTTCCGGAGGACCTGAGCTTTCAATCCCCAGCAACCACAAGGTGGCTCATAATCATCTGTAATGTGATCTGATGCCCTCTTCTGGTGTGTCTGAAGACAGCAACAATGTACTCACATACATAAGATAAACAAATCATTAAAAAAAAACTAACAAAAACCCAATAAGAACAACAAAAAAGAAATATAAGCACTAGAATGTTCTCTATATACCAAATTACTAGGTATTTTGGACACAAAAGCAAACAAAAAGGTTCAGTTTATGAGGCATATAATCTAGTGTATTTAAGTCAGAATAAAGTTAGAAGAGATATGAAGACTGTAAATTTAGTAATTTAATATAATTATTAGTTTGTTAACAAAGCATATACATACCTGATATTTTACTTGTGTTTTGTTTGCTTTGAGACAGAGTCTCACTATTACCCTGCGGGGCCTTGAACTCAGGGATGTCCCTGCTTCTTTTCCCCAGTGCTGGAATTATAGGTGTGAGCCACCACACCCAGCTCCATCATATAAAACATCTTACATTTTATAAGTCTAAAACCTAGTAGTATACCTTATGCTGATTTTTTTCATCTGCAGCTCTGGTCTTAACATCCTGTTTTGTATTTAAGACTAGGTGCTATACACGTAAGAAAGTGTTCTTAAACAAACAAAATCATGTCTTCTCTCCCAAATCACCCTGATTTCTCTTATGATGTCACTTCCTTGGTACTAAGGTTCAAATAAAAACATTTCAGATATTTTAAATATTTAATAATTTAAAATATCATTTACACTGTATTAAGCTGGGGCTTTTAGACCTATCTCCTCTAAACAAATGACCAAAATAACCCCTAAAAGACAGGCGTTCTAAAGACCACTTTTCTAAAGAGAATAAATTTAGTAACTTATCTAAGGCCAGCCCCATGTCTGAAATGTAGCCCTTTGATTCCAGAGGCCATTTTTAAAGTTGCTCATTAATAACATTTTTATTTTATTTTAACAAATGAGCCTCTTTAAAAAAATATATTTAATTAATTTAGTTTTTCAGGCTTTCCATTTATTTATTTGCTTGCTAATTAATTTATTTATTCACTTTGTATCACAATCACAGCCCTCCTCTTCTCGTCTCCATCCTTCCCCCACTACTCTTCTTCTCCTATTACTCCCTTCCCTTCTCTTCAGAGAAAGGGGAGCCCCCCCTCCACGGGTACCAACCTACCATGGCACATCAAGTCTCTGCAGGACTAAGCACATCCTCTCCCACTGAGGCCGGACAAGGCAGCCCAGCTAGGGAAAATGAATCCAAAGACAGGCAACAGAGTCAGAGACTCTAATTGTTAGGGGACCCACATGAAGACCAGCGGCACATCTGCTCCAAATGTGTAGGGGGCCTAGGTCCAGACACTGCATGCTCTCTGACTGGTGATTTAGTCTCTGTGAGCTCACTAATTTATTTATTTGATGTTTATTGTTGTTTTGCCTGCAAGCTTATCTCTGAGGGCGTTGAATCCTCTGGAATTGGAGGTACAAACAAGTGTGACCTGCCATGTGGGTGGTGGAAACTGAAGCCAGGTCCTCTGGAAGAACAGACAGTGCTCTTAACTGCTGAGCCATTTCTCCAGCCTCTCTGTTCTTTTTGATTTAAAAAAAGACTTATTATCTTATTTCCTGTGTATGAGTGCTTTGCTGGCATGTATGTATGTGTACCATATGCATACTTAATGCCCATGAGAGTTGGAACATTGAATTCCCCTGAAACTGGCATTATGAATGGTTGCAAGCCACATTGTGTATGTGCTGGGAACTGAACCCAGAGCCTCTGCAAGAGCAACAAGTGCTCTTAATCCCGTCACCATCTCCTCTGTAGTCCCAGCCCAATTCATTAGTAAATAACAGCCTTAACTACTCTCTGGTTTACAAAGCTACTACTCTCTATGTATACTCCACATTCATTGTCCTTCCAAACCCTTGATTCACCCAAAGTATTTGTGATTTTTCTCAATGTCTTTCAAAGTAAAATTAATTCTTATTCTTTAGAACAGTTTTTTGGGGGGATTAAAAAGTCTGTATCTAAACTCAAAATTATTTCCCCGAATTCCAATCCATGCTTTTTCTTCATGCATCTCTCTCTCCCTCCCACTCTCTTTCTCTCTCTATAATATATGTATGTATGTATACATACATATGAAATATATCTATTTTTTTTTTCATTTTTTGAGACACAGTTTCTCTGTGTATACTTGGCTGTCCTGGAACTCACTCTGTAGACCAAGCTGGCCTCGAACTCACAGAGTTTCACCTGCCTCTGCCTCCTGAGTCCTGGGGTTAAAGGTATGAAGCACCATACCCAAACTTCATGCATCTTTTGAAGTAGAAACCTCTATTTCCTATGAAATAAGTAACTCTCCCTGCATCTATGATAAATTTCCTGAGATTATTGTATTTATTTATGTTCACTTCTTTATAGCCTCCCAATAAATTGTATATATATTTTTTTGAGATGGGGGGGGGCTCATTATGTAGTCCTGGCTGTCCTGGAACTCACTATGTAGACCAGGTTAGCCTTGAATTCACAGAGATATACCTGCCTCTGTCTCTCAAATGCTGGGACTAAGGCGTTCATCACCTTACCCAGCTTAAATTCTACCTTCTTGAAAGTTGGTACCAAATAATCTTCATCCCTGTGATCTGTACACTTTTTCCTCCATAAAGAGCAAAAGTGAGAGGCTGGAGAGATGGCTTCGTTAGGAGCACTAGTTGGTCTTCCATAGAACCCAAGTTTGATTCCCAGAACCCACATGATTGATGGCTCACAACTGTCTGTAACTCCCATTTCAGGGCAATCCAATGCCCTCTTCTGGCTTTCATGGGCACCAAGCATGCATGTGGTGCACAGATATCTATCTATATAGGCAAGACACACATAATAAAATAAAGCATCTTATAGTAAGAACAAACCTGGGATTTATAAATAGTATATATTGATTCTAATTTTAAGTATTACAGCATTTTAATAAACCTACTTCCAACCAAATATTGCTAAAAAAGACTCTTTATCATTTTGCAATGTAAACACATGAAAGTTTCAACTCAATATTTAGCACCACTGAAATACGTTAGTCATAGGATAGACTATCCCTTCCTTTCTTCTAAGAATATAGTAACAAACATAACCATCACGTCCAGTGACAATCATTTAGATTTTAAATTAGGTACACCAACACTTGGTTAAAAAGTGTAATTACAACTTTCTAATACAAAGAACAGGAAAAGATCAATTAATTACCTGAGAGCTCGTGAATGCTTCTTAAAATTATAAAGCTGCTTACTTGGGTGGTCATTGTGAGAGCTGATAAATAAGACAAACAAGATTTTATTACTTTTATGATCTAATAAGTCATATTAACTTCGAGCACACTTTCAAGTCTATGCTTATTTTCTTACTTTTGAATAGAAGTTAATGACACAAATAATGAGATTATATTGATTACTGGTATGGCCTGAGCAAGTTATGGCCATCCATGAATATGTTATGATTGAAACCTCCCCGTCACCTCAATCAATGTGATGGCATTAGGAAAAACTTTGGGAAATAACTAGGCCACAAAAGCAGAATCCTTACACATAGGATTTGTGTCCGTATAAAGACAGACCCAGGAGAGCTAGCCTACCCCCTCTACTGGGCAACGTAGTGTGAAGGTGCTACAAGGGATGGGTTCTCCACCAGAACACCTCTTCTTGTCATGTCTTTTTCTTTCTCTCATTTAATTTCTTTCCTTTCCTTTCTCTCTCTTTACATTTTTTTCTTTTTTTAAAAAAGATTTATTTATGTATTTTTATTCTATGAGTGTTTTGGCTGCATGTGTGTGTCTGTGCACCACTTACATTCCTGGTGCTCATGGAGGCCACAAAAGAACATCAGATGCCCTGAACCTGGAGTTACTGCATCTACTTACAGAGAAACAGATTCTTCTCCCAGATTACATTGCTGTTTTTAGTGAATAAGCACACATTTGAGTATAAATTTAGCTTTCTGTGTTTGCCATTGAAGGAGGGCAAGGATGGATGGCTATGGGTTGGAGAGAGGAGAGGAAATGGAAATGAATGTTCTTTAGCATCATTAAAAATCCTGGAGCCCAGCCGGGCGGTGGTGGCGCACACCTTTAATCCCAGCACTTGGGAGGCAGAGGCAGGCAGATTTCTGAGTTCGAGGCCAGCCTGGTCTACAGAGTGAGTTCCAGGACAGCCAGGACTACACAGAGAAACCCTGTCTCAAAAATACAAACAGAAAAACAAAACAAACAAACAAAACCCCCCTGGAGCCTGGGGATTAGAGACGGTTCAGCAATTAGCAGCACTTGTTGCTTTTAAGAAGACTTGGCTTCATTTCCTAGTATCCACATGGTAGCTCACAATCTGTGACCCCAGTCCTAGAAAATCAGACACCCTTTTTTGGTATCTATGGGCACTACACCAACTCAGTGCATGTATATATACATAAGCAGGCAACACATTAATACATATAAAGTAAAAATAAATAAGTTTTTAAACATGTATTTACTTAATAAAGCCATTCTAATTTTCTTAATTTAACTGGTTTTTAAAAATAATTTCTGTCCCATTGGTTTCGTAAATTATTACATTTGAAAACATACAAGGAATATTCTAGACATTCTCTATTTCTACATTCCTACTCCCATGGTGAGACACACTTGCTTATAATAGCTAACTGTGTCTTTAAAATGAACAAACTTCTCGAAGAGTAGTAATTTTGATACAGGGTTTCATTTAGTTCAGGCTGGCTTTAAAATTAATATACAGCTGGAGATAAGTTTGAATTCTTGTTCTTTCTGCGTCTACCTCCTAAGTGCTGGAATTATAGGCATAAGCCATTAAATCTGGATGACATATTTTTTGTGCTGGGGATTGAACCTAGAACTTTATATATGTTAGGCAATGGTGTACCAGGAAGCTACACCCACAGACCAGAAAGGTAGTTTTGACTGGCATGTTCAACTTACCTCATATGATTTGTAAAGGCTTTGTTACAGTTAGTGGTATACTTGCAAAAATCACAATTTATATATGTAGAAAAGTGGCTTGAAAAATCTTTTATTTTGGAATGGCACTCAATACATGTGTGACTTCCCTGGTGACACCTTATGGAGACAGAAAAATAATAAAAATATGTTATTCAATAAAAATAATAAGGAAACCCTTTTTTAAAAATAAATTATTCATTTATTAAAAGTATCTGTAATTTGTATTCATAATAGAACACTAAAACTATTTTGATATTAAGAAATTGAGCCAGGCAGTGGTGGCGCACACCTTTAATCCCAGCACTTGGGAGGCAGAAGCAGGTGGATTTCTGAGTTCAAGGCCAGCTTGGTCTACAGAGTGAGTTCCAGGACAGCCAGAGCTACACAGAGAAACCCTGTCTCGAAAACCCAAGAAAAAAAAAAGAAGAAATTGAAAGGATATATTACAAGGTTAAGGAAACCCTTATTAACACTTAGTTAATTGATACAGATCTTTAAGATTATTAAATAGATATTTAAATTTTGAAAATTTACTTTGAAGCAAATAAGCTAAAAGTTTAACACATGTAAATGTTGTGAAAGTGGCCAACCAATGGCCCAAGCCATGAGAGGAAGCCCATACCCAGTATCACCTGGGTGGCCAGGAACCAGAGGCTAAATGATGGCTCAGAGACCTCAAGTATAATCAAACTTGATTGACCAAAACAACAAAAAAGTCAATGAAATGATTCCTAATAATATTCTGCTATAATCATAGATGGGTGCCTAGCCCAATTTTCATCAGAAGCTTCCTCTGGCAGCTGATGGGAGCAGATACAGAGACTCAGACCTAAACATTAGGTGGAGCTCCAGAAACCCTTTGGAAGAGGGGGAGGAAGGACTGTAGGAGCCAGAAGGGTTGAGGACATCAGGAGAACATGGACCACAAGAATCTACTAAGCAGGGCCCAGGGACTCACAACTAACTGAAAAGGCAATCACAGAGCCTGCAGAAGTCTGCTCTAGGTCCTCTGCATACATGCTGTGATTGTTTAGCTTGGGGGTAGTTGTGGGCCTACTAACAGTGTGAGAGGGGGCATCTTTTGCCTGTACTTGAGACCCTTTTCCTCTTACTGGGTTGCTTCATTCAGCCTTGCTATGAGGGCTTGTTCCTAGTCTTATTGCTATCTTATTATGTCATGCTCAGTTGATATCACTGGGAGGCCTGCTCTTTTCTGAAGGGAAATGGAGAAGCAGTGGATCTGGGGGAGAGGGAAAGTTGAGGGAGGGAACTGGGATGCTGTATGAGAGAATAAAAGATTATCAAATAGATACTTAAATTTCAAAAATTTGCTCTGAAGTAATAAGCTAAAACAAGTGCAAAAAGTCTAACACATGTAAATAGTTTTTCCCTAAGGGGAGAAAGACTTAATTAAGCAATTTAATGTTACAAGGCAAACATACAATGTTTAAGATTAGTGCAAAAGATTAAAATCACAGAATAAACACAGCAGTTCTGATTCTGCTCAGCAGTTGTAAAAAGTATCATTTTATTATCTGCTAAGTCTTCATAATAGAAAAATGATTGTCATGTAAGTGTGCAAGAAAGTTCTTTGACATGGTAATAAACATTTAACTTTTGAGATTACATTAGTATCACACATAATGAATAAAAATAAAGATAGTACCTTAAGTTCTTCAAATCTATGCTGAACTTGTTTTTCCTGGTGCGCTGTCTCTTTTGCTTGGAGGAGGGCTTGGCTTTGGATTTACTTGTACCTGTACCTGGCTTACTTGCATTGGGCTTACCAGTCGTGGTTGAAATTGTTTGAGGGCTAGTTGTGGTAACTTTATTTGCAGATGCTTTTGAGTTGTTCTTAGTAGTTGTACTTTTAGATTTTGGAACTGAGAGCTGAAGAGAAGTGCTTAGGACAGTACTAGAAGGTGGGCTTGATGATCTTGACTGACTAGATCCTAATGAAGCTCGAATGGTAACCTATGAAAACAAATCAGGATATACGTTTAGGAGATTAAGAAAATGGCATTAAAACACTGTGTTGAAAGGCCTTACATTCAGTTACCTAATATGTGTAAGTGTGTTTACATGTGTAAATACTGAAGCAGGCTCTCACTTGAACATAGAGCCTGCTGATTTGGCTAGCTCAGCCTAGCTAGCTTGCACCAGAAAGATCTCATCTCTGCCTTCCCACATTCTGGGACTACAGGTCCCAGATCATCATGCTTACCCAGATCTTTTTTTATGCTGATGTCAGGTATCCAAAACTTCAGCCTTCATATTTGTCTGTGTATTTCGCCAACTGACCCATCTCTCCAGCCCAAACCCTTACATTTATGATCGAATGTTTTATTTTTACAAGAGTGCCAAACAATTCAAGGCAGGAACAACAGTTCTATCAACATTGAAGCAGTGCTGTAAAAACTGACACCCACATATAGAAGGGTGCATTTGAATCCTACATATCAACATAAACAATTAATTCAACATATATCTAGGACTAAATCTTAAGTGTTAACATTATAAAACTCTCAGAAGTTAAACAATAAATTCTCATTCCATGGGAGTTAGGCAATGACTTCTACTTGTTTGAGAGGGGTGGGGTAGGGAGAGATACTCTCTATATAGCCTTGGCTGCTTTGGAATTCATTATATAGATAGACCAGGCTGACCTCAAACTCAAAGGAGATCCACCTGCCTCTACTTCCCCTGTGTGGTGGGATTAAAGGCACCACCATGTCTGCAGGCAATGACTCCTTAAATATGTTATCCAAGGCATAAGCAAACAACAAAATGGACAAGCAGGTATCTCTTTAAAGACAAATAAACACTAAATTCAAGTGTCAGTAAAGGAGCCCACAATTCTACTCCCCGTTACATTCCAAGAAAAAATGAAAACATATGCTTGCACAAAAACTTTAAAAAAAATATCTATAGCATCAGTCCAACAGTCTAAAGAAATGAAATTCTACCAATGGATGACTGAAGATATATACTAAAATGGAATAGTGTTCAACCATGGAAGGAATGAGGCAGTGAAACATGCTACAAGATAGAAACATTATACCGAATAAAATACATCCTTCGAAGACTGTTTGTTGTATGATTTCACTTATACAAAATTTTAAAAATGGGAAAATTCATGAGGAAGAGATTAAAGCTTGCATCAAGTGATGCTGGAATACAGTCACTGTTAATGGATGTAAAGTTCCTTTTACTGATAATACAGCAAATGGTCTAAAATTGCATAAGATGTTGTTTTCACAACTCTGTGTAAATGCTAATAAAACCACTTAACTGAGCACTTTAAATGGAAAAATTCTTTGAAACATGAATTGTATTCTAAATAAACTGTTACAAAAATCAGTATAGTCCAAAAAGTCAAATATCATTATTTAATAATAGTAAACATGAAGTACCATCAGATACATTTTTGATTTGTTCAATCTTTTGTAGGTTTTTGTGTAGGTGTGTGTGCATACTATGGTGAACATGTAGAGGTCAAAGAAAAACTCTGGAATTGAACCTCTCTTTTAATCTTTATATGGATTCCAGAAATCAATAGATTTCAGGTAATCAGACTTGCATTTTTGGGTGGCGAGTACCTTTACCCACTGGCCCAGTTTTCCATTTATTTTAAAAGGTTTTAACAGTTAAATGAAATTTACTAAGATATTTATTTGCTGTTGAAACAATTTCATATTGGTAACATGTTAACATGGATTTTAATGGATAATTTAGAAGTTGGTGCAAATTATCTAAAGAATGTATTTTTCCAGCCCCCTCATGGTTGGGAATTTATTCCATCTAAGTCTCTTTATCTAGAACGCAGGGATAACACTAGCTCACTTGTCTTTCTTGTTGGATTGCTGATTGGATAAATAAAAAGGTATAAAAAGACAAAAATTATTAATGTCATTACAATATAAAAATTGGGGAGGTTTTCAATATTCACATTAGTATTCCAAATGTCTAGTCTCAACATGGGATAAATGGATTGCAAGAAATTATATTGGGATGCATTTCTTACTCTAGATGTTCACAGAATTGTTCTATATTACTTTAGGTCATTCTAATAGCAGATATAAAAAACTGTATACACTAAAAGCCAAATATGAAAGGCTAGGAATAATTTCATTTTGGATTATCCATCCATCCACTTGACCAAATATTCAAGAGCAAACTTTATATAAAGAAGCCAGAGGAAAAAATATGGCAAACATGGAAAACTAAAATTTATAGTTAAAAATGTCTGCTTAGTCACTAAAAACAGTAACGTTATCCAGGAAAAGAATCTGTTTCTGTGTAAGAAGATTCAGTGACATCAGCTTTAACATATCTATGAGATCCAAAGCACTGTGGTAGATGCTTGGAATACAATAAATTAAACACGACTTGCAATCTCAACTGCCTTGTAGTATAGCAGGTAATATATTTAAAAAATAGCTTACAGAATACAAAAACAACTTAGTGACCCAGCTTACAATGAGTCTACAAAGGAATCAAGGCATGTATCAATCAACTTAAACAACAGTCAAAAGTTTTCACTTTTGGAGTATAGGAATAATAAAACCTGGTTGAAAACACAGATGGCTCAGCAGTTAAGAACATTTGATGCTCTTGCAGAGGACCAGCCTTTAGTTCCCAGAATCCATGTAGGGCAGCTCACAACTGCTTGTAGCCCCAGGGTATCTGATGCCTTTGTTTGACCTATACAGGTACTGATATAGCACATAGCACATTTGAACATGTGCATGCACGCACACACACACACATCTGTGGGTTAAAAAAAGTAGTATAACATTAACTTTAGTTCTACACACACACACACACACACACACACACACACACACTAAAACCTTAACTTCTTAACACATACACACACAAATTAAAAAGAATAATAAAATCTTAACTTTATTTTTAATAAAAATAAGAAAAAATTTTATATCATATTCAATAGATTTTTAAGACTAGATAGGAATTTCTCCTCCCCCCTCTTTTTTGGGGGACAAAGTGATGTAGCCCTGGCTGTTCTGGAAATCACTGTTTATCAGGCTCTCTTCAAACTCAGAGATACACCTGTTTCTCTGCCTATTGTGCGGTAGGACTGAAGGCATGCACCACGTTACCAAGCCCAGGAGCTTATTAGACAAACTGCTAAAATACAACATATTTAATACTCACTTTTGTTCCAGGAGGCAATCCTTCTAGTTCTTTAGGCTTTATAAACGTACGATGCTCTAACTTATGTTCTGTTTTCTCCTTGGAAGTCAAAAACTGTAGTCTGCATTTTGGGCAACGATAAATTCCTTTTTTCTGTTTATTAAAAATTAGAAATAACATTAAAATATATTTTCTTTTCTTTACTCTTTTCTCATTATATAGCCCCAGCTGCCCTTGAGAAATCTGTATGTGGTACATTTTGTTGGTCTCTTGTGATCCTCCTGTTTCTGCTTTGCAAGTGCTAGGATTACAGGTATGCACCACCATGTTTTAGAGACACTAACAACTACGTACCCCAAACACTGAGACCTAAAATTGCTCTTTGACTATCTGTAATTTAAAAACGGAATGTCAGCATGTAGAAGAATACAAACAGGTCCAAATCTATCACCCTGAACAAAAAAGTCCAAGTGGATCAAACATCTCAATGAAAATCTGAATATACTAAAATCTAATAGAACAGAAAGTGGAGAAGAGGCTTGAACTCATTGATACAGGAGACAACTTTTTGAACAGAACACTAACTGCTAAGGTCCTAAGTTCAACAAATGAAAAATGGGATCTCATGAAACTGCAAAGCTTCTCTAAAGAGAAGGACACTGTCAATAGGACAAAATGGCAACCTACAGATTGGGAAAGGATCCTCACCAACTTACATCCAACAGAGGGCTAATATCTAATTTTACAAAAAACTCAAGAAGTTAGACACCAACAACCCAAATAACCCAATTAAAAAATGGGGTATAGAACTAAACAGAGAACTCTCAACAGAGGAATCTCAAACAGCTTAGAAACACTTCAAGAAATGTTCAAAGTCCTTAGTCTCAGGGAAATGCAAATCAAAACAACTCTGAGGTTCCATTTTACACCCACCAGAATGTCTAAGATCAAAAACTCAAGAGATAGCACATGCTGGTGAGGATGTGGAACAAGAAGAAAACTCCTCCATTGCTGGTTGGAGTGCAAATTTGCACAACCACTTTGGAAATCAATTTGGTGGTTTCTCAGAAAACTGGGAATACTTTTACCTCAAGACCCAGCTATACCACTCCTGGGCATATACCCAAAAGATGCTCCACCATCCCACAACGACTCTTGCTCAACATAACAGCTTTATTTGTAATAGCCAGAAACTGGAAACAACATAGATATCCCTCAACTGAAGAATGGATAGAGAAAATGTGATCCATCTATATAACGGAATACTACTCAGTTATTAAAAATGAAGACATCATAAATTTTGCAGGCAAATGAATAGAATTTGAGAATATCATCCTGAATGAGGTAATCCAGTACTAAAAGGACACACATGGTATGTACTTACTTATAACTGGATATTAGCCAGAAAGTACAGGATATTCATGCTACACTCCACAGATCCAAAAAAATTAAACAAGAAGGAAGGCCCAAGTGAGGAAGCTTGAATCTCACTTAGAAGGGGAATACAATAATCATAAGAGGCAGATGGAGGGAGGGAACTGGGTAGGAAAAGACATGGGGAGGAGAATAGGGGTGGTTTCAGGTTCAGGTGTGGGGAGAGACAGGGAAGATGGTCAGATGAAATTAATGGAAAACTGCAGCTGGTGGGCGTGGGGGAGTGGGGAGCATCTGGAGGACTTGCCAGAGACCTGAGATTGGGGAACCTCCTAAGAATCAATAGGATTCTTAGTTAATCAATAGGATTAGCTGAGCCTCACAGTATTGGGGATATGGAACCTGAAGAGGCCACATCCTGTAGCCAGGCAGAAACCCCAGTGGAGCTATAGGGACACTAACCTACCCACAAAACTTTCGATCCAAAATTTACCCTGTCTACAAGAAATGGAGGGATGGGGAATGAAGAAAGAGACTGAGAGAGTGGCCAAGCAATAACCAGCCCAACTAGAAACCCATCCCATGGGTAAGCACCAATCCCTGACATTATGAGTGATTATACTCTGTTATGCTTGCACACAGGAGTCTAGCATGACCATCCTCTGAAAGGCTTCACCCAGCAGCTGACTGAAACAGATGCAGAGACCCACAACCAAACTATTGCCGGCTCACAGAAGGATAGCAACTCCACAGGAAGAACAACAGAGTCAACTAACCTGGACACTTGGGGGCTCTAAGAGACTGATCCACCAACCAAAGAGCATACAGAGTCTGGATCTAGGCCCCCAAACATATGTAGAAGATGCAGCTTGGTCTTCATGGGAGACCCAAACAACTGGAGCAGAAGCTCCCCCTAAATGTTGCCTGTCTGTGGGATATGTTCCCCGAACTCTGTTACCTTGTCTGGCCTCAGGGGATGAAGAAGTGCCTAGCCCTGCAGAGATTTGGTGTGCCAGAGTAGGGGGATGCTCAGGAGTGTCATCCACTCTTTCAGAGAAGGGGAGGGTGGACAGTGATTAGAATGTAAAGTGAATTAAAAGAAAAATTTTAAAGTCACTATTGCACTATCTCCCAACATAGATAGATAATGCTACAATATTCTTACCCACTCCTCCTTTCCTTTTTGGTGCTAGGAATCATATGCAGGGCCTTATGCTACCACTGGGCTATACTGAGCCATTCATTTACTCATTCATTCATTCGTTTTTGAAGAACTGGAGATGAATTTCAGGTAGGTTAGGCAAATGCTTTATTCCATCTTTTTAAGCAATTTTGCATATAAATTTGATATATAAACTATCTAAACATTTGAGATTACAAAAATGAATTACATTTTATTTTTATCCTTGGAAAAAGTCAATGTTTTACTTTTGATCTCTTCATTTATTTAACAAGGTGGTAAAGCAAATTTAACTTTTAAAACCAAAAAACATCTAGGTAGGTATGGTTGCACATGCCTTTAACCCTAGCCTTAGAGGTTAGAGGCATGTAGATCTTTCATTTTGAGCCAACCTGGTCTACATAGCAAGTTCCAGGCCAGCCAGAGTTACATGATAGATCCTATTTCAAACAAACAAACAAACAAACAAACAAACAAACCCCAACAGACAATTACAAAAAATCCAAACCAACCAACCAACCAGCCAACTAACCAAACCCACAAAAACAAAAAATCTAATCAGAAACTCTTAAGAAAGTTATATAATAGAAATAGATTTAAATGACAGTTCTGCCCAACAGAACTTTCTATAGTTGCATTATCCACTGTGAAATCTATCACTTAGTGCTCACAAGTGGGCAGTGAGTGCTTTAAATGTAAGAAGTGCAACTGAGAAGGTAATTTTGTAATTTTATTTTTTCGTGGGTCTAAATTCAAATAGACACACATCACTAGATGTTAGTTGAGCCACATGCATATGGAGACACTAACAGTAGGGTACAGATGAGAAAGAGGAAAGTAGTGGGCAAGGGAGAGAGATGTTTAAAGCCTATTATAGACTTGCATGAAAATAACTTTATATAATCTAGTTTAATAAAATAAAAAACAAATTTCTATTATTTCATGTTTAGGAACATAAACAAAAAAATTGAGACTAGTCACTGTGGCACATGCCTTTATTCCAAGCAATTAGGCAGCAGAAGCAGAAGGATCTCTGTGAATTCAAGGCCAGCCTGGTTTACATAGTAAGTTCCAGGACAGCCAAGAAAATATACAGGGACCCTGTCTCAAAAAAATGTTTTAACTCTGAATTATGAAAGTCCAGTCATTTCTTTTATCAGAAAGTATTAGAGAAGAGAATTGTTTTAGAGGAATCCTTTACTAGATTTTGTTGCTGAGTATGAAAGAGTGTCCTTAATGCTAGAATTTGGGACACAGAGGCAGAAGAAGGTGGATCTCTGTGAATTTGTGGCCAGCAGGTTCTACATAGAGAGTTTCAAAACAGCCAGAGCTACATAGTGAGTTCCTGACAAAAGAGGTGGGGAGGGAGAGAAAGAAAACATGAAGGCAGGCACACAGATTGATTTTTGTCAGAGATTTTTAAGGGTGAAAGATTTTTTTCTCAGTTAACATGAAGTTAATTTTATTATCTAATGACTGAAACCAAAGTCATGTTAGCAGTAAGGCTGAGTAAATTGGCAATGACAATCCAATTTATAATAAGAAAATACGGTGAGCCAATCACCGAGAGGGCAAAAGTTTAGTACATATCCAGTAAATACTGTTCAATGCTCTTTCAAACAAATAAATAAGAGGATCACAGTTTCACCAAAGTTTTCAGCCAAAGGCCCGGCTAATGGATTCGGACAAAGACTAGGTGAACTCAAAATCAGAACTCAAGAAAAAGGTGTAAGTACTGATACTGGTATCCTAGAAATTTTACAGTAGAAGTGGTAAAATTCACATAAGAAGCAAGTTATAGCCTAAATACAATTTACAAATCTGTTAGTAAGAGTCACGGCTGTTTCCTCCTAACAGTTACTACTAGAAACCATCCTGGGTAACCGATCACAAATACCTGTAGACTCCCAACAATAACAACAACAGACTAGGAGATGGAAAGAGTATTTGAAGAGAAGGAAAAACAAAAGCAAAATGTCTTTGATTCTTAGCTTCCTCACTTCCAATGTTTTCCTCTGCTCTTCAGAATTATCTACAAGATCACAGTTCCTACCAATCTAGGATACCAAAACATGCAGCTTATGCACCCCACTCATTTACCCCCTTTCCCTTTATCGTGCGGTCCCTATTTCTAGTGATATCTTTCAGAAAGTTCACTGGTTAAAGACCTCAGTATTATCTGAAAGCAGGGGGAAAAGTAGCTGTTTCATAAGTCAGCATAAATTGTCAATTCAACATGATATTTTGAACAAGTTTGCTTTCTGTCGGGGATAAATTGAATTACTGTAGTTTACTTCTGTAGTTTTAATAAGACCATGCGAAGACATAAAGTAGATCTCACCTGATGACGCATGTAGTGGTTCATATAAGGGGTTGCCATTCTACTAACTTTGAGGCAGAACGGACATAGCAAGTTCTTAGTGTTTTCATGAGACGATCTAAAATGACTTTCTACATCAGAAAATATTGATGATCTAAACTGGCAAACCTAGAAATATAAATAAAGTTAAGTTCAACACAAAAGTTTATAACTTGCATACAATTTTACATCAAATTAGTAGAGACATATCATTGGTTTAGAAAAACATTGGTTTAGAGCTATATCAAAATACACTCAGATTTTATTCCTCTTTTCAGATCTACCATCCCTCATGTTGACTTACATTTTCAAGCACTTATTTATGCTTTTTTTCCTGTTATATAAAGGATCATTTTCTTCTTCAGATTTTAAAGGCTAAGCCAGAGACAGTTTATCTTTAGGTTGCTTTCTTTATACTGGGTGTCACTTCAAATTCTGGAGAAATACTTGTCAAAAAATATTTAGTTAGGTTCTCTAGTATTTCCTATTTCCCTGACATGTGTATAATCTTTGCTATATGATAAGACCATGTTTTAAGTCAGAAAACTATGGCCAGGAAGGTCAACTCTACCTCACTATGCCCACATACATGGCATGACTTTGGCCAGGTGGAAGTCACCAAACACAAGGTCTTTTCAGTTTTAGTATACTAACTCATTTTATTGAAATGCTTCAGAAATCAAAAGAAACAATACTATTTCATGGGATGTAGACATTGAACAGATAGAGGTATATAATAAACATGTGTATACCTGGCAAATATATGGCATTTCACCAGGTTTATGAGTGTCCTTCATATGTTGTAAAAGCATATGCTCCGTTTCAAATGACAATTCACAGATTTTGCAAATAGCTGAAAGGGAAAAAACACATTACAGCATTTTTCACATGCTTATGAAAGCAGGATTCATTTCATATCATCATAGCATCAAAGAATACAGTAACATTACTAGAATAGGCAATTCTAGCAATCTTATCACTATTGACTCTAATCCTGTTCTGAGGAACTGGGGATGTAGCCCGGTTGGAGAGCTACACAGTTCCCAGCTTGTGCTAACTACAACCATAATTAGTTTTTATATTAAGCATAAATTAAGGGCACTGATTTTAAAATTGAAAAAAAAATCCTCTTTAACGTTCCAACAGAATCCTCAACGTTCCCTCACAATCAGATAATCAAATTATGTAAAAATGCCACTTACTAGAAAAATCATGAGGAGTGTGTGTACTCTCAATGTGGCACTGTAGCTGGAAGGGGTTGGGGTACTGCCGGTAGCAGTGCTGACATGTAGTATGGCTTTCCCAGGTCTCATTGTTCTGTTTTTCAAATTCCAAATGGTGTTTCATGTGGTTCATGAACCTATAAGACAGGTGCAAAAACAAAGCAAATTTGTAACAAGAGATTTACAAATAATTATTGGATCCAAAAAATGTTAAATGCAGTTGCACGATTGATATTCAAAATATTACCTGTAAGGCTTTAATGCCATCCAGAAATGTATATATTTGTAGTGTGATTGGAATGAGATATGAAATGCTCCAAAACCCAAAAGTTTTTGAGCATCTTGTCACTCCACAAGTGCACTTAACTTTTATGTCAATTTGACACAAGCTAGAGTCATCAAAGTGGAGAGTACCTCAATTAAGAAAATGTCTCCATAAGATCAACTGTGAGCAAGCCTGTTGGCCATTTTTAAAATTAGCGATTCATAAAGGAGAGCCCAGTCCATTCTGGGTAGGGCTAACCCTGGGCCGGTAGTCCTAGGTGCTATAAGAAAGCAGGTTGATCTGTTCACAGAAATCAAGCCAGTAAGCAGCACCCCTCCATGGCCTCTGCACCAGCTCCTGCCTCCAGCTTCTGCCCTGTTTGAGTTCCTGCCCTCACTGCTTTTGCTGATGATGACACTGTGAGCAAGTGAAATAAACACTTTCCTCCACCAGTTAAGAAGAAGGTGTTTCATCACAGCAATGGAAACCCAAAGTAAGACACATGATAATATACAATGCAGGTAAATCAGAAGTATCATGCAAATTATCTCTAGGCTATATATAATAAAGCCATACATAAGCTAACTTATCTGATTTCTACAGTACAAAGTGAATGGTAAAATCAAATTGGTAAATAGATGGTCATGGTAAAACTTTTTAAAAAAATATTGTTGAATATTTAACATTTTTTCTTACAAAGTATTGGGAAAATAGCACTGTTACTCATATGAACTCACAGTGCTTTTGAGTATAGGCACAAGACCTGCATAAGATCAAGCCAACCAAAATCTCAGTATGGATGGGAAAGGGGTTTATAAAGTCCCATTCCTAATTGAGGAACTATTAACATGAGTCAATTTTCTTCAGACATGTGGTCTCTGAAAGACTGGCTCATGTTCCAGTAGATGCCCTTATATCCACGCCCTACCCCCTATACCAAGCAGCACTAGGTGAACCCAGTGGGTTTAAGAAAAAAATAGCAATGCCTTGGGAGGGAAAAGTGGGGGTAGGGAAATAGGGGCAGTTATTGAGGGTGAAGACACGAGGTGGATTTGGTCAAAATGCATTATATGCATGTTTGAAATTCTCAATTAAAAAAGACAAGAAAAAGGCTATTCCATATTTTTTAGTTTTCCTAAAGCTGTACTGTATAGTGTCGATCCTGCCTAAAAGCAATATGAAGATTTTGCTGTAGTTTGTATTTGACAGAGCTCATAACTCAAATCTTACATGAAAGAATGAATAAAAGGTCCGGTTTTGAGCAATCTACCATGTTATATTTATAAAAGAAAAAATTCTAGCAAGGTATCATGGGACACACCATTAATCTCAGTACCTAGGATTAAAGCAGAGGCAGGCAGCTCTATGTGATTTTGAGGTCAGCCTAGTAGTCTACATAGTGAGTTCCAGGACAGTCAGAGGTACACAGTGAAGTCCTATCTCAATTTTTTTCTCTAAGAGGTAGCATACTCCTTTAGTTACAGCACTTAGGAGGCAGAGACAGGTGTGAATTCAAGGCAAGCTCTATGAATTAGCCTACATAGTGAGTTCCAGGATAGCCAGAGTTACTGAATAGAAAGACCATGTCTCAAAAAGATTTTTCTTTTTCATCAGGGCATGGTATCACATGTCATTAGTCCCAGTACTCAGGAGGCAGAGGCAGGTGGATCTGTAGAGTTTGAGCCAGCCTCCTGGTTTACAAATCAAGTTCCAGCACAGCCAGGGCCACAAAGAGAAACCCTGTCTCAAAAAAGAAAAAACGTTTTTTTTTTTCTGTACAAAAATCTTGGAAGTAGTATTAACAATAAATATCAAGAAAGATATCACACACACACACACACACACACACACACACACACACACACACTGCAAAAGCTATGTCACCTACCACAAATATCAGGTTATAAAAGTAATGAAAAAAATCAGTTGTTTTGTTACTTGTTTAATGAATGATGATAAATATTCAACATGCCATGTAATTTTGATAATAAAATTCAAGTTCTTAAATTTTAAGACAAAAAAATTATAAAATGTTTAGAATTTCAACCAGGCATCTTAGTACATGCCTTTGACCTCATTACTAAGGAGGAAGAAATAGGCACATCTGTGAGTTTAAGGACAGTGTAGTCTACATAGTCAGTTTCTATATATTCTGAGACCCTGTTTCACAAAAAGAAGGCTTTAGAACTCCATTGGGAATTATATTTGTGTTTAAAATGTTTCAATTGTACAAAAATCAAAGCAGACATGTTGTATACACCTTGAACTCCTGTTTTTAAGCTACCTGAAAAATTATAACTGGGTAGATTCAGATATCAAATTATGAAAATGGAAAAGAAAATAAAGACATCCACCACAAGAAATAGCCTTTCTTAGTAGAAGTATTACAAAGATTTACCTAGGATAACAAAAAATACAATATTTATATTAAAAGATCAAGGTGCAAATTTTTGTTTCTTTTCAAACAAATAAAAATCAACAGTTACATACCTAATATTATTTTTAAGAACTTTTGTGCAACTGAAGCATTTAAAAGTTGTGTGAGTCTTCTGGTCTTCCTCAATAGCTCCTTCATGCCTTCCATAATAAAAATCACTAACTAGCATGATCAATTTTTCTTTATCTGAGTCAATGTTAGCTCTGCTTGTAGCCTTTGAATTTTCTGACTTGAGAGTTTCCAGAAAGTTATTTATCATGTCTGGGCAGCAACGCTGAAAGAGGAGAAATAGCATGCTTTATTTGTACATCTTATAAAAAAAATCTATGCTTAGCAATATGAAGAGATACCCACCAAAACACTGGCTTCCTTCCTTATACAAAAAATTCCAGCAATAAACACCAGCATTTTAATGAAAGAAATAACTTCCAAAACAAATGACAAACTTTAAGTCTGGAGAGATCTATATTGTAGTAGCTTGCAACTTTTGTTTTTGGAGTAAGATTTGAGCAATTGCTTTTTGGCCCATAACCACACATTTCATACTAATGTCAAGATATAACTTAAAAGTTACACACATCATTACGTATGAAGCCCAATATTTTTAAAGAGTTTATTTATTTAATGTATAAATATCTGCATGTACACCTGCATTCGAGAAGAGGGCATCGGATCCCATTACAGATGGTCATGAGCCACCATGTGGTTGCTGGGAATTGAGCTCAGGACCTCTGAAAGGGCAGCCAGTGCTCTTAACTGCTGAGCAATCTCTCTGGCCCAGTGCCTAGTTATCTAATACTTGCTAAAGCGTAACTGGAACTAGATTTGAGCACAGTTGATATGTCGTTCTAGCTCAAGGCACTAGATAATGTGTGACCCACAACGAAAGAGTTATCAGTTACAGTCTTACGAACACTGACTATTCCAGATAACACAGCGTTTAATTTTGAGCACCCACATCGTCCCAACTATAACTGTAGTCCCAGGGAAGCCAAAGTTTATTCTAGTCTCCAGGAACACCCGGTATGCAAATGGTACAGACATACATGCAAACAAAGTACCCAAATACATAAAATAAAAACAAGTAAATCTTTAAAATAATAACTGAAGAACAAAAATAAAATGGGAGAAAATATTTGCAAATCATAGAATTATAATTGTTGAATATATACACTTTAAAGTGTTAGAAAACTGAGTATTCTTATAATTCAGTAGCACCTCAATAACAACAACATTAAATATATCCTAAAATAACTTAAAAATAGACAGAGATGGCAGGAAAATAGAAAGGTGCTTATGCATGAACAGGGAAAAATTACTTTCAGAAGAAAATTACCATATAATTAAATCTCAGTAAATGTTATCTGTGCTGTATTTAAAACCTGAAGTCACAGTTGATTGCATTGGCATCTTGACGTTTATGAAAGAATTTTACACTACTGACTGTAATGGCTAATCTTGGTTGTCAAGTTGACTACATGTGAAATTAACTAAAACCCAAGCAGCTAGGCACACCCATGAGGGATTTTTCTTGGTTGAATTATTTGACGTGGAAGACCCACCCTAAATCTTAGTCACATCCATTGGCAACCCACATTAAAAAAAATAGGAGAAGCTCTTGGCTCTTTGTCTGCTTCCCTTCACGGTCACTGATGAATTCATCTATCCTGGTCCTGAGCCATTCCTTCGCTGGTGTTAAAACACAGTTCTTTGGGATTACTATGTGGACTGCAAAATGGCAACTCTAGACTTGCGATTCCAGCACCAGATTGGGATTGCTGATACCTTCATTGTAGAGGATTGAACAACTACTGGATCCTTGACCCTTTCTTCAGGACCACCCATAAGTCATTTTAACAAATCACATGTGTGTGTGCAATATTTAAATATGTATTTTCTCATATGTCAAGTCTGTTCTTTAGAGAACCCTGACTAATAAACTGATCTGTTCTATTAGGAATTGCAGTTCAACCTTTTTACATCTGTTTCTTTTGCTGATATGTAATCCTACTGAAAATAAGGTAGTCTATTTCCCCACATCTCCACACATTCAGCCATTTCTACTGTTTCGCTGTTAGTTTTTATAGTGATGTCTTTTGTCTTTCATTAGTTCAAATTGTTTAAATTTTCTAATAAATATTTGTAAGATGAATAAACACAAAGGAACTGAGAAGACATTTCTTTTAACAACAGATACAAAATGAACAGGTGTACATGCAGATACTCATACATTAAATTAAAAAAATATTTTTTAAAAAAAAAGATAATTAGACTCCATACATGAACAGGAAAATAAGGATTATGAGGGGTAGGGAAATGCTTCAGTAGGCAAAGCATTTTCTGTACTTAGGTGAGGACCTGACATCGAATCCCTAGAACCCAGGGAGGCTGGGCATGGTAGCACTTGCCCATAGTACTTGTGCTTCTACAAAGAGATGGGAGGCAGAGGCAGGAGAATTTGGAATAACAGCCACAAACAACAAAAAGATCCTGTTTTTCAAGCAAAGTGGACGACAAAGACTAACACCTGAAGTTGTCCTATGACCTCCACACATGTAAACACTAGTACTCAAACACATGAATGTGCACAGACACACACACACACACACACACACATGCACTCATACAGGATAATGAATAAATAAATGAAATTTAGACCAAAGTACAGTAAAAGTAAGGTAAATGACACTTTATTTAAAATGCTGGTAAAGTTATGTGTGTGTGTGTGTGTGTGTGTGTGTGTGTGTGTGTGTGTGAGAGAGAGAGAGAGAGAGAGAGAGAGAGAGAGAGAGAGAGAGAGAGAGAGAGCCATATCCTAAAGGAATACAAAATAGAAGTCACTATCAATGACAATATTAATGGTGGGACTGGACCCATTGTTCGAACTCAGGAAGGTGGGTGGACTAATGTCTAGTACCAGAATAGATATTTGTATTTAAAATTCTGAACACTCATTCTCACCCCTCTACTTTTTTCCAGGATTAAATAAAAGTCTGTATTTTGGAACAGTGAGCAGAAGAACCTTTTCCCAAGATGGCTCTTCACACTCTCCCTATCCTTTTTTTTCACAGAACCATCTATCTTAGGTATTTTACTGTTTTTCTTGCCATTTACATGGGGGCAGACAAAGATAAGGTGGACTACTTTACAAAGGTACCACAGAATATTGGTTTACTATTTTGTTAATAAATAACATACTTTAATTAGAAATCCCTCTAAATCCCATATTTTTTAGTAGTTTCAAATTTACCTAAAAATCCAAGTGCAGGAGCTTGAAAGACGAATATAAAGCTAGAATTCATTTATAATCCTATCCTATTCTGGATTGAGTTAAAACTATCATTTCATAATGCTCCATTAGGAAGGTGTGGAAAGCTAAGACATTTAAAACTAAGATTTCTAGAAAGATGAAATAGGAGAAATATGAAATGATTATGACACCATGGAAAAAAATTAAAAGAACAAAATTTTAAGTTATATGAACGATTATTTAATAAAATGCCTGCTTTATGAGAAGTATAAAGGGGGCTGGAGAGATGGTTCAGGGGTTAAGAGCACTGGCTGCTCTTCCAGAGGTCATGAGTTCAATTCCCAACAACCACATGGTAGCTCACAACTATCTGTAATGAGATTTGATGCCTTCTTCACATAAAATAAGTAAATAAATCTTAAAAAAAAATAAAAAAGAGAAGTATAAAGAATAACATGATTTATTCAATAAAATATTATGGTTTATTCGTTTTCAATTAAAATTACACATACTATTTAACTTAATGTAAATTTAAAAACGCATACTATGGTGTATACATGATGAATTTCAGTTTAATAATTTCATGGCTAGGAAGAATTTAAATTTTGTATGATCATTATGAAAACTAATTTTTACTCATATGAAAATGACAATAAAAGAAGCTTACAATTTAAATGTCTAGACAAATATTTACTGTGTATTTTTCTTAATATTTCATTATCTTCAAAACTCAAATTTGAAACTATTTTACCTTCATGTGGCACTTCAAAGGATCCAAAAGACTGAACTTAACATTGCACTTTGGACAGGATTTTAGTGAAGGTGATCCAGTTGCAGACTGAATTGATGAGGTATTCATATCTAAAACATATTAAGGATTTTTATGAATAAAAATTGAACTTTTAAAATATCACAATTCTTTTTTTTTTTTTTTTTTTTGGTTTTTCAAGACAGGGTTCCTCTGTGTAGTCCTGGCTGTCCTGGAACTCACTCTGTAGACCAGGCTGGCCTCGAACTCAGAAATCCGCCTGCCTCTGCCTCCCAAGTGCTAGGAACAAAGGCGTGCGCCACCACTGCCTGGCTAATATCATAATTCTTAAAATTTGTTTCTAACTAATTCATTTTTCCTCTGTACAATTTCATACTTACTTGATAGTACAACTTGGGAAGAGGCCTCTGCAGGAGCCTCACTTAAAGAAGATGAAGAGTAGGGGCTTGTTTCCGAAATGCTTGCATTAGTTTTTGGCTTTTTTGGAATAACACTGTTTACATTGGAAGTGGAAGGATGTTTTAATCCTAAAGTATGATCGACACCTATAAAGATTTGAACACCAGAAAAGATATTTATAAATGCTTCAGCACAGAATATTACTTATGTAAAACTGCTATGAAAATTACTTTAACATGTAAAATGCAGCAAAAATGCCTTGGAGCTAATTTACATGACAAAATTTCTATAACCAAAAAGCACAAACTATACAAGGAAGCATTTTAAGATTCACAAAATAAAGTTTATGCAAAAATTTAAAAAGGTACTCATTAAAGAAGACAGGCTGAGGGGAAAAAGGCATCCACTCCACAAAACACAAAGCAACAATAACAACAACAATATAGCAAAAAAGAAAGACAGAAAAAAGAAAGCTAGATTAACTTTCTCTGAGTTAAGTTCTTACAAGTGAATCTATGTTTTGGTGATCAAATACATTTAAACTTAAAAACTAATCATTCTACAATTCAGGAGAATTCTTTACTGGTGTTTTAAAAATCTTGAGATATCTAATAAAAATTGAATTTGGTCTTCTCCCAACTAATAACCCAACAAATAGTTTATTTGGATGTTCCTTATTGTAGGTAGTGGAAACAAAAATAATTCACTCATTCATATGAAAAACATCTAGAGTTTCCACAATGGCCTTCCAATTATTATCCTCTGAGTTAATTAAACATAGCGGACAATTCAGACCAACCCTTTCCTTTTATGTTTTATACGACTTTTGTAGTTTGAGTAGAGATTTCCTTGGAAGAAATGGTTGTTTTTGAAAACACATCTTAGCATCTAAAGGATTATAAAATTTACGGCATCTGTTTGAGAAATAGGCCCAGGCTCAGAAAAAGTGATTTTATAAAATAATCCAATATAAATTGTTCTTTATGAAAACGGCCCTAAAAACCCTTTTTGAGTTTAATGCTCTCAAATCTAAAGTCACAGGAGAAGCAGGTATATGAAAGTAAGAGCTCCTCTGCACAATTTATGGTGTTTCTTTCTTTAAGATGACATAGAGCTCTTTTTCCTATCATTAGAGGATATATTCACTGAAGGATTACTGCCAGCACTTGAGACTGACTTTGGTTTTGTTACTTTAATGTTTTTGTAAGTTGCCTGTGTCACTTGAACAATCAATAAATGTTGGCATTTTGCACCAGGTAATACTACACAATATTCTAGATAATAAAAATACTATTTAAATATATAACTTCTTAAAAGGTTTATTTTTATTATTTTTATGTATGCATATGTTTGTGTGTGCCTGCAAAGCCCAGAAGAAGGTGTCAGATCTCCTGGAGTTGGCATCTGTGCATCTCTGTAAATAGGCTACATGCATTCAGACATAGATTTAAAAAAAACTTAAAATCTTATTCTCATAAAAATCCCATTTCTGTTCTTCAAATTCAAACACGAATATAATTTTTCTAAGAACCTTTCATGGCCATCCTAGACAAGATGTGCTGTCAAACGTATCACATGTTTATAATTATTGTTGTAAACTTTAAGAAACCATTTAAAGCTTATAAGGCAACTTTCACTTTTCTTATTTTTGCCACAATAAAATCCTAAGAAGAGTACCATAATCTCCAAATGGCTCACACTGGGTCCAGAGGCTGAATGTATATATAATGTGAGAAACATAAAATGATATATTGACAATGTGAGAAAAGTGAGATGTAAGAAACTTGGTGAGTTGAAAAAGCACACACACAGAGGTAGAACAGAGGTTTGAACCTGTATGTTTTAGAGTAATTTGAACAGTGTTTGCTATTCAGGACAAGACTCTCTCCTCTACAGTTTATAAACCCTTTGTTGTGGCAGGGTCTTGTGCAGCCCAGGCTGACCTTGAATTTATTATGCAGCTAATTCTGGTCCTCCAACTCCTGCCTCCACTTCCCAAGTGCTGGAATCTCATGCATGTGTCACTACACTCAGTGGTAAATGTTTAAAATAGTGAGCAGGTGTTACTGTCTTTCACTCCTAGAAACTTCACAAATTAAGACTTGTTCTAGGAATGAGACCTTCTGTTTAGTAAAACCAAACTTAAGATGACTATATCATCGCCCTATCCATTTCGGTTCTTCGTTATTTTGATAACTGGACATAGGTTAATATCAAATGAAGTATTAGCAAAGTGATAAAAAAATTGACACTGAAATCTCTATAAAAATTTTCCTCTGGATTGATAAATGTAATATAGTATTTACTAGTAAATCAAAGTTTAAAAGATAATTTATGTTCCTCTCTAGTGATATATATCAAATAAGATAATAGAGAAACACCTAATTCTATTATAGAGAATAGTTTCTTTTTTTTTTTTTATCTAGGTGACATTCTTCCACTATCACGCTAATTTACATTCATGAAGAATTTTGTCACGGTAGAAAAAAAATAAAAGAATTTTATTT
Source organism: Arvicanthis niloticus (assembly GCF_011762505.2). Taxonomy (NCBI): domain Eukaryota; kingdom Metazoa; phylum Chordata; class Mammalia; order Rodentia; family Muridae; genus Arvicanthis; species Arvicanthis niloticus. The sequence goes on from NC_047679.1 coordinate 108,448,199, forward strand.
TAATCCTCCAATTTCTGTTCCTTCAATGGATATGCAGTAGGTACTGATCAAATGTAAATCACTTTCTCTTTCGTCCTGCCATTTTATGATACCACTCTATTATCACATGTAGCTGTCATATACATCATTTCTTTCATAGAAAGTTTGCATAAATTACTGGTGTCCAAATAATAAAACCATTTTTACAGAATATTTAACATATAAGGCGACTTCTCTGACTTACAGAGATTATATTAAGACTTCATTGTTTTACAGGTAGTTCTAATAACTCAATAATAAGCTCAGCCAGGTGTGGTAGTACAGTCTTTAATTCCAGCCCTTAGGAGGCAAGGCAGAGAAGGACAAGAATAGAAGCGGGGAAAGGAGGGGGAGGAGGAGGAGGAGGAGGAGAGAATAAAGTAGTATACACTAACTTAGGAGAAAGAAAATAGTCTACTATTGAATATAAAATTTAAGATTGAGAGCTGGAGAGATGGCTCAGTGATTAAGAATACTGGTTACTCTTCCAGAGATCCTGAGTTCAATTCCCAGCAAACACATGGTGGCTCACAACCATCTATAAAGGGATCCGATACCCTCTTCTGGCATATGGGTATATGTGCAGACAGAGCATTACTTCATTAAAAAACACATAAATAAAAAGCTCATGTATGTACATGTATATATATGAACACTATGATCACACATGAAAAGCATTCAAGAATGATTAGCTCTATTTCCACCATATAATATATGCAAAATGTAACATGAAGGCCCTTATTTCAGAAGAAAAAATTTAAAATATGTGTATGTATATGAGTACATGCATACCATGGCATACCTGTGGAGGTTAGAGGACAACCCGCCAGAATCAGTTCTCTCTCCCTATCATGTGTGTTCAAAGACCATGCTCAGATCATCAGGTTTAGTGACAGTGACCTTTACTTGTTGAGCCACCTTTCTGGCTTTTAAAATTTTTATTCGTTTGTTTATTTAATGTGCATCTGTGCACAGTATGGAGTTGATTCTCTACTTTGACTCTGAGGGTTCCAGGGACTCAACTTAGGTTATCAGTTTGTCTCAAACACCTTTACCTGCTAAGCCATCTTCAGGCTTTCATACAGAAACTCTATATATACATTAATGAAGTCTCTTTTTATAGATTTTAAAGAAGAAATGTTAAATCAAACCTGTACTCTTTTGCAGTATGTTGGAGGATGGTATATCCTTGCTTGAGTCTAGCTGTAAGACAGAAGAAGCACCTGAATCATCTTCTAATAAAGTCTTTGTAAAGTTCTGCAAAATGTTAAAAATTATTTTGTCAATTATTATAAAAATAAACCAAACTCTATGCTAGTACTACAAAGACAAGCTAGAAAACACAAAAGCAATTTCCCCTCGCTGCTAAAATGACCACATACTGGGTGAGACGCATATTGGCATTCATTATTTTTGTAATTTTCCTAGAGAACTAAAATTAGTTGTGAATAAACTATTAAAATTTTAAAAAGGCAGTGATAACATTGGCAAGGCAGAGGTTTCATTTTTGGTATAACTTCTCTAAGGATATTTAAGCAGTACCTACTAAAGACTTTCAAAGGTCCACATCCCTTAATATGATTCCATGTCTAAAAATTTGTGTTAAGGAAATGAAAATGTTTAACAGAATCTTTATAATATCAAAATATGAAAACGTGTGTGTTCAACAAGAGATGAATAGGTAAATACGTTTAACAGACTATTATGTATCCTCATGCTTTTGAGGAAGAGACAATGAATGTCAAAGAAATATATTCTCAATACAATATTCAGTGATAATGAGGGATATCAAATCTATGTAAATATGGTCCTGACTGACAGACTATACTATCTACAGAAAACAAACATCAAAATACAAATTGGGTTTCCTTGTTTCTAATCCTTTTCATGTATATAACTTTTACAATGAGAATACAAAGATATTGTTTGCTTGTCTTATGCATTCAAGGTGAGAGATGAGTACGCTGTAAGAATTTTATTTTCTTCCTAAATTTTCTTATTTTGAGGGCGGGGTGGGGGAGAGGGAATGAAACCCAGTTTTCCAATATAATCCTGCATAGCCTGGAACTGACTATGTTGAATAGACTGGCCTCTTCATCCTCCCGCCTCAGTCTTTTGAGTGTTATTATCAGCCATAAGCCACCATGCCTGTCTTTGGCACTAACTTTTCTATCAGTTTGTTAGGAAGTTAAAGAGACAGAGGCTGGAGAGACAATGCCTCAGTGGTTCGGAGTACTTGCTGCTCTTGCTGTGGATCTGGATTCAGTTCTCAGAACCTGCACAGGGCTTTACAACTGAATACAACTCTAGTTCCCAGGGATCCAACACCCTTTTCTGGCATTTGTGTGTACAAAACACACATATATGATGTACATACACAGGCACTCACATATATGTATAAAATAAAAAAAAAAAACTGTTACAAAAGGAGTATGGAGGCAGCTATTACCTAAAACTGACAGTTATAGTGGTGCATGAATTTAATCCCACACTCAGGAGACAGAGGCAGGCAGATCTCTGAGTTTGAGGCCAGCCTGGTCTACAGATAGTTTCAGACCAGCCAGTGCTACATAGAGAAACCCTGTCACGAAAAACAAAAATAATTATGAACAAATTACCTAAAACATTCCATTCCTAGAATTTGAGACATAATTATAATTATTCACTTGAATACATGAAATACAACACGCACATACACATATGCCTTAACGTACACTGAAACAGTGGCTATAGCTCAATTTACCAGAAGAGACTCTAAAAAGGTATCATGTTGAAGAGACTGGTCTCAAACTCAATCCTCTTGCCCCGAGTCCCCCAAGTACTAGGACTACATGCATGTAACTGCCATGCTGGCTTAAAATGTTTAAAAACTAAACAATGAAAACGGTTTTGAGAATAAACAGCCAGGACTTGTTGGAATGATCATCCCAATTAAGGACACCTAAGTTTACTCTGTTTAAAAAGTTGACTTTCTGTGGGTTCCTTCTTGACTCAATAAGCTTTTTAGTTTTATGAGGTCCTATTTGCCAATTGTTGACTTTGATTCCTGGACAAGTGGGGTCCTATTCAGAAAGTTCTTCCCTATACCTAAATCATGTAGAGTACTGCCTATGTCTTATGGCAATGTCCACGTTTCAGGTTTCAAATTGAGGTCTTTGATCCACTTGGAGCTTTTTTTTTCATGCAGCATGATAGATATGGACCAATTTCATTTGTCTATATGTGGACATTGAGGTTTTCAGAACCACTTGATACACATGTTGTCTTTTCTCAACGGTATGTTTTTGGTCTCTTTTTCAAATACCTGAAGTAGATTACGGGTTACTGGGGCTCAGAAGAACAAAGGGGATAGTCAAGATTTTGGTACAAAAATTCTAGATAAGGTATCCATTGAATTTGATGTTGGATCTTTGTAGTGTTGACTTGAATGTATCTGGAATAGTTGTACATAAAAATCACACAATATACCTACTTTATGCTATATAATTTTGTCAGTGTAACAGTGTCCTTTAACACAATGAAATAAATTTAGTTTACAAATGAAGCTGAGTGTGGTGGCTCATACTTTTTAATCTCAGGAGGCAGAGGCAGGTGGATCTCTGACTTTAAGGCCAGCCCAGTCTACATAGTGAGTTCCAAGACAGCTAGAGCTACATAGTGAGACTCTTTCTTGAACAAACAAACAATACCCCAAACAAACCAATAAAAAAATCTAAGGATATTGACTCAAAGATAATTTTCTTTGAGTAATTATGGCAGTTAGCTATGACTATTCTCAACTCTGGCCGGATATATTCTATCCAGTGTGTCCTTGAATTAATTGTAAAGTATTGAAAACAAAAACAAACTTACAGGTTTAGACACAGTCTGAACGTCAGAACTCTCTGAAGATTTGGGTGCAGGATGAAAGCTTGGCAAAGCAACCAGTGGATTAGATGATGGATTTCTGTAGTGTTGATTTGTAGGCTTGAATATATTAGAAATAGCTATATATGTAAAAAAAAAAAAAAAAGACCCAGAACATAATGAACATATTGGTATACAATTGTGCCAAATAGTCGAGTTTAAAATAGTAGAAACTGGAGAGATGGCTTAGCCAGTAAATACACTTGCTGCTCTTGTAGAGGACCCAGGTTCAGTTCCTAGCACCTACATCAGGTGGTTAACCACCACCAATTAATTCCAGTTCCAGGGGACCCAATGCCCTCTTCTGCCCATCCATGGGCTCCCGTACATATATGGTGCACAAAAAACTCATACAGTCACACATATATACATATAAATAAAACATAAACAAATGTTTAACATTAAGACAGTACAATAATAAAGTACCTGGATTGAATGAGCCATTCTTCAGTCCCTTTGAAGATGAACCAGGGCTACATCTGTTCAAAATATCTACAAGAATATTTCAAAACACATTATTGAAATGAAATATATTAAGATAATATAAAACTGTCTAAAACGAACATGTGTACCCATTAATAGAAATATATTTGTGATCCTTAATGATGATAAAATTTTATGACTCAAGTTTTTATTATTCAGAAATCAAGCCCATGCCCAATTCTCATGCCACATTTGACACCCCTAGATTTCTGGAAGTTTCATTATGGACCAGCTGATTGGATTGCTGTTCTTCTGATTCTCTGAATCGTTACTTGCGTTCTGAAAGGAAAATTATCAAATAACAGATTAAGTTAAACCTAGATATTAGTATTTGACTAGTTTTAGAGGTCAATCTGAGCCTAACAGGATACTCTAGATCATTTCAGACTGTTTGTTATCTCTTGTCCTTATGTGAACATAGTTTTCTGATAACCAAGAAATCATATTTAAATTAAGAAGGTAAAAATGTGATTAAAATTTCTCACCACAAGAAGGTAATATCTAAATGATGGTTTCTATTGCTGTTGGTAAATCACCATGACCAAAGCAACTTGGAGAGTAAAGAGTTTATTTCATCTTACAAGTCATACTCCATCACTGATGGAGGTCAGGGCAGGAACTCAAGTACGACAGGAACCTGGAAACAAGAACTGATACAGAGGTCTTGAAGGAATGCTGCTTCTTGGCTTGCTTATCATTGTTTGCTCAGCTTGCTTGCTTGCTTATATCACCCAGGTCCACCCACAAAGGGATGTCATCACACTGTATGCGATGGGCTCACCTACAACAATTATCAAGAGAATTCACCAAATGGGCTTGCCTACAGGCAAAACTGGTGTGGGCATTTTCTCAATTGAGGTTCTCTCTCCAAAAATTTTATGTCAAGTTGACATAAAATATAACTAGAACAGGCAAAAAGAACACACATTCCATAAAACCACAAAAAAATTTTATCTCCTCATAGGATTAGTAACAAGTAACATAAAAATGAAATTGTTATATGATCACAAAAATAATGAAACATTTTATGACAATGTTTCTCAACCTGTGGGTCCTGATGCTTTGGTGATCAAATATCAGGTATTTACATTGTAACTCATAACAGTAATAAAATTACAGTTATGAAGTAGTAACTTTATGAGTCAGCTTCACCACAATATGAGGAACTGTACTGAAGGGTTGCAGCATTACTAAAGTTGTGACCACTGTTCTATGAAAACAGGACAGAAGTCTAGGGAAAAACAACTTTTTGCTCAAATTATTTGATATCATGATTTTTTTTTGCTACTTTATTTATGAGCCAAGATCTCAGTATACAGGCCAGACTGGCCTTGAACTCTCAATATTTCTGAGATTATAAGTATGTACTGCCAATGCTGGGCTTAGATCTTATGTTCAGTTTAAGTATTAAACCATCAAGTTGTTCCTACTTTGTTGTGGCTGTAGTTCACTAACGCTTTTTTTTTTTTTTTTTTTTTTTTTTTTTTTGAGAAAAGCACTTTGGTCATATTTGCTTTTAAAATTATTTTTTATACTTTGAGGATCATTATGACAATCACTTCCACCTTCCCCTTTCTCCTTCTAAATCCTTCCATATACCTCTGTCCTTGCTCATTTTCAAATTCATGGCCTCTTTTTTCATCAGTTGTTGTCACATATAGGTGTGTGTGTGTGTGTGTGTGTGTGTGTGTTCCTAAATATGTAGGTGTGCTGGCTAGTTTTACATCATCTTGACACAAGGTACAGTCACCTCAACTGAGAAAATGCCTCCATAAGATTGGGCTGTACACAAGCCTGTAGGGCATTTTCTTAATTAGTGATTGATGGGGGAGGACCCAGCCCATTGTATGTGTGAACCACCTGGGCTGGTGGTTCTGGGTTCTATAAGAAAGCAGGATGAACAAGCCCGGGGACCAAGCCAATAAGCAGCACCCCTCCATGTCCTCTGTATCAGCTCCTGCCTACATGGCCTGTTTGAGTTTCTGTCCTGACTTTCTTTCATGATGAACAGTGCTGTGGAAGTATAAGCCAAATAAAACTCTTTCCTCCCCAACTTGCTTTTTTGATCATGGTGTTCCCTCACAGCAATAGTAACCCTAATTAAGATAGTAAGTATAACTTCTCAGTCTATGTAATTACTTGTACTTATACTTTATAATAGCTGTACATAAATGTTTAGCTCCTATATTTTACATGCTAAGATTATTTTAAGGCATAAAACGCCGGGCGGTGGTGGCGCACGCCTTTAATCCCAGCACTTGGGAGGCAGAGGCAGGCGGATTTCTGAGTTCGAGGCCAGCCTGGTCTACCGAGTGAGTTCCAGGACAGCCAAAGGCTATACAGAGAAACCCTGTCTCAAAAAACCAAAAAAAAAAAAAAAAAAAAAAAGGCATGAAACATCAACAAAATTTGAATTCTGAATTAATAAATTTAGAATAACTACTTGAGCTCTGAATTTAAAATATCAGAATAATTTAGAAAAGATATTCCATTAGTTCGATCCTTTTTGGTAGAATTACCTGAAGCTGACAGATATAATGCTAGCTAAATATTGTTAACAATTTTTTGAAATTTTTATGTTTGGCTTAAAATTGACTTATCTGTTTTCAACAAAATGTGAATAGCAATTTTCAAATATAATTTTTTTTTTTGCTTTTTCCAGACAGGTTTTCTTTGTGTAGTCTTGGCTGTTTTGGAACTAGCTCTGTAGATCAGGCTAACTTTGAACTCACAGAGAGATCCTACCTCTGCCTCCTGAGTGCTGGGATTAAAGGTGTGCCCCATCACTGCCTGGCTCCTAGTTCATTTTTAATTTAAGTGGGACTCCACTCTTTGTCACAAAAATGATACTGAGAATTCTACTATTTAAAATTTTCTACCTCTGATTAAAATTTTCTACCTCTGATTAAACTTTAAATGATGAAGCAGTTGTCTGGATGTGAGAATCCTTACTAGACACAATCTTATTTAGTATATTCTGGTATTTTAGCAAAGCATTTTAAACACTTCCTTTTCTGTGTATCTGAACTAAAAGGAGCAAAGATAAAGAATAAACAAGCAGGTTATGGGGATTCTTTAAAAATTAAGTGGGGCACTCTGTCCAGGGAAGCAGATAGGCTAACTGCAAATTTTCACCTTTCCCTCTATTCTTCTAGATCAAATCCCCCATTCTCATTCTTAAATCTGTAGCAGACTACCTGATGTGGCCTTTACATACTCTCTGCCACCATTCCCAGGGAACTAACAGATCCTGGTGGTACAACCTCTTTCATCCCTCTCGTGGACCCCCATCTTAGTCCATCCCTATTCCTAAATGTCAGATCCCAATATCTATCTAACACATTTTATCTGGAACCCCCAGTGGCCACTCCAATCAAGATATCAGAAGAATTTTCCACTAGTCAATAAGATCCAGAGAGGGTATCAGAAACCAAGGAACAAAGATGCACCCAACAAAGACAAAAACAGATATCTGCACCTAGAATTATAATCTTCTAAAACCCAGATGTTTAGACCAATGTAAAAACACAATCAATAACATCCAGGACAATATGTCTCTCCACCAGAACCTAGCAACCTTACAACAACAGGCCCTAGATATTGTAACATAGCTGAAACATAAAGAAATAGACCTTAAAATACCCTTTATTAATATGTTAGAGGTCCTTAAGAAGGAAATGAATAGGTTCTCTAAAGAATCTATGAAAAGCTGGGCAATGTTGGTGTTTAATCCTAGCACTTGGGAGGCAGAGGAAGACAGATTTGTCTCTATGAGTTCAAGGCCAGCCTGATCTATAGAGTTAGTTCCAGGATAGCCAGGGCTACACAGAGAAATCCTATCTCAACAAAACAAACTAAAACAACAATAATAGAATCAATAAAGAAAACCCAAACTGAAGAAATTATGGAAATGAAAACAATTTTGGAATTCGAACAGGAATTTCACTCTTTTTTTTTTTTTTTTTTTTTTGGTTTTTCAAGACAGGGTTTCTCTGTGTAGCCCCTGGCTGTCCTGGAACTCATTCTGTAGACCAGGCTGACCTTGAACTCAGAAATCCTCCTGCCTCTGCCTCTCAATAGGAAAGGACATTGCATAATCAAGGGAAAAAATCCACCAAGAGGACACTGCAATTATTAAATCTATGCACCAGCTGGGAAGTGGTGGTGCACGCTTTTAATCCCAGCACTTGGGAGGCAGAGGCAGGCAGATTTCTGAGTTTGAGGCCAGCCTGGTCTACAGAATGTGTTCCAGGACAGCCAGGGCTACACAGAGAAACCCTGTCTCGAAAAACCAAACTAAATGAAAACAAAACAAAACAAAACAAAATCTATGCACCACACACAAGGGTCAAATTAATAAGAGAAGTATTACTACAGGTTAAATCACATATTGACTCACTCACACTGATAGTGGGAGAATTTAATACCTGACTCAGGTCATCTACAACAACAACAACAACAACAAAACCTACACATAGAAATGTTGGTGCTAACTGACTTTGTAAATGAAATGGACATAACAGATATTTACTGAACATTTCACCTACACACAAAGGAATATAACTTGTTCTCAGCACCTCATAGAACTTTCTCCAAAATTGGCCAAATACTCAGACACAAGTAAGTCACAATAGTAGGGAAAAAACTGAAATAACATTCTGCATCCATGTGACAACCACAGATTAACGCTGGACATCAAAAACAACAGAAAGCTTACAAATTCATGGAAACTGACCAACATACTCTTGAATGGAAAATGAGTCAAGACATAAATGAGACTTTCTAGAATGAAATGAAAATGAACACACAACATACCTAAACTTAGAGGACAGCGTGAAAGTGTTACTAAGGACAATTTCATAGTACTACATGCTTACATAAAAATAATGGAGCGATCTCATACTAGTCACTTTATCAGCACACCTGACAGCTCTAAAACATAATAAACCCAAAAAGCATAGACAGAAAGAAATAATCAAACTCAGGGCTAAAATCAATAAAATGGAAATAGAAAAATGCACAGAATCAATAAAACAAAGAGTTCTCTGAGAAAATCAAGATTGACAATCATCTAAAGTAACTAAAAGGTGGAGAGAGAAAATCTCAATTAACCAAATAAAAAACGAAAAGGGGGACATTAACAGCAGACATCAAGGAACTCCAGAGAATAATAGAAACATACTTTAAAAAAAACCCTGTACTCCAAGATGAAGTGATTATTCAGAGGTTAAGAGCACTGACTGTTCTTCCAGAAGTCCTGAGTTCAATTTCCTAGCAACCATTTGGTAGCTCACAACCATCTGTAATGGTATCTGATGTCCTGATGCCCTCTTCTGGTGTGTCTGAAGACAGCTACAGTGTACTCATACATAAAATAAATAAATCTTTAAAAAGTAAAAAACAAACCTGTACCCTTCCAAATTGGAAAACATAAAAGAAATAGATAATATTCTTGATAGATACCACTTACCAATGTTAAATCAAAATCAGCTATAACCCCTAGTGAAATAGAAGCAGTAATTAAACATCCCACTGGTCTTAGTGTTTTATTGCTATGAAAAGACACCATGACCAAGGCAACTCTTACAAAGTAAAACATTAAATTTGAGGCTGGATTATAGTTTGAGAGGTTTAGTCCATTACTATCATGGTGGGAAGCATGGCACTGTGCAGGCAGACATGGTTTTAGAGGAGCCATATTACATATTGCTCCAAAGGCAGCAGAAGGGGACTGGAATGTGTTTCACATCAGGTGAAGCTTGAGCATTGAAGACTTCAACACCTCACCTCCACAGTGACACACTTCCCATAACTAGGCCACACCTTCTCCAAGAGGGTCACACCTCCTAAAAGTGCCACTTCCTACGGGCCAAGCGTTCAAACACATGAATCTATGGGGACCATACCTATTCAAACCACCACACCAACCAAAAAATTATTTACATTGGAGTCCCCAGGCTGAGAACTGAACCCAGAGCTTGCCAATAAGACTGGAGTCTGCCCAGTCACTTTCCTGTCTCTGCCTCCTAAGAACTGAAATTATAGGCAGGCTGCCATTCCTACCTGGCATTTACATGGCTTCTGGGAATCCAAATTCCAGGACTTGTGCTTTCAGCTTGTACAGCAAATGCTTTAACTGCCAAGGCATTCCCTAACCCTATCTTTTCATCTAAGCTCTTTTCAGATCGAATACATCAAGTACTAAAATTAAAACAGTCACAGGTTTGTCACATTAAAAAAAACAACAACAACCATCATATGAAATTTCATTGAAATAAATGCTTACTTGAAATGGCTGGTTTGGAACTTGATATCTCTCCAACAAAGATCAACTCATCATCGTCGTCTTTGTTTTGACTTTCTTCTACTTTCTGCTGCCATGGTTCCAACTCTTCTTCTTCACATTCCATGAAAAGTTCAGCCATTTTTGAGTTATCTAATTTCCAAGAGGGGATAAACAACCCTTATGTTCAAAAGGGAAAAAAAATACATATTTGTAATAGGAAGTAAGCTAATTAAAGATAAACTTTAATAATCCTAAAGAAAACTACTGAATAGCTACATAATAAACTGCGAAAACAACCTGTAATATCTAAACTAGTAGCTCAGTGCAGTGGTGTACTCCTGAAACTCTACCTACCATTCATTCAGGAAGTTTAAGTAGCAGGATGACGTTTTGGAGGCCAGCCTGCTCTATACATGAAGCTCTATCTCAAAACAAAACTGGTAAAAATTGGTTAGGTAGCTAGAAGATTGGGGACAGCAGTTGAGTTACAGTGGTCAAATTTTTATTTTTTAGGCTTTTGATAGGTTTTGTTTGCATGTATGTTTGTGCTCCACGCATGCAATGCCTGCAGAGGCCAGAAGAGGCCTGGAATGAGATTTAGAGACATTAGTTGGCAGCCAAGTGGGTTGTGGGAACCAAACCGGGTCCTCTGGAAGAATGAGCAGTGCTCTTAACTGCTGAGCCATCTCTCTAGCCCCAGGTAGCCAAAAATTTAAGATAAAATCTAATCAAAGTACCTTTATGCTATATGACTAGGATATGATTATATGTACAAAAAGGAGAGTATATGATCATTACCTGAAACAAAAACACATCACTTGTATTTTAGAAAGGAAATAAACCAAAAATAAGTGGCAGTTAGATTGGAAGGAGGAAAAAAAACTGCACCAGAGATATTAGGGTACAGAATAACCCACCTCCCCCAAAGTTAATAGGATGGAAATAGGGAAAATAGAAAAGCTTATCCTATTCCAGGGTAGAATAGACAGTTCTCATCTCAAGAAATTAAACAAAGAATGCACTGCAAATACTACCAGTTCTGAATAATGACACAACTCATAACAAACATAATTATTTTAAAAATCTAAGAATAAAAAAACAGCAGCAAAAATAGATGTGAATAACTAATGAGCACCTCAATTTTGAGTTAAGTCTCTAATGTGAAAGACCAAAGCAATAAGACAAGTTAAAAGACCTTAAACAAAACCAAGGACAAGAGAAATGAAAAACAATATGATGAGGTTCATTTAGAGAAATTTGACAAAATGTAATAAATTGGGACTGAAAAGATGGCTCAGTGGGTAAAGGTGCCTATTGCCCCAGCCTGATGACCCGAGTTTCAATCTCTTGATCATGCCATGTAAGAGTGGAAGGTAAAAGGACTCACAAAAGTTATCCTTTGACCTCCACATGTGTGCTGTGGCATGTGTGCACACACACAGTATACACACACACACACACACACACACACCAATAACGATAAAATAAAATTTAAATATATAAACAATAACATTCAGAAAATGATTAAAATCAAATCAGGTGATACTAACTAAAACATATCCTAAAAGCAAAAGCTGAGTATATATGGCACACACACACACACACACACACACACACACACACACACACACACACTCAGTTAGAAATAGAAATAGAAATATAAAATTTAAATGTACAACAGCTATCTAATGAAAATTCCAGAAAAAAAAAATCAATCGAGAAAAGAGGGCCAGGTTTGTATCCCAGCTTGTAGAGTAGTTGCCTAGCATTTATAAAGACCTAGATTCAGTTCCCAGCACAAACTTAGAACAGTGTTAGTATTCTGGAGGTGAGACAAAAATCTTAGCAGTTTAAGATAATCCTCAGTGTTGCCTGAACATTTTTTTCCTGTCTACTCACCCCAGACAGGGAACTAAGAATGGAACTCAATTGTAAGTTGGTTAAAAGGTTTTAAAACGTTTATGTATTTGTTTATACATCCCATTATGTCCCCCCCCCCATTTTCCTAGTCTCCCCCTCACACAGCTCCTCCCTCCACTCCTCCTCTGAAAAGGGGGAGCCCCGCCCTCCATATCACCCCACCCTGGCACCTCAAGTCACTGCAAGACTAGATGCATCCTCTCCCACTGAGGCCATATAAAGTATTAGCAGTACTACTGCATTTTTCAAACAATGTGTATTTAAGTAGATTCTCCTCCCTTATTTTCCCAATTACCCTGCTACCCCTGTCCTACACCTCCCCTTCTATTTTTCTCTTATGTTTTATATGTCCTTTTGCCCTTTCTCCTCTTCCCATCTTCTTCTTCATCCCCTATTTTTACCCTCTTAGTCTCCTTTATAGATAGTCTTGGCTGGCCGAGCAGTTGCTATGAAGACCAGGTTTTTCTTGAACTCAGAGCTCCACCTGCCCCTGCCTCTATGTGGTCTTTGCTACTTTGTGGGTTCTTCTTTATTCCACCCCTTTTATACCCTTTCAACTCCCTACCATTTGATAAGAGAGAAAAAGGGATAGAGAGAAAAAGCAAGAGGTCCCTGAGTAAAGTCAAGGGTTGGAAAGAAAGTAACATTATCATTATACTACTTTCTGCTGATTAGGGGTGTTGAGTTCCTTGGGGGCAAGTTTGATCTTTACCATCAGGATCTCTAATTTCTTCTTGTTTCTTCTTTGCTCACAGCTACTTAACAAACTACAACCAACAACAGCCAATAACAACCCACAACCTACCATGTCTCTGGGGGCCTTAGTACTTATATACCCTCTAAAATGTCCCCAGGATTCCAAATGGCACATAACTGCAGAAACTATCTGTTGCTGGCAAAATTATGCTCCTGCTAGAGCACAAGACAATCTGAAGCAGCCCTATACTTCACACCTTGGATTAAAATGATAACATATTTTTATATTTCTGTTTTTTTTTTTCTTTTTTCTTTTTCTTTTTTTTTTTTTTTTTTTTGGCTTTTCTCTGTGTTTTTTAAGAAACCAAAATTCCAAAATTGTCACTACATCTGCCTTTGAAGCACTGAGATTAAGGCATGTGCACCTGACCTCTAATATCTAATATTTTTTTAGTTGGGGTTATTTACAAGATCATGAGCAACTTATGGAGGGTGGCTTTAGTACTGAAGAAAAGGTATCTCTGCCTACTAAGTGGTCTCAGTAGCCATCCCTCCATGCAAAAGTTTTCTTCTGTTTGGAGACATACATGAACCCTTCCCCGAGAAACAACTGCTTGTAAGTCTTGAAGAGGGTTGGGGCCACTGAAATTGTCCCCTATTAATTGCTTACAAATCTTGGCCAGATCTATGGTTTCATTTTCTAGTAATTATTGTCTATAAAGCCTTGGGAGGAGTGAGACCCTCGTCTTGGCATCCTTAACTGTGCAACTGTCAACTGTCTATGATTCATTGGTGTAGGGCAGGGCCTCATGAGCCCTCCTCATTTATTTTTTGAGGGCATTCTCTATAGTGACAGTTTTTAGAATTCTGAAATTTTTGCTTCTTTAAAAAAAAACAAAGAAATATAAGAATGTGCTTTTGTTCTAATCTCAGGGGCTGTTAGTCTGGGGCTGCCTCAGACTGTCCGTAGCATCTGACCATGATTTGTCTCATGCCCTAGCAGAAGCATGGTTTTGCCAGCTGCAGATAATTTCTGCAATTGTATGATGTTTGGAATTCTGGCAGGTTTTCAGAGGAGCCCTGATAAGTGAGATGGGTGCTTGTTGGTAGTTTAGGGAGGTTGGTTGCAATTTGTTAGTAGCCGTGGTCAAAGAAGAAACAAAAGAAAAAAATTAGATTCAAGGATTTTCCTAATTCCTCTCTCCCCTCTATCCTTGTTTCTTTCCTATCTTGTGTTAAGGAGTGAAAACAAGGGGGATAAAGGATGAGGAAAATAAGAACCCATAAAGTAGCAAAGACCAGCTACAATTCTTCCATCATGTGGGTCCCACAGACTGAACTCAAGTCATCAGGCTTAGTCCCACTGAACCATCTTACAGTCTCAATCCCATCATTTTTTAAATGCCTATAAATCCTTGGAGAAGGATATGGCCTCATGAGTCCCCTCCTCTAGTAACCATTAGCACTCTATAAAACCTTGGAGTAGGAAGGGAGTCATAAGTCTTTTTCCCATTCTATGAAAAAAAAGTTGTCAAACTTGTGTAGGTCTCCTTCAGGTATCATACCTGCTAACAGTTCAAGAAGGAAAAGGCTATAATTCCCAGATGTCAGGAGCCTTCATAGGAGAAGCTAATAACTAGCAGGTGATCTTCCTGAGATGAGTTCATTTTGTATTATAATCCACCACGGATTTGCTCCAGTAGGCAAGGCCCATAAGAAAATCATTTTAGGAAAGATTCCTATTAATATGCTTTTCCTGTTATTATTAAACATATATAACAATCACTAGGTATTAGCCCAACGTTTTGAGCAGATCTCTGCAGAACAATAAACTACTGTCTTATACTGACGCTGTATAGACAAATAGATGACTTCCTAATTCTTAATTATGATCCTATAAGAATTCCTAAAATTATATCAGTATTTATTAAGCTCTTTTATAATAGGACAGCTATTAGGTCCTTTCTGATAGTCAAAACTTCAATGAGAACTCTGCCAGTCTCCCATGTGTTACCAGTTAATTGCCTCTTAGTAAGCAGACATTTTACTACTTAGAGAATATTTCAAGAGGTTGTAAAACAATTAACCAAAGGTCATAAAAAGGAAATGAATGATTTATTATAGGTGCTAGGTCAGAAGGTAAAATATTGACTGGGGTTATCCATATGAAACTTCACTAATAACTTAGTTATGTTTTCTAACTCTCCATGAACCTGTGGAGCTGTGACAGGTGATGAATGCTTAGCCAGATGATTGCTCCTAATGGATATGCATGTAAATATTCTCTGTTGTAAACTGCTTGTTCAATTTATGATTTGGATTTATGTGTAAACTTGTGGTGAACTTTTACCATGTGATCATGTATTCTGAAAGATGTATAGGTGTTGAAGACAGAGGAGAGCATTCCCTTTGTTCCCACTTGTCTTAGCATTAATCTTACCGCCCTCATCTTAGCACTCCGTATCTTGCTTTTCTTAGATTCCCTTATCTCCTTTTTTCTTAGACATATCTCCAGTTTTCTTAGAAGCCCCTTCCCCTTTTTCCTTAGAGAACTTTCATAGGAAAATTTTTAGAACTTAAAAACCTAAAACTTAAAAACACTAAAATCACCTTTTAAAGTGTCCCTTTTTCTTCCTGCAACTTTAACTAGCAGACTAAAAGTTAGAGCTGTGCAGTTCTTGTGGAGATAGAACAAAGGCTTTAGGCTACAGATGTTAATTGCCCAACCCTCAGAAAGAGCAAGCAAGTTTTCAGGACCTTTTAGAAGCTAACAAGCATTTAGTATAGAGAGCTAGGATGTCTGGAGGCCATCAGTCTTTAAAGATACACCCGAGTCTGACTCTGTGTTTCATTTCAATACACTCCAAGCCAGGAGGCTCCCAACATCCAGAGGACACAGTGTTCCACAACACTCAGCTAATTGTAAATGAAATACACGAATCCCAATAACAAAAAAAGAAGGATGCCTACCACCAAGTCTGTCCACCTGAATTTCAGTACCAGGACCTACATAGTAGAAGATAAATGATTCTCAAAAACTGTCCTCTGACCATCTCATATGACACATGCCTGCATACAACACACACATGTACACATAAGCACACATACACTAATTAAAAGGGTGAGAGGGGAGATGGAGGACAGTCAAAGGAAAGTGCTCAGCAGATACAGCACTTATGTAAGTAGGAGGATCAAGGTTCAGATCCCAGAGCCCACAAAAAAGCTGGGCAGAGGAGCTGAAGAGATGGTTCATCAGTTGAGAGCACTTGTTGCTCTCCCAGGTCTTGGACTCAGTTACCAGCACCCATATGGTACTCACACTCATCTGTAACTCTAGTTTACTGGTTTCAAATGGCAATAGGTACATATGTGGTGCACAGATATACATGCAGGCAAAACAGCCATACATATAAAATAAAATGTTTAAAAAAAGAAAAAATGCTGAGCATATGTGGTAGCTGCCTGTAATCTCAGCACTCTGGTGGCAGAAACAGGAAATCCTTAGGGCAAGATGGCTAACTCCAGACTCAGCCCAGAGATCCTGCTTCAGTAAAATGCAAATACAAAATCCAGGGACAGGAAAGGTGGCTCAACAGGTAAGGGAACTTGCTGCCATGCCTGACAACCTCAGCTCAATCCCAGGAACCCTGGGCAGGCTACTTGTAGGAGTCAATTCTCCTCTATGTTGTGATTTCTAGTGATCAAATTCAAGTTTGTCAGGTTTTGTGGCAAGAACCTACAGAACCATCTATTTAGTCCAATTCTACTTAGTTTATTTAGTAAATAGTAAATTTAAACAATGAAAAATTTTTACTTTTAGAATACACAAAATAAGAAAAATAAAAATGTTTCTAATATATCAATAAGATACTACTACTAACAACATACTAGTGTTAGGATCATCCATGAAAAATATTTACCTTGGTCATCATAACAAATTTGAATTAGCCAAAAAAAATCAAAGGATTAACTATACTTATTCCTTCAGTGGATGCTTGCAGACAGGGCTACAATGTTGAAATTTAAAATTTTTCATCTTCTGTAAGAATAAATCATCAGTTAATGGCAAATGATGATTCAAGAGAAAGTTATAATTATATGAGTATTTAGTTTTTTTAAAAATTATATGTATGAAGATATTGACTGCATGCATGTATATGAGCCATATGCATGCCTGGTGCCTGTAGATGTTAGAAGAAGGGGTTGGGGGCTGGTGAGACGGCTCAGTGGTTAAGAGCACTGACTGCTCTTCCGGAGGTCATGAGTTCAAATCCCAACAACCACATGGTGGCTCACAACCATTTGTAATGAGATCTGATGCCCTCTTATGGGGTGTCTGAAGACAACTACAGTGTACTTACATATAATAAATAAATAAATAATCTAAAAAAAAAAGAAGAAGAAGGTGTTGGATCCCCAGCGCTGGATTTAGAGATGGCTGTGAGCCGCCATGTGGAAGCTGGGAATGGAACTAAATAAAGTCCTCTGCGAGACCAACAAGTGCTCTTAAATGATGAACCATCTCTCCAGCCCCTTTTATGGGTATTTTTAAAAGAGGACCTTCTATTATTATTATTAATTTTATGTATATACGTACACTACTGCTCTCTTCAGACACACTAGAAAGGGCATCAGACCCCATTACAGATGGTTGTGAGTCACCATGTGGTTGCTGGGAATTGAACTCAACCTCTGGAAGAGCAGTCTCTTAACCACTAAGCCATCTCTCCAGCCCTTATATGGGTATTTTAAAAACAGAATATAGAAATGATTATTAGAAAACTATTTAAGGAATTCAAAGCAAACACTAGGTAGACTAGGGAGTATATAATTATGTGCAATATGTACATGCACACACCTATGACTATCTCGCCTCATTTCAGAAAGTTGTAGATACTGCCAGACATGGTGGAGCATGCCTTTGATGCAGAGACAGGTTGATCTCTTTGAGTTTGAGGCCAGCCTGTTTTTCATAATGAGTTCCAGAACAGCCAGGACTATATAGTAAGAACCTGTCAAAACAAACAAACAAACAAATAAACAAACACACACAAAACAACAAAAGTAAAGAAAAAACAAGAAAGAGAAAAAAAGAAAGAAAGAAAGAGAGAGAGAGAAAGAAAGAAAGAAAGAAAGAAAGAAAGAAAGAAAGAAAGGGAGAGAAGGAAGGAAGAAACGGTAGTTATGAGGGTTGGAGCGATTGCTCAATGATTAAGAAGACTTGGTGCTCATCCAGGGGACTCAAGGTTGGCTCCTAGCACCCATGTAGGACTGCTTACACATGCCTATGACTATAACCATGTGACACCCTATTCTGGACTCTACAGGTACATGTACACAAATGCATATATAAACAAATCTAAAAAAAATCTTAGAACCTTTCTGGTTTATTTGACTTTAAATAACTGTGTATTATTTCAGTTAAATAAACTGGAAACTTAAAATAATAACAATGGGGATGTACATGTGATGGAGTAAGTTTTGGCTGGGGTGGGGGATAACTAATAACATAAAATAACTTTGGGATTTGGGCTTAGACAATGATAGTTTTACATTTAAAATACAGTTATGAGCCATCAAAATGGCTCAGCAGAAAAAGTGCTTCAGTGCCCAGAAACAATATGATAGGTGGAAGACGAAAACCAATTCCTTTTACTTCTACATGTGCAACAAGGCAGTCATCACTACTACCCCACCACACACACACACATACACACGCGCACACACACATACATACACACACTTAAAACATAACACAATAATAATGATGATACAGTAATTTTTAAAGGTATTTATATTAAAATGACAATATACCTGTCCAATAGCCTTAAATGGCAGTGCATGAAAACAGTAAGTTGGGGATAGCATGCAAACAAACAAACAAAAAACCCAACCAACCAACCAAACAAACAAAAAACCCAACAAATTGGTGCCACCAAATTTTTAAATTTCCTCTCTTATCCATGGATGACAACTGTTTTTGCAGTGCTGGGGATTGAGCACAGAGCCTCATGCATGCTAGAGGTAAGTGTTCTGCTACTGAGTCACGCTCTGAGCCCTAACAGTATTTCTTAGCATAATAGTTCTAAGTTTAGAAGTTCTCCTATGCCCCTAAAACAAACAAACAAAAACTTCTCATCCTCCAAATGTAAGCAATATTATAAATGGACTGCTTTCATTTTTAGTCTATCCCCTAAAACGTTATGCAGGATCTTCTAAGTTAAACACATAAAGCATAACTCAGAGTTTCGCATCTTTATATGCAATGGGTTTTCTTCTACCTCTAATCAATTCAGTCTAATATCAGAAATTCAGCTCAAACTTTTCACTATTTTTAATGCATCTTAATTGTACATGTTCCATATCAGAGGGAAGGACATATTATTCGCACTTTGTTTACTGCAAAGAAAGCAGGCATTAATCTACAGGTTAAGAAATCTCCTTCCTGTCTGGGCCCAAGCACTGAGCAGATCCTGGGTGGCAGCTCTGCCCTCAATCTCACAGAACCCAGAGGAAGCAGGCCTCCCAGGAGCTCTAACCCGGGGAGTATCTTAGGTAAGGAGAAAGCAACACTGGCCCCAAACAGGGAGTAACTAGGACCCACTAAGACCCAGGAAGTCACTCTTGGCCCACAGCACTGGATCCTTCTAGTCTGGGCCCAAGCACTGAGCAGATCTTGGGCCCCAGCTCTAACCCCAATCCCACACAGTGGGATGATACAACCAAGATAACAGGAAAGACAGGCTGCAGTCAGAGACAGGGCAGGTAGCATTAAGGAGATCCAGATGGAGAAAGGCAAGTGCAAGAACATAAGCATCAGCAACCCAGGGTACTTGGCATCATTAGAACTTAGTTCTCCCACACAAGAAAGTCCGGAATTCCCGATATCAGTAGGAAAGCAAGATTCAGATTTAAAATCACTTCTAATGATGATGTTAGAGGACTTTAAGAAGGACATAAGTAACACTCTCAAAGAATTTGAGGAAAACACAGGTAAACAGGTAGAAGCCCTTAAAGAGGAAACACAAAAATCCCTTAAAGAATTATAAGAGAACACAACCAAACAGGTGAAGGAATTGAACAAAACCATCCAGGACATAAAAAAAATGGAAGTAGAAACAATAAAGAAATCACAAAGAGAGACTACCCTGGAGATAAAAAACCTAGGAAAGAAATCAGGAGTCATAGACAAAAGCATCACCAACAGAATACAAGAGATAGAAGAATCTCAGGTACAGAAGACACAATAGAAAATATTGACAAAACTGTCAAAGAAAATGCAAAATGCAAAAGGTTCTTAACACAAAACATCCAGGAAATCCAGAACACAATGAGAAGACCAAACCTAAGGATAATAGGTATAAATGAGGTGAAGATTCCCAACTTAAAGGGCCAATAAATCTCTTCAACAAAATTATAGAAGAAAACTTCCCTAATCTAAAGAACAAGATGCCCATAAACATACAAGAAGCCTATAGAACGCCAAATAGATTAGACCAGAAAAGAAATACCTCCCGTCACATAATAATCAAAACACCAAGTGCACAAAACAAAGAAAGAATATTAAATGCAGTAAGGGGAAAAGGCCAAGTAACATACAAAGGCAGACCTATCAGAATTACACCAGACTTCTCACCAGATACTATAAAAGCCAGAAGATGCTGGACAGATGTCATACAGACCCTAAGAGAACACAAATGCCAGCCCAGGCTACTATACCCAGCAAAACTCTCAATTACCATAGATGAAGAAACCTAGATATTCCACGACAAAACCAAATTTACACAGTATCTTTCCACAAACCCAGCATTACAAAGAATAGTGGGAAAGCGCCAATACGAGGAGGGAAATTATACCCTAGAAAGAGCAAGAAAGTAATTCTCTTCCAACAAATCCAAAAGAAGATAGCCATACAAAGATAATTCCACCTCTAATAACAAAAATAACAGGAAGCAACAATCACCGTTCCTTAATATCTCTTAACATCAATGGACTCAATTCTCCAATTAAAAGACATAGGCTAATGGACTGGATACATAAACAGGACCCAGCATTTTGCTGCATACAGGAAATCCACCTCAGTGACAAAGACAGACTCTACCTTACAGTAAAAGGCTGGCAAACAATTTTTCAAGCAAATGGTCCTAAGAAACAAGCTGGAGTAGCCATTCTAAAATCTCCAGCCCGAGAACACAAAGGGAGGGACTCATGGCTCCACCTGTATAGGTAGTTGAGGGTGGCCTCACCAGGCATCAGTGGAAGTGGACCGCCTTGGTGCATGAAAGTTTGGATTCCCTAGTGTTGGGGAATTTCAAGAGCAGGGAGGTGGGAATGGGAGGATGGAGGGAGCACACCCTCATAGAAACTCCCAGAATTATATGGATCAGACATGACAGAGGCAGGCCGCCAGAAGACTAGATTCCAGAATTCAAACAAAAAATTCTCTTGATACTAAAATTTGTTTTGAGAATTGTGTATTGCAGAATACACAGCCTTGGTGTATCTATTCATCAAGCAAGCTGAGCAGAGCTGCTCGAACCTCTGATGTCCTGGAATTTCAGCTGGATGCAGTGAAGACACATCGTCAGAGGCTTATCATTTTACTCTTCCCCCTGCCCCTCTTCTAATATCTCAACACCCATGATCAGCTTGAAGAAGTTAATGAAGAGTCGGTGCCCCTATTCCCTGGGATTAGGGACTGAGGTGGTTAATATTGGGCTGTCTTTCTAGGGAAAAGTAGTGGTTTTGTTGGAACAGGAAGGATTAGCTAGGATTTATTGCATAGCCATAACCTATTGGTAGAAATATGTATAATTGTTATTAAGATGAAGTTATAATTTCTTAAATGGTGCAAAATTTACTTTGATTTCAAATTTAAGGTTTTCATTGCTATGAGCTTCTTATTAATATAAAAGTGAGATGAATATTGTTACTCCCATAGGCATTGTGCCTATATAACACATTTAGAAATACAAGGCTTAGACCCGGTCCTTCTTTAAGGTTTCTAACTGATTTGAGGTGGTTAGCCTGTGATTTAAGGTCCTATAGCAAATTCAGGGCTCTGAGTTTATTGTTAGCGTGTTTTCTATATTTTATTTAGAAATAGCTGAGAAGGAGTTAACAGAGAACAGTCCAGATTGCCTTACATAGTTGGTTTTCAAAACATCAGAAGTCCACAGAATTGACGTTACAAACATTTCTGTATTAATGTTCATTTTGATTAGAGACCTGTCTGCTCCTGACAGCTTCCTGTCTTGGATTCTAAGAAGAAATTGAGCATCTTTGGAGTTACTCCAGTTGTGGTGAGACAGCCACTAGGCAAGAATTGCCTCTTTTCATCTACAGACAAATTACTGTCCAGAAAAGGACACACTTGCTGAATAGTTGGCTGATTATATCTGCCAAGACAGGGTAATCAGCCTTTAATAATTCCGCATCACTAGGTCTGTCAGATGATCCTGGGCCAGAAGGCTGTCAGATGCTCCAACGTTTTGGAGTATAGGGACTGTCCAGGTGTTCAGGTGTCTCTATAAATGGCTAAATTTTAGAAGCTATGCCAACTATGTGATGTATGTGCACATGTGTGTTCTCATAAGAACCAGAGGAACACTTCAGGTGCCCTACTTTATCACTCTCCACCTTATTCCCTTGAGAAAGGAGTTCTCACTGAATGCAGAGCTAGGCTGGCTATCACTTCCACCAACAATTCACTTTTCCCTGGCCCCTGTATCAACTGCTGACATTGCAGATGGAAACACAGCCACACCTAGCTTTTTACATGGGTGCTGATGATTTGACCTAAGAGTCTCATGCTAGTGCAGAAAGTAAGCAGTTAGCCAGTGAGCCATTTTTTAGCCTGTTTACTCATATTTTTTGTTGATCTTTCACTTTTTATTATATGTATAACTTTAATTAATCTAAGTAAAAACTAAATGTACCCATCTCTCAGTAAACCCATTAAAGAAAGGTTATCAGTATAAATGCCATTCATGAGTTGTCAAGATGGCTCAGCCAGCAAAAAGCATTTGCCACCAAGCCTGATGACATAAGTTTAATTCCCAAGATCCAAGATGTAGAAGAAAAAATCTTCTCCATGTTGTCCTCTGACCAACATAGGTATGTACATGTGCACATACACTCACAAATAGGTAAGTGAATAAATAGATGTCATTTTAAAAATCCATATATGTTAGTATCAATTGAAGAAACAATACTTACTTTTTTCTTGAACAGAGTTGTCTTTATCCATCAAATTGAAGAAGCAACTAAAAACAAGCCCAAGACACCAATTAATTTTATGAGTTCTGAATAATACTAAATACTGAAACATGAAACTTAAGTCAGAAATCTTTGGGTCTAATTTCAGTCTTAAGCAAACTTATCATATGATTCCTGACAAGGTAACAGGTTAGGACTGTATTTTCCACTTTATAAAATTAAGGCATCAGGCTAGTAGGACTTCACTAACACAAGTACTTGCTTCCAAGTCTGAAAACTTCAGTTTAAGAAAGAACCACCTTCTGTAAGTTGTCCTCTGATGTCTGCAAGAGTGCTCTGACATGCACTCACCCATATACATGTTCGTGTACACACACACACACACACACACACACACACCACACAATCATTTTGATATCTTTGAACTCAAATGTTGAAGCCTTATCATATTAACTATGTTGGTTTTCATATTTCTTATATCTCTATGTTGTGATTTTTACATTTATTAGGGTCAGGGTTGGGTTTTTTTTATGGTGTTGTGTGGAGATCTTTTGAGTGATTGGCATATTCGTGTTTGTCTGTTAATTAAATAAAACAAAATAGTGGACTGGGGAAATAGCTCAGTACAGTTCTTGTCCTTCAGGTATAGGATCTGAGTCTGATCACCAGAACCAATAGCATAAAAACATGCACTTGTAATCTCAGAGCTGAGGAGGCAGAGACAGGAGGACTCCTGGGGGTTGTTGTCCAACCAGTCTTTCCTAGTTGGTGACCTCCAGGCCAATAAGGAAACCTTGTTTCAAGGAGGTGGATAGAATTTCTGAGGATGACACCTGAGATTGCCCTGTGGCTTTCACATGCATCCACATATACACATTCACAAGTGCACCTGCACATACAAATACAATGCATAAGAAAAAAATTAAGAGCCTGGAAGTGGTGGCGAATGTCTTTAATCCCAGCACTTGGGAGGCAGAGGCAGGTGGATTTCTGATTTCTGAGTTCGAGGTCAGCCTGGTCTACAGAGTGAGTTCTAGGACTGTCAGGGCTATACAGAGAAACCTTATCTCAAAAACAAAAAAAAAAAATTTAAAATATGTAACACTGGAGGCTGGAGAGATGGTTTATCAGTTAAGAGCTCTGGTTGCTCTTCGGAAGTACTGAGTTTAATTTCCACCAACCACATGGAGACTCACAACCATCTATAAAGGGATCTGATGCTCTCTTCTGGCATGCAGGCATACATGCAGATAGGAAACTCATATACATTAAATAAATAAATCTTTTTTTAAAAAAAGAAAAACAGCAAAACCAGAACTGGGCATGGCTGCTTACAGCTGTATCCCCACCCCTCAATGGAGACTGTTTATAGGCATTTAAGATTTTATTTTTGTGGTGGTGGTGATAAAATGTAAGGCTTTATATGTGCTAAGCCAGTGCGTTTCCATAAGCAACATATTCCAGCCCTATTTGGACCTTTAAAAACAGGTGTTACATTAAAATAATCAAAAATTTGAATAGCTTCATTAAAAAGAATTTCAGTTTAAATTATATCTTGAGTTCTCTCACACACACACACCATATAGTCTACAATTTCTCTCTCCCTAAAAAAAATAATCTTGGTTATAGCTAGATGTGGTGGCATTTATATGTAATCCCAGAATTTGAGAGGGTGAGGCAAGAGAATCATGAATTACAGGCTGGGCTAAGCTATATAGGAAGGTTCAGGGTTAGCCTGAGATACATAGTAAAGCCCTGGCTTGGAAAATCAAGAGTTAGTATGTAGCTCAATATAGAGCATTTGCTTAGCAGGCACAAGAGCCTAGGATTTATACTTAGGATTGGGAGGAAAAAGCAGAGATCTCAGCTCCGAAAGTGCATTAGTTAGGCTAGACAGATGGCTCAGTAAGTAAAGACACTTGCCGCCAAGCTTGATTATCTGAGTTCAATCCTTGGAGCTCACATAAGGGAAAAGAACCAACTATGTACGTTGTTCTTTAACCATTATATGAATGCAATTACACAGACAAAATGTAAAAAGAATTAAATGCATTTGTTTATATTTTCATTCCCCACTTTTCTCCTCTCTTCCCCTCTCTCCTCCCACTTCAGACTGTTCCGCTTTCTCTCTCTCTTGAGTCAGGGTCTTGTTACATAACCCTGGTTGGCTTGACCTTTTAATTGTACACCTGTCTGGCCTTAAACTCTCAGTGATCCTCCTGCTTCTACCTCCCAACTGCTAGGATCACAGGTGTGCACCATCATGCCTTGATACTTTTCATTTTTCTAGGTATAAAAAGGAGTATCATGTCTAAATTGTTATCAAATAGCTGTTTCTGCAACCCTTTTATCTTTATGTTAATTATTAACGTAAAAGCAATTTGTAGAGAATGAATTTTAAAAGTCTACAGGTACCATTTTTATTCAAGTTACTGGGTAATTCAAAGCTTCCAAAAGTATTACTTAATTTAATCTAACGCCAATTATCTTTCAAACTGTGTGTGTGTATGTGTGTATTTGCATATGCCACGGCATGTGTGAAAGTCAGAATACAACCTAAAGGAGTTGTTTCTCTCCTACCATATGGGTCCCTGGGATTGAACTCAAGTTGTCAGGTTTGGTGGCAGCAATTACGTCACCTTCCTGGCTCCAGAAAGACAAGGTCCTCCCTGAAAGTAGAAAGAAAAAAATTATTCAGCTATAATTAGTATATACAACTTGATCCCTAGTATTCCAAAAAAAAAAATTCTGTATAGTTCTAAATGTTCTCCTAGAAAATAAAATAAAATAAGTGGAAGAAAAGAAAGGCATAGAATTCTATATCCCTTCCCTTAATAAAAAGGTAATGCTAAGTGGTGAAACACTGGGCTGAAAAGGCTAGCCTATATTGAAAATTTCAGCCAACTGGAGCAAACGGATGGAATAGGAAAGCTGAGGGAAAATGTTGGGGTTTCTTCATTATCAAAACTCTTTCCAATGCTCTTCTTCAGTTTTTCAACATACTTGGATGTAGTATTCAAATGCTAAAATGTACAAAAATATAACATCTTTAAAAACTGTAGAGACAAGGGGCTGGAGAGATGCCTCAGAGGTTAAAGGGCGCACATGGCTCTTCCAAAGCTCCGGAGTTCAATTCCCAGCAGCCACATGGTGGCTTACAACCACCTGTAATGGGATCCGATGCCCTCTTCTGGCCTGCAGACATATACACAGTCCGAATGTTGTATATATAATAAAATCAATCTTAAAAAAATAGGAAAGTGATTTAAAAAAAAAAAAAAAAAACAATGTAAAGACGGGAATTGAGTAACACTTGTTAAAAATTTTAGGTGAGCCTCCTTGCTTTTCTTTCTCCGGAACTTTGAGATGCCTATAAGAAAATGAGGCATTATTTAATGAATTGAATCTTAGGTTCATCAAAAGCCAGAAGCCACTGGTTTATGAACTGTTTTTAAGATGCACCTAACCCTCAAGAGACTGGAGGACTCCCTCAGGGAGTGGAGAGGTCTAGTGAGGTGGGGGTGGGGGAGGGGACATCCTCGTGGAGATGGGGGGAGGAGGTATGGGATGTGGAACAGTCAGAGGGTGGACTGGAAGGGGGATAAAACCTTTGTAAAAAAGATTAAATAAAAAATGGAAAAAAAAAAAAAGAGAACTGGTTTTAAGGTGACAGGCATGAGGATCCTTAACTGGAATCCCTGTATGTTGGAGGCTGAGCCAGCAGGAGAGCCTCAGTTCATGGATAGCCTCAGTTACATATCAAATACAAGACCGGCCTGGGCTATAAGGGACCCTCTCAAAAACAAACAAATAAACCAAAACAGCAGGAGGTCTCTGAGACTGTCTCAGCAAGTAAGAGGGTCTGCTCCCCAAACTGATGATCGGAGATCCACCTGCCGGGACCTATACAGTAAGAACTTACAACCACCACGTTGTCATTTGACCTTCAAACTGTGGGGACAAACATGTACACACACACACACACACACACACATACACACACACACATACACACACACACACACACAAATGTAATTTTAAGAAACCACCACAACTGGCTGTTTACTGATCACATAACCTCTTGAAGGTATTTCTTCACTTTCAAAACAGTTCTCTAATACCTTACAACCTGTAAAAGAGTGGCATCGATCAAACACTCAAATGTTATCACAACTGCATTTGCATGGATATTAAAGTGAAGGCACAGATTAGCTCCTTCATAGATAAAATGTTTCTTTTATTTTTTTACTTTAAGATGGCTTGAATAACACCCTTAACTCTTTAAGGCACCTCACAAATACCTAGGGAACTTTGTGGCTTAAAACTGGTTTATGTATCAAATATAGTTTTAGAGGTGCTAAGAGTCACTGAAACTCATAACCCAACCCCCAAACAACAAAATCGAAAATGTAAGCTCATAGACTTAAAAAATTTTTTTAGCTAATCCTCCCAAACAAAGAGAGGTCCTTGGATAAAGGTCTCCCACATTTGGAAGAAACTGGTTCACTTCACTTTAAGACTACTTCCTAAAAGAATTCAAACTTGAGGAGCATTGAAAGGGACTTCTGTGTCTGCAGCAGGTTTTCCTTCTCCGAATGAAATGCTTTCCCCGGTGCTTAAAAACGAAAAAATCCTGCACAACAGCTCACTGATGGAAAATCGTGCATCTAAGTCCACGTCTCTCCCGTCTGGGTTTTTTTGTTTGTTTGTTTGTTTTGTTTTGTTTTTATCTTCTAGAATCTAGACAATAACCCGAAGAGAGCAAGATTCCTGTGACAGAGAAGGGCAGTCCCTTTGGGAAGAATAAGGGTACTAGCACGGGGAAACTGCTAGCAGTCCTGGGCAAGAGGTAGGGCAGAACTTAAGGGCCGCGCAGGAGCCCGAGGCTGGAAAGTTCGGCATGCCCCAAGACTGAAGATATCCGTGGACAGGAGGTCCCGTCGCTATCCAATGTACAAAAGAGCAGCAGGAGCTGACTCCAGAAAGCGAAGCCAGAGAGGTACTGGGGGCCGGACAGCCTCCCAGGCCTTGGGAACCCAGGCTACCGCCGGATCGGGGCCCACGCGGCCACCCATGCCCAGTCCAGGCCTGGGAGGCGGCTGCCTGTGATCGCCACAAGCAGCCCAAGCTCCGCGTTGCCCAGGCGACCTTTCCCTCCCCGGGGCCCGAAACAAGATGGTGGGCCACAAGCCACTGGGCTTCGGCTCCCTACTATCCAGGGCACGGAAGCTCTGGGCGGGCATCGCGGCCGCTTCGCTCACCTTCGAAGCGGGGAGGCGCGGAGAGGCTTACCCAGACCGCTGTAGGACGTCCGGAGCTCAGAGGAGAAGGAGGAGCAGCAGGAGGAAGAGAAGAAGGAAGGACAGGAGGAGGGGAAAAGAGGGGCGAGGAGAAGGGGAGGAGGCGGAGCGAGAAAGGAGGAGCGCGGAAACACCGGGTGCCTGCCACTCAAATGGCGGCGGGCGGTGACCACAGTCAAAACCCTGGAGACTTGCAGCGCCAAACGAGCTACTGCTGCAAGAGCACCCCAGTATATTCAGGACGCAGTGCCTGACGGGTAAACCGCCACCCCCAAAGTGTACATCCGGGGACCCTGGTGACCGGCCAGTAGGCCAGTGATGAGTTTTAGCATGTGCACTGCCACCAGCAACCTCGAAGGCCCTGGCCTGAGACTGGGATACTGGCCTTTGGAAGGCCCGTGGGAACCATCATCGGCCATGCTGCTCGCCACCCCTGGGCTGCAGCCCCAAAGCAGAGCTCCAGATTCTGTCTGAGCGAGCGCATACGAATACAAAATCTGCGATCACCCAGGGAATAAACATTAAAAGCCCTGGTTTTTAAAAACACCAGACTTAATACACCTTTCACGTTTTAACAGAAAAGAAGTAAATCGACCTGTTTAAGTCATTGGCTGATGGTACCCACGGTTGTTTTAAACACAATTTTGTTTTCCTTTTTTCACTCCTGTCATATACAGTCTTGTAGTTATATAAACTTTTTTTTTTTAATTTACAAGAACACTTGCTAAAATACTGCTTACATGATAGTTTTCTTTTTAAAGATTTTTGTTGTTATTTTGTTTGTCTTATGGGTTTTGGTGGCGGTAGTGGTAGTTGGTTGGGGCTTTTTGTTTTGTTTTTTATTTTTGTTTTCTATTCTTGATTTGTTGGTTTGTTTTTGTTTCCCCTGACACAGGGTTTCTCAGTGTAGCCCTGGCTGTCCTGGAACTCTCTAGGTAGACCAGGCTGGCCTCAAACTCAGAGATCCACCTGCCTCTACCTCCCCGAGGGCTGGGATGAAAGGCAGCTGACACCACAGTCCGGCTCACCACAACCATTCTCAAAAGATCACTTTCTAAATCTTGTCTTTTAAACTTTAAACAGCATTCCCTGTTGTTCCTACCATCTTCTTTGGTGTGAGTGGAAATTTTAAAGATACGACCTGCAACTCAAGTGATTCTGCTTTGGCACATCCAGCAAGTTAAATAAGAATCTAGGTAGGCTTGTCTGACCGTGGTATCTTTAGCTTTTAATCTGTATAGGAGGCAGAGACAGGCAGAACTCTTGAGTTTGAGGCCAGCCTTGTCTACAATGCAAGTTCCAAGACAACCACAGCTACACAGAGAAACACTGTCTCGAAAAGGCCAAAATAAAACAAAAATCTGGGGTCTGTGTTATAGCTCAGTAGATGGTCATCCCTGGGACCCACGCACATGGTAGTATGGCAGGGGAGAACAAAGTTCCTCAAGTTATCTTCTAATCTCCACATAAAAGCCTTAGCGTGAACATGAAACACACACGCACACGTGCACACGCACGCGCAAACACATGCACTCACGCACCATACTAGGCTTCCTGTAGCAGAATTTTAGCAGAACCATTGTTTCTAGCATGAATCTGGAGTGATGGCACCTAGGCTTTGGAGTGGCCTTTTGTCAGTGATTGCTCTCTGAAATTTTATGGGGCTATTCGTTTAAAGAATTCGCAGTCTTTGCATAACTTAGTCCCTAGACATACCTGACAAACCAGGACGTCTAGTACTGAGGAGAACTGCTTCACACAACCCTAAGCTCAGATAAGAGGTTTTGCTACACAGTAACTGACTTGCTAAAAGTGCCTTTTGTGTAATGATGAAAAATGCTGAGGCTGGTAGAATTCAGTCCTTGGAAGGCTGGTCCCCCTGCTGCTTGAGAAGCCTAAACTCCTCCTGGAGAGTCTCCCGCAAACCAAAACAGGACAGCTGCAAACAAGAAAGTTTCTTCTGTAGAATGTTTCAATCTCCCTCCCTCCCTCCCCCCCCCCCGCCCCCGCCCCCGCAGAGAAAAGACTGCTGTTTGTTCCTAAAGCTCTCAGAAAAACAGGTCTCAAACCAGTTAGTTTAGGGAGAGGCAGTTTTATTATGTGCTAATCAGAAGCACAGTGTTAAAAGAAAAAAATGTTAGTGCTAGAGAATATATACAAACTACATTTATATATAGGATGGCTTGATTCGTCCTTACATTTTAGCCAATATAACCATCGTCAGGCAACAGAATAGCAAATGTGTGGTTTAAAGAGAATGACTTTCACATTTATAATTCTTAGTGGCAACCGACTAGTGTTAAGATTTAAAAACTACCTATGTGGATGAGCATGTAGCAAGCTGTTTCCAATGATGCTTAACAAGAAAACCCTTCCAGTTGTTATTCTCACCAAGGTTTACCTTGGTGAAATGTCCAGGAACTGTCATAGGAATTATGGTTACAAGAATATCTTGAGGGACTGATGAGTACCACAGCTACTTGTAGATAATTTCCTTACCTCGGGCTTCATTTCATATCTTCTGCCACTTTTTTATTCAATATTTGCAACCCCCCCCCAGACTTGGCCTACAGAATAAAAGAGGGTGTAACATGCAACTGCTAGAGTCATGGGACAGAGAAAACCCAGTATGTCAGTACATATTTCTGTATGCTAGTGGAACATACTTAATCTCAGTTTGATCAAACCAACCATAAGAAAAATATCTTTGATACAGTTGGAAGCATATCTGAATATTGATTATCCATGCTATTATAAAAATAGTGGTATAATAATGATATTATTCTGTTTGGAGATGTTTGGGAGCCTTTTACATCTGAACTGTATGCATTTACATAATTTGTAAGTATTTTTTCCTGTTCTGTCATTACTTTTATTGCATCCTAGACAATACTCTTCGAAGCACCGTCATCTTTGATTTTGATAAAACATAATTCACCCACTGTTTTCACTCTTGTTTTTGTATTATACATAAGAAACCAATGCCTAATCCAAACTCATGAAGATTAAAACCCAGGTTGCCTACTTAATATTTTATACTTTAGAATTCTGATGTCCCCCTTTCTTCAGTTTTTGTGTAAGTTTATATTAAACATTGGGCATGTTCCTCTCATATTCTCTTAAGCATCCTTCTTTCACCCTTCCCCTCTTGTGTCTGTCCTGTTCCCATTAATGCTTTTACTTCTATATTCATGTCATATATACATATACTACTTTAATTATTTATCAGAGACAGGGTCTCATTGGACCCAGTCTGAACCTAAACTCACATAGCAACTGCAGCTGGCCTTGAATTTTGGTTCACTTTCAAGAATATAACCATTTTAAATTTGTTGCCTGTCAGTGGATCTTGTTCCCCTAACTGGGGTACCTTGTCTGTCCTCAGTGGGAGAGGATGTGCCTATCCCTGCAGTGACTTGATGTGCCAAGGAGGGTTGGTACAGGGTCGGGGTGGGGAGGGGGCTCTCCCTTCTCAGAGGAGAGGGGGAGAGGAACCCATGTGTGAGGGAAGGACTGGGAGGAGGCAGGCTGCAATTGGGATGTAAAGTAAATAAATAAATAAGTAAATAAATGGAAAAAAGAGAATATGACAGTTTTAACAATATTATTTATGCTGATCTATTAATATAGGCGGTCATTTATCAACTTTTAGGATGTTCTTTAATTTTATATTTTTGTTTGAGACAAGGTCTTACTATGTATCCCTGGCTGCCCTGGAGTTTGCTATGTAGCCCAACTTGGCCTTGAATTTACAGAAAACCACTTGCCTCTGCCTCTCTAGTGCTGATATTAAAGGCTCGTGCCACCACCCCCAGCATGTCCTTCAGTTTTTTTTTTTTTTTTTTTTTTTTTTTTTTTTTTTTTTTTTTTTTTTTTTTTTTTTTTTTTTTTTTTTTTATCTTTGGTGCTTTATAGTTCTCTTTATTGAATTCTCTCTCCTGCTTGGTTAGGGTTACTCCTTTGTACTTCATTGTTTTGAAGATTGTTGTGAATAAGATTTGCTTTTCTCCCTTTGTTCTCACTGGATTGATTATTGGTGTATAGAAAAGCTACTGATTTTCGAGTGTTGACTTTATATTCTGCTATTTTTCTGACTTTGTTTATCAGCTCTAAAAGTCTTTTGTTGTAATATTTAGAATAGTCTAAATATAGGATATTGTCTATGAAGTCATAATGTGACTTCTCTTCATCTAATTTTCTTATCTGTAAGAGAAGTGTGGGCTCATAATTACTGAACCACTATCTCTAGCCCCCCTCCTTTCTTTAGTGCTATGTGGACATATGAATTTCTCAATCTTGCCTTAGATCACTGACATTTTTCTTTCATTTGGTCATAGTGTATTAATAATGTTCTCCATTAACTTTTTTATTTGTTTGTTTGCTTGGTTTTTGTTTTTTCAAGTCAGGGTTTCTTATTCATTGAGCTTTTAATTTGAATTTTATTGAGCTTTTTATCTCTGAGGTTTGTGTTTGGGTTTTATTTTTTAGAATCTCTGTGTCGTTACCAAATTTCTCATTCAAGTTGTTAAATTTCTTGTCCCAGTTTTGAATTGAATTGTTTCCTTCATTTATCTGCTCATTTGTGTCTTCTTTGACATTGTTAATAACTTAATTCTATGCTCTTGAATTTATTAATTGGCATTTCAATCAATCATTTTGATATTTTTGAACTCAAATGTTGAAGCCTTGTTTATGTTGCGATTTTTGCATCTATTAGGCTCAGGATTTTTTTTTTCTGGTGTTGTGTGGAGATTTTTTGACTGATCTGTGTTCTCTTCAGGCCTCAGTCACCACTCTTTCTCAGAAGGATGAAGGCACATTGTAGCAATAACAATACAAAAAAAAGAGAGAAAGCACTACCATTTTTTAATGTTGAGATTTTATGAGTTTATTTTAAATTTTAGATCACTGTTTTTCACTTGGATGTGTGATATTCTGGCAGTACTTTGTAGGAGAAAGAGTGTGTGTGTGTGTGGGGGGGTGTCATCCTTCCAAATAAAAAATAGGATCTTTGTAACTAATCAGAGAAGTTTGAATCCACTTCAGAAATGAAAACCTCAATGTATTTGTCCAAATATTCACGGTGACTCTCCATTGTGACATATCTTGTACCCAAGCAATCACACTTGAAAGTTGTATTAATCTCCATTATAGTCACATGATTCCTTGCTTATTTTTTTTATAAAAAGATTTATTTACTTTTATGTTCATGCTTATGTGTGTTTTTTCCTACATGTATATAAGTGAACCACATGTGTGCTTGGTGCCCTGGAAGGCAGAAGTGGGCATTGGATCCCCTGCATCTAGAGTTACAGATAGTTGAGAGCTGCCATGTGAGTGCTGGGAACTGAGCCCTGGAAGAACAGCAAGTGCTCATACATACTAAAGCATCTCTCCAGCCTGTTTGTTTCTTGCTTTTTTTCTTTTCTTTGTTCTAATTTAAATATTTTTTGAGATTATAATGCAATTGCATCATTACCTACCTTCTCTTTCCTCCCTCCAACCCTTCATGTATCCCCTTGTGTTCTCTCTCTCAAATTCAGTCTCTATTTTTTAAATGTTATTGTTGTTGGTGGTGGTGATGGTGTGTGTGTGTGTGTTGCTGTAGCCTGTATATAATACAGATTTTCCTACATTGCCCTGTGGTTTGAAGTTTGCTCCCTTAGACCTTTGTTTACTCCCCCAGGGGAATTGTTTTTTTGCTGACAAAGAATGCCTCTGGCTAGATGTTTCCTTTCCTTAATTTAGTGTTCTCAAGGACGTTGTGCAAGCAGTCACTATTCAGCCCAGAGCAAGAATTTATACTCCCAAAGTGCAGCTTGGGAAAGAGATAAAGATTGCCGTGCCTATCACTCTCTACCCCAGCTTGGAATCCTGAGTTATCTTGGAATAAAAGCTTCAGAGAAGCCAGTTCTTTTTGGTAGATAGTAGAATGGAGGGAGTGTGAACCAGAGGAGTCACAGGACAAGACAGGAAGTGAGAGCATATGTAGTATAGTCAAGCTTTTTTCTTTTAAGAAATCCTCTCACTGGGGCTGGAGAGATGGCTCAGTGGTTAAGAGCACTGACTGCTCTTCCAGAGGTCCTGAGTTCAATTCCCGGCAACCACATGGTGGCTCACAACCATCTGCAATTAGATCTGACGCCCTCTTCTGGCTTGCCTGAAGACAACTACAGTGTACTCATATATGTAAAATAAATAAATAAAATCTTTAAAAAAAAAAAAAGAAATCCTCTCACTAGAACTTATCAAGGCAAAAGTGATCAACATCAGTTTCTTCTGAGGCCCCAACTCTTTAGTTCCCTTTACTGCTTAACATTGTTATGGTAAAGGCTAAATTTCAAATACTTTGGCCCTTGGGGAACACAACAACTAAACCACAGAATTAATATTGTTGGGCATAACTTCATGTATTTGCTAGCTATTATTTTGTCTTTCCTGGAGGAATATTGAACTATTGAAGTCTTTTTTCCATTTAAATTTTTTTATTACATTTTACGTGTGTGTGTGTGTGTGTAAAACTTTTTAGGGATTGAATTCAGGTTGTCACTTTTAGCAGCCTACTCCTTTACCTTCTGAGCTATCCTGCTGTGTCTTGCCCCACCCCCATTTTAAAAACTAAGTTGTTTATACTTTTGACTTATAGAAGTTCTTTTAATAGTCTTATCATAATTTTGTAATAATAACTTATTTTTTATTTTATATTTTTATCTTTTTTGTTTCCCCTTCCCTTCTCCCTCTTGCTCTGACCCCACTCACTCAAACACCCCATAAGAGGGCATCAGGTCCCATTACAGATGGTTGTGAGCCACCATGTGGTTGCTGGAATTTGAACTCAGGACCTCTGGAAGAGCAGCAAGTGCTCTTAACCGCCGAGCTATCTCACCAGCCTAAGATATTTAAAGTCTTAATCCTTATAGTTAAATCTTTGGTCTATTTTGTATCAATTCATGTTTATATTAAAGAGTGTGCTACAAAATCCTTGTTTGTTATGTGGAAATACTATTTTTTCACCATGGACTGGTTGGGACATGTGATGCATTCTTAAATGGGATATTATTTATCCTGAAAATGGAATGAAGAAATCAAATACAAAAGTCACAGACATTTGATGTTTAAAAAATTATATATTCAGAATAATTGAATCCATAGAGCCAAGCAGGAGATTAGTGGTGGGGGTAGAGAGTGAATGAGAAGGGGTTACTTGTGAGCAGGAGTTCTTCCTAGGATGCTGAAAGGATTTCAAACTCCAGCGAGGTGATTGATGTCTAGCATAATGAAAATATTGCGTGCCACTGAAGTGAACACTGTAAAAGGGTTCTTTGTGTAGTAGGTAAATTTCATCCTTAAAATAAATATGAATGTTAACAGAACTCAGAAAATTCCTTGTATGTAACAATGTGAATAATTATAAATGTAAAGAATTCCATCAGGAAACCATGTAAGCGGTATGTTCTTGCTGCCTGATAGAGGAGAATAGTGACAAGTCTGCTGGCATTATATGCTTTGAACTGAAGGATTCGATTGTTATTAAACCATTTTAAGAACATTGTTTTGTTCCTTCTAATACCATGTAGGCAGTTATTATAGGAATCATACTGATGGGAATAATATAACATCCTCCTATCATAATGACAAATGCAAAGGCTGCATTAGAGCATGAACTGAAAATCCTCAAAATGGTGTATGTCAAAAGATTGATAGCTGTCATTCCAGCCCTCAGTTTTTGACTGTCCTATTTGTTCACAGAATGGTGCAGAAATGAGGCCTGACAGCCCTAACCTTAAAGGAATTTGCTGTATAACAAAGAGAAGGAAGTATACAGCCAAGCATTTTGGGTTATTATAAATATGAAAACATTTTGCTAGCTAGTCCCCCACAGGAGCTGCCATGACTGATGATTTGAGTGAATGGCTAGTTCTTCTTCTGATTTAGTTGTCTGGCAAGAGTGACAAATTGCTAATCACACCTCTGGAAAACAAATGCTACTCTATCAGATCAGGTTACATGTCCCCCTCCCTTGGGCTTTCCCTGTACCCTCATCACTGAGTTGTGGAATTATACTACTTACTAATTGTGATTGTGGAATCGATACTGGAATAAATCCTTAAAACTTAGCTAATACATATACTCATTTCATGTTTGGGTCTTTGTTACCCCTTTTCCCCCAAAAGGCTATGGGACCTATACTAGTTAGAAACACTGTATTATAAGTAACAGACATCTAGACCTGATGACCTAATTAGTAAATGTAAAACTATATTCAGAAAGTTTTGTATTTGGTGGCTTAATCATGGCATCAAAGGAGATGTTCAAGATAGGGCTACTATTGCTGTAATGAAATATCATGATCAAAGCAAGTTGGGGAGGAAAGGGTTTGTTTGACTTATGTTTCATCATCATCATCATCATCACTGTATCAAAGGAAGTCAGGACAAGAACTCACACAGGGCAGGAACTTGGAGGCAGGAGCTAATGCAGAAGCCATGGAGGAATATGCTGCTTATTGGCTTGCTCCACTTGGCTTGCTCAGCCTGCTTTCTTATAGCTTCCAAGACCAGGAGCCCAGAGATGGCCCCACTTACAATGAGTTGGGCCTTCTCTCATTAATCATTAATTAAGAAAATGCCCTACAGGCTTACGTACAGCTCAATCTGATAGAGGCATTTTTCTCAGTTGGGGCACCCTCCTCTCCAATGACTACATAGCGTGTGTCAAGTTGCTTGCCTGTTGGGAGCCGACTTTTAGCAGAAAGCGGCTATCAGCTTTGCAGCCATCTTGAGCCATATACCCTGACAAGAGACTTGTTTTTCAACAGCCTCCAACAGCTGAGCACACTCTGATAAACATCTTGTTTATCCCACATCTCTTGTTTTGCTGTTTCGTGACCCCAGCTGCATGGTGCATGTGGTAAAGTGTCTTCAGCTGTGTTCCCCTGCTTGTGCTTATAAATACTCAGGATTTTCTTGCAAGGGAGTGAATGGGAGACAGTAAACGAGACTTGACTATACACTCTGGTTTGTCTCCATTCTTTGAGTCTCTTCCCCTTCTTCCCCTGACTGTCTCTCTTGCTAGACCCTGACCACAGACCAGAGCAGCAGAGCGGTCCAGAACATTTTGGCCCCCAAGCGTGGGGCAGCTCTGGCTGAAACACTTGCCCCCTTCTTGCTCTAGTTCCCTTACCCTCTTCCCCCTCTCTCCCCATTCCCCTCCCCCTCTCTTCACATGCTCATAGCCAGCCTCTACTCCTTATTATCTCTCTCCCCGTCCCTCTCCCTTTCCTCCCTCTCCCTTTCCTCCCTTTCCTCCCTTTCCTCCCTTTCCTCCCTTTCCTCCCTTTCCTCCCTTTCCTCCCTTTCCTCCCTCCCCCTCCCCCCTCCCCCCTCCCCCTCCCCCTCCCCCTCCCCCTGTCTCTCTCCCTTTCCCTGCCTCTCTCTGCCTTTCTCTGCCTCTACTATCCTCTCAATTCCCCTCTCCATGTCCCGAATAAAACTCTATTCTATACTATACGGTCTTGTGGCTGGTTCCTCAGGGGGAAGGGATGCCTCAGCATGGGCCCCGCCAAGACAAACCCTTTCCCCATACCTGACTACACATCCAACAAACATACTCCTTCTCTCCTTATCTTTTCATAAAACACAACACTCAACAAACAATAAATATCTCTGCATGGCCACTTAACTGGCACTTTAAAAACAACTCTCTTGCTAGTGATCCGTAGGCTTCCCCCGCCCCCCCTTATTCTCTTGATGCCGGAAAAGCAGCCATCGCCCACCCCCACCCCATGCTTCCACTGCTTGGGACTCCATTCTGCAGTTCTGCCGAGACGGGCATGTCTCGGTCTCTCACTCTTGGCATTGCCTGCGCAACTCCGCAGTCTTGCATTTTGTGACAGAGGTGCTAAGCTTTCTCACACTGCCTGAACTGACTTGCTAGGAGACAACTCTACTTCAGGTGCTTCCCTTCCCCTGTGGATTCCAATGGGCTGGGCCGGGGGCTTCTGGCTTCGAGGAGGGAGCTCAGCCCTGCGGGACCAGCCTGGTGCTGCCCTGCCCCTTAATTCTGCAGCCACAGAAAAGCAGCTACAAGCCCCCATCCCCATCCAGAGCTCTGCCTGGGACCCTGTTCTGCTGAGACTTTTCTGTGGCCATCTGCCCCACCTGTGTTTTCATCATGCCTGGGACTGAGGCAGAACTAGCTCTTGCCCCGCCCCACTCACTTGAGCATATGCAGCCCCGCCCCCTTGATTCTGCTGCCAAAGCCACCACTGAGGCAGCAGCCGCTGCCACAGCCCCCCAGGCTGCAGCCACGCTGCCCAAACCACTCCGTGGCATAGGCTGGGAAATGAGTCTGTGCACTTGCTTTCTGTCCCTGTCCACAGCTCACACCACAGCTGTCAGCTCTCTGGTTTCTTTCCATTTTGGTCCATATCAGCTCTAAGCCAAGTGTACACTAGACAAAACTTGGCCATTTGTCTCTTTGTATGTGTGTCTCTTTACGTGATTTTCTCTGTTGATACATAGCTGCAAGGCCGAGATTTCTAAACAGTATGAAGGTTAAAGATCACTGCTTTATATATGTTTAACCTTGGTTTTGCTATTGCCATCAAGTTACAATATGTTCTCTTTATTTGCTAGATACACTCTCAAATAAGTAATTAAACAAACACAGGTTGTCTAACTCAGATTATGCTTAATAGATACTGCTCTCAATCTTGTCAGAAATCTGCTAAATGTAATAAGTTTAAGCTTATGACAGAGACTCCCAAAGCCTGATAGCTTACACCCCAAGGTCTCTGAGGAAATAATGGAAACAGCAACAAGAATCTACCTGGATTGTGGTATGATAATCACTGAGAAACACCACTCCATTGCCTTGCCCACAGCTAGGGCTTGGTCTACACTGTGGACAAAACAGGATACCCTAAGAGCCAAATGTCTCATATTGCCTAAGTCAAGGAGGGTCATTTCTCATTTCACAGGTATCTACTCCACAGGAAAAAGTGTGTGTGTGTGTGTGTGTGTGTGTGTGTGTGTGTGTGTGTGTCCAGGCATTTACTACAGGACAGCTACAGAGAAGCAACTCACAGATGCTCCAGTCTACTCTCACAGACACAGATGCTCCTGGAATTCTGCCAGGCCAGTTTCTCTAGGTCAAGGAACTTCATACATACATACATACATACATACATACATACATATGCTTGTGTGTACATTGTACTGTATTGCCTCACACTTATGATGCTACACATTCTCCATTCTTTAGTTTTGCCTAGAGCTATGCAGTGTTCAGTTTTTGAAAGTCTAATCTAAATGCTGGCAGATCTGAACATATATTAAAGACATAACCTTTGAATGGTAACTCCTTCTTGCAGTAACACTTAGTTCAGGTGCTACACTTCAAAGTCTGGTGATTTTACAGGAACTAAGTAGGCCACACCATTCTATTGTTATTTATATGTTAACAGAAATCATTTGTACACTTTAGTGAGCTATGCAAATTGCATTTGTTCCTTACATTATTCTCAAAGGGAAATATAGTCTCCATAATGAAAAAAAAAAAAAGAAACTGATGTGTTTGTGTGTAAAGTTGACAAAGGATAGAGTTGTTTAATTTTCAACCTGATACAACTTAGAATCACATGCAGATAGCACCTCAATGAGAAATTGTCTACATGCTGTTAGCCTGTGGTCTCATAGGCTATATCTATATCTATATATCTATATATCTATATATCTATATATCTATATCTATAGGGAACTGTAACAATGACCTTAGTTGATGTGGCTTCCACTTAGCCTACTTTGGGTGACACTAATGGCAGGGAGTCCTAAATTGTATAAGAGTAGAGAAATTGAGCTGAGTGCTAAGAAGTAAGTATGTATGCATACATTTTCTCTGTTCTTGACTGTGGATGTGATTTGCCCAGCTGCTTCAAGTTCTTACCACCGTGAATTTTCCTCAATAATGGCCTGAAGCTTGAAGTAAAATAACCTTTTTCTCCATTAAGTTTCTCTTTACTAAGGTACTTTTCATAGTAACACAAATGAAACCAGAAGAGTTATTCATGAAAACCTCATTGTAAAACCCTGATGCTGAAGACATCACATGGATTTGATTGTACCATGTATCTGAAGAGCTATTGGTAGTTGGTGGATGCTGGGAGAGGGAGAGTCAGTTTTCTTCAGAAATGTCCATGTTCTCAGTGGTTGCTTGAACTCCAAAAGATAGCCCTGCGTTCCTGAACACACAGGCAGCACACATAGGACTCAGTTTTAAAAAGGAGTGTAGTGGTTTGAATATGCTTGGCCCAGAAACTGGCACTATTAGGAGGCCTTGTTGGAGTAGGTGTGGTCTTGTTGGAGAAAGTGTGTCATTGTTTGTGTGGGCTTCAAGACTCTCTTTCTAGCTGTCTGAGGAGTCAGTCTTCTAGCAGCCTTCAGATGAAGATGTAGAACTCTCAGCTCCTCCTGCACCATGCCTGCCTGGTTGCTGTCATGCTCCCTCCTTGATGATAATGGACTGAATTTCTGAACCTGTAAGCCAGCCCCAATTAAATGTTATCCTTATAAGAGTTGCCTTCGTCATGGTGTCTCTTCATAACACTAAAATCCTAACTAAGAAAAGGGGGATATGAAAAGTGGGACAGAGTGTGGTGAGTCTGGAAGAGGTTGGAGAGGAGTGGGAATGGATATAATCAAAATATATTATATTTATGTACGAAATTCTCAAAGTACGTATTTTTTGGATTTTTTTTTGAGATAGTTTCTCTGTATGACCCTGACTGTCTTGGAACTTACTCTGTAGACAAGGCTGCCTCCTGAGTGCAGGGTTTATAGGCATGAGCCACCACAGGTATGAATTGGATGTGTGCAAGAAGTGAAAATCTATTTCTTAAGGTTTCATATGCAAACTAATTACATAGGTTAGTGCAAAATGCTAATTCTGATTTAAATGGCACTTTGCTAGAGTCTGAATATCAGCATCGTACAAGCGCCAAGTGATTCTGATAATGTCAGATGATTTCACTTGAGTATC
Source organism: Arvicanthis niloticus (assembly GCF_011762505.2). Lineage (NCBI taxonomy): Eukaryota > Metazoa > Chordata > Mammalia > Rodentia > Muridae > Arvicanthis > Arvicanthis niloticus. The sequence goes on from NC_047679.1 coordinate 108,490,064, forward strand.
AGGGGAACTAGATGCTTCTTTGAGGGCTTTGTGGAGAAGGTATGTGATTATGCTTAAGACAATGGAAGGAATCAGATCTCTGGTGCCTTGCATATTGGCAAAGCTAACATACAATGTTACTGAGCACTTAAAATGTGCCTAGTCTGAATCTGAGGGGTAATGCAATTATAAAATACAGTGACTTAGCACAAAGTAGACTTAATTGTCTCATTAATAATTTCTATTGACTGTAAGCTGAAATGGAAATGTTTTGGACATATTGGGCTTTGGTAGAGCTCAGTGGTTGAGTACTTGCCTAGCAGCATGAGGCCTTAGGTTTGATCTTCTAAGCATAGGAAAAAGTGAAAAGGATAGAAAGATTTAGTAGCACTCATGACTCATGAATCTAAGCAGATTGGCCACTATCTTGAAGGTGACACACTCTTAAAGAATTTTTCTTTGTGGTAATCTGGAAAGAACTCAAAACTGATAGGAAGGGTAAATGATGAGGAAGAGAGTGACTCTTAGGAACAGCAAGAGATGCTTTAGCAGAGTCTAAACCAATATCTGTAACAAATCTCTAAGTTACATTAGAAATGGACTCCACAATTCTGTCCTCTTGACTAGCTTATATTTTAGGTAGAATATAAGTTAAACAAAACTCAAGACACAATATGTATGGTTAAAAACTGGACTTTTGGGAAAAGACTAGATAATAGAAGGCAATTTATAAGAAAAATGGCTAACTTTGAGAAGGAGGATTACGTTTTTGTGCATTATAGCATTAAAGATGCTAAAACTGAAACAATGCAACCAAGATGCAAATGTATTAGTGTAGCAAGATACTTATTCTGCTACATTGTATTCCCAGTGGAGCTCAGTGATTAGGCAGTAGAAGTGGAGGTGGAGCTGGGAGAAGAAGAGAGGAAGGGGAGGGGAGAAAGAGAGGAAGAGGAGGAAAGGGAGGAAGGGAAGGAAGGGGAGGAGATGACTGGAGGGGAGGTGGTATGAGAAATCTGAGGATAAAGAGGTAGAAGGACAATGGAGAAGGATGTGGCCTGGAAAAACCACAAGTTATAAGGGATCACGTAGATGGGGAATAAAATAGGGTAGTGGTAAATCTGCCCAATTTAGGCATGCAGTTTGTATTCATAATTATTGAGTTGTGTTTTCTTTCTTTGGTCCTATTTGGATTGGAGATTTACCCCAACAAGTGGTGCCCAACTTATTGCTTAGAACTCAACTAACCTGAGATAAAAGTTCACTGCCTCCCCCAACCCCTGAACAGAGAGCCAGGGGCAGCACCCAACCTGGAGTTGGGCTTGAGCAGTGTAAGAATTGCAAGAAGGGACAGGAAACCCTGGAACACAACTGCCTGTGTGGTAGTTTTTGAGCAGACACAGTGAATTAATCTGAGTATCTTCACCTGGAGAGCCTTTCTGTGTTTGCTTCCCAGTATCCCCACCCCCAAGAAAAGAAAGAGGCAATCTCTGAACTGCTTGCTTGTGCTGCAGGTGGCCTGAGATCAGCACATAAGAGAGATATATAACCTTTTGGTACTTAAAGATGATAAACACAATAAACATCTTTCAGGCTTTATATGATGATATTCTCAATGGTTTGACGGGAATGGATTTAAAGGAAATAGACATCTTACCATTTATCGGTATTGGAATATTAATTCTTTTGATTTACTATGTCTTCTCAAAACAAAGGGCCCTAGATAAAAAATTCCCTGCCTTAGAAAAGAGATTACAAGTAACACTGGAACTAAAGGTTCAGAATTTTATTGGTCAAAATAAGCAACAGCAAGGAGATAGAGATAAAATTTGGAAGCAAAGTATAGAGGAAAATTTACTACAGCTAGCAAATCAAAATAAGGCAGATGCTGCAATATTACAATTACAACATAAAGAGAAGCTAAGATTATGAAAGCAGGGCTTAGAACAGAAAATACAAGAAATTATAGAACAGCATGAACAACAGAAAGAGAAATTTAAGACTTGGCAACATGGCCTAGAGGAAACACTAGAATTGAAGACACAGGAAATTATAGATCAGAATAAGAAAGAGAAAGATGAAAATGAAGGTGGGAGACAGGAGCTGGAAAAGATGATAGAAAAAAGGATGCACCAGCTCACAGATCAAACTGAGCAGCAGAGAGAAAATAATGAGGGTTGAAAGCAAGACTTGGAGAATAACCTTTTAAAATTAATCAGTCAAAATAAAATGGACAACAGACTATCAGAATTGCAATATAAAGAAAAAATCAAAATGTGGAAGCAGAACCTTGAACAGAGACTACAGGAACTCAAGGAACAGGAGCAGCGACAAAAGGAGAGATATGAAGCATGGACACAGACCTTAATAGGGGAGGAATTTAAAATTTCAGCTAAGGAAAATACTCAGGTAGAGACAGAAGATAAAATTAGAGAAAAATCAATCAAGGGTTATTAGAAAATAAACTTTAGTCTATCCAGTTAATATACAGCAAAGACCTCCAGGCGTTAATTATCCACAGGGTTATCAGGAATTTGAATGGCAACCTGTGGATGTGTTAGATCTGAGAAAATTTAAGTATAGTGTCACTGAACTTGGAATGCATTTGCCATTTGTAAAACAAATCGTGACTTCTTGTGCTATTAAAAGCAAAATAATCCCCCAAGACCGGAAAGATATGGCAAAAGCAATACTAGAACCTGCTGTAAATTTACAAAGGTTTGCATGGTGGAGAGATGAGGAGAGGGAGATAGCACGACAAAATAGAGCCAGGGGAAGAGAGATTTCCATAGACCAACTGCTTGGTGAAGGTTGCTTTGCTGAAGTAGAGGTGCAGGCTGTATATGATGAAGAAACTCTGGCCTTTTGTCGATTATCAGCCTTAAAGGTTTGAAACAAAGTCACAGAATCAGGGAAATGACTTGAACCTTTTACTCAAGTTATACAAGGTCCAAAAGAAACCTTCCCTGACTTTTTACAAAGGCTAACCTCAGCTGTGGAAAGGAGTGTATCAGATTCAGCAGCAAGAAAGGCAATAATCAAGTTTTTAGCCTTTGAAAATGCAAATGCAGAATGTAAGGAAGTAATCAGACCACTGAGGGACAGGTCAGTATTAATAGATTAGTGGATTAGATACACAGCTGATACGATGGTAATAGGAGATGCTGCCACTAGACACCTAGAGATGACCCAAGATTTCAAATGTTTTAATTGTGTTGAGCAGGGTCATCTCAGAAATGACTACAGGAAAAACCAAAGTAATTCAAAAAGGGGGCCTATGCCTTCTGAAATATGTCAAAGATGTAGCAAAGGCTAACGTTTGATTAGGAGATGTAGAGCAACAACAGACAAATATGGAAATACCCTGCCAAAAAACTGCCAGTGGGGCCTCTTGTAGGCCCCAGTGCCAGGAAGGGAGAGCTCTCTTCCTCAGGACAATTAAAAGTCACTGCTTCAAACACAGATGTTCTGAGACCAGACAAGGCTGAGGCAAGTACTATAGACAATTTAAAAGGCCTCACAGGGAGCCAAAAACGAATATTTTGGCAAACTTCTATAGAGGATCAAAGGCCAAAACTAAGAATACTAGTGAACAATACTGAGATTGAAGGGATGATGGGCACTGGAGCAGATGTCACCATTTGTACCCTTCCCCCAGGCTGCCAGCCTGTCTGAGCATGCCTGGAACTCACTGTTTACCACTAGAGACTGAATAACAAAGGACCTGGGAAGCTGCCTGCCTTGGAAACCGCAGTCTTCCACAGGAGTTGTGTTGAATAGATTGCCTGCTGAGCTTGCTTGATACACCTCTGCTTGCGATTAAGGATACATACCCCTCACCCACACTGCTGAGCTGAAGTGCCAGACTCTTCTTGTGGGGGTGGGGGTCTCTCCCTTTTTATTTGATGGTCTTACATTAAACTTTGAGCCTCGATCAGAGAACTTTGTCCTGGCTTCATCTCTTCCCGCCCTCCTACTCTTCTCCCATTCCCAGCCTCTCTTACAGGTGAACCGGGTTCGAATGTGGCTGCTGATAGCTACAACCATTATCTTTCCACAATCTTGGCCTGAAAGTTGGCCACGTCAAGAAGTAGACATCCAGTTTCAAGGAGTTGGGACCTTATCCAAAATGAAACAAAGCACCAGATGGCTTAAATGTATAGGACCAGAAGGTCATGTAGGAAAATTGAGGCCACACATAGCTGATACAGCAATTAACTTATGGGGAAGAGCTCTATTACAGCAGTGGAAAACCCAAATTAATATTCCCTCAGTTTCAGTGGCTAGTCATGAAACCCATCAGGCTCATAATAAAAATTTAAAGTTAGTTAGAGAACGTTATCAAAGGCAGTCATGGGCTGTCCAAGCTGTCCATAAACAAGATACGGCAGAGGCTGACAATTTAGCTCTACCCCAAGGAGTCTTTGCTGCCAAGACACCAACAACCTTACCATTAAGGTGGTTGACTGACCAACCCATCTGAATTGATCAATGGTCTATGAAAAACTACAAAAGAAAAACTACAGGCATTAGAACAGCTGGTCCAGGAGCAGCTCGAGGCTCAGCATATAAAAGAGTCTACCAGCTCTTAGAATTCTCCAGTATTTGTCATTAAAAAGAAATCTGACAAATGGAGGATGTTGACAGATCTCAGAGCGGTTAATAAGGTTATTCGGCTAATGAGTTCCTTGCATCCTGAGATATCGTTGCCTTCCTTGTTGCCTAAGGAATGGCCTATCATAGTGATTGATCTCAAAAATTGTTTCTTCACAATTCCTCTACATGAATGTGATGAGGAAAGGTTTGCTTTCTCAGTACCTACCTTCAATAGAGGTCACCCAATAAAAAGATATCATTGGAAAGTCCTGCCACAAGGAATGTTAAATAGCCCTACCTTGTGTCAATATTTTGTACAACAGCCATTGGAGATGACTCGCAAACAATTTCCCCAATCCATATTTATCATTACATAGATGATATTTTTTCCCCGAAACCCTTTATTTATCAGTATTTGTATATACATTCATACTTATACATGTATACATATATACATACATATATGAACAATAATTAAATAAGATGTATTTGAACAGTATTGGGGGGTTGGGAAGAGTGGGAGGAAGGAGAGAAAGAAAAAAATTATGTAAATACAGTACTCATATATGAAATTCTCAAAAAGGAATCTATGTTTAAAAAAATGTTCAACAGATTAACTTGCATTTTACAATATGAAAATAAATATGACCTATAATTATGTTGAAGGACATTTTAACTCACTACAAATTTTGAAATTTAAAATGAAATCAATAAAAATTATTTTACCCAGCATATTAACAAAAACCACAATAACATTTTATAATTCAAAGTATTTCTGAGAACAAGAAAATGGATTGTCAGAAGCTAAGTCAGCAGAGCCAGGGGGACACTGTGTGTTATTTCTTTTCTTTTCATTTCTTTTTTTCTTTTTTTTGTCTTTATTATTATCAAATCATAATTTTAACTTTTTAACACAGGGGTTATAAACATGAAAATGCAGGATGTGGGGAAGGGGATGACACAGGAGCATAGATGTTCGGGGCAGTACAGGTATCTTTCAAAACAGGGTATCAGCTGGGTGAAGGTTCAGGGGTCAGGTCACTATGACTCTGCCTATGCTTCACTTGTCCTTATCTAAGTTGGTATTATCCACCAAGGCTGCCTATTTACAAGGTCTATAACTACTCAAGCTGGTAGATTTCCACAAAAGCTGCCTGTTTACAATAGTTTATAGACATCTGTTTCAGTGTTTTTCCACAGAGACCCAAGACTTTGTGTTAGCAGGCATGTATGTCAGGCCTATTGCTGATTTTAGGCTTATGGCTGATTTTAGACCTTCAGTGTATAAGCAGGGCTGCTCCTGACATCTCCTCCCTTCTCTAATTATAGAAGGGCTGTGGCGATTCTAATCTTGCCAAGGCGGGGATAGAGGCCTGACCTCCAGTAATTAAAGGGGACCTTGTAATGGCTCCAGTCCTCCTGTCATTGTCCAGTGAGGCATGAGAACCATACCCGTCCTGGTGTCTTTTTCCTGGAGAGGGGATACTTTCGACATCAACCCCTATGCAGTCAGGCTTGTCCCTCAGGGAACCCAGAAACATATTTTAACTTTTATTTATGTTCCCTTGCAGTGCTTAGCCTTGCAGCCTAAGCAAGAATTCAGATCACCAGACAGAGGGGGTTCTGGGTGGCCCTTCTCTGCTTGGTCTAGGGGCAGAAGTCCCCTCTTTTAGGTTGGGTGGAGATGGAACTTGGGAGCACCCTGGATAGAATAACATCCTCATCTAGAGTCTTGTGGTCTTCGATAGCTAACTTATGATAATGTATCTGAATAGATTTTGCTATCAGATTATCTATCTGTTGTTTCACAAAGTTAGTAAGCCTATTTAAGGCCCAGGGACCAAAGGAAATAGGCAAAAATAACCTAATTAATGGCCCCAAAATGGAAGGAAGTAGGGTTAACAATCATGGAGAGGTTGAAGACCAATTCTTGTACAAGCTCTCATTTTTCTCTTTCTCTCTCTGTCTTTTCTCAAGACCTTCTCTGGCCTTTTCCATGCTCTCTTTAACCATCCCTGTTTTGTCTATGTAAAAGCAGCATTCTTCTTTAAGGGCTGTACACAGTCTAGAGCTGCACACAATCTTTTCTATTGTAAAAGAGAACATCAAGTCCAATAAAGTCCTTTGCAATTTTGGGGGGATTGCATCAGACAGCAAAAAGAGGGATTTCTTCAGATTAGTGATGTCAGTCTATAGCTGTTTGAAGTCCTTGTCAAAGGCCCATTGGAGGTCTCAGTAGTATAAGTCCGGAAGCCAGCATCAGGATTACAACTCCTAACAGCAGACATCACCAGTGATTAATTTTTTATCTGGAAAGTAAAAAAGAAGGGAATTCTCAGGGAAATTTCTCTTCCCTGGATGTCAATTGTTATTCATCTTATTTATAATTGGGCCTGGTTTTGTGGGGGTATCTATTTAGTTCATTAATCTTTTTGGTGGCCATTTAGCTATGCCTTCTGTGATATCAAACATGCATATCAATCCTCAGGCCCATGTAAGACCTGGGTCCTGGCCATTCCATTTAAGAGTAAAAGGGTCCTTCCACATAGTTGTGGCTTAGTTTTTATTGGCCTCAGCGATGCCAGAGGCAAAGCGGCAGATTTACCATGAGCTTTCAGTTTTAGAAAGTTAAGAGTAAACAAGGCATGCCCCTTCCATCCTCAGAGAGTCATGAAGACACTATTTGAAGAAATATAATTCTTTATTAATAATTTTTTTATCAAAGGACTATTATAAAATAGCCAATAATTAATCAATCTATATCAATCTATATAATATATAAATTAATGAGAGCTTCTTCTACTTTTTGTAAAATTACTCCTCTTTTGTCAATTAATTGTTGAGAGAAATTAGGATTTGCATCTCTCTTGAGAATATTAAACAGAGACATAAATTCTTTTGTGAAGAGCTTAAAATAAGATCTTAGCCAATAAGTATCTCTTGGAAACCTTTGAAAATCGTTTGAAATAAGTAAACTATCTTTTTTTTTCCCAGACCCATTATCTAGGGTTTTTTTTTTTTTTTTGGATATTTTACATATTTACCTTTCAGTGTTATCTCCACTTCCTTTCTCTCCCCAAACCCCTTATCCCATACCCCCTCTTCCAATTTTTATGAGGGTGTGCTCCCACCATTCTCCCAATACTGCCTCCTTGCTCTCGCATTCCCCAACATTATGGATCCAATCTTTCGGGGAACATGGCCCTCCACTTCCACTGTTGCCTAACGAGGCCACCCTCAGTTACCTATACAAGTGGAGCCATGAGTCCCCCCCTTTCTGTTCTCAGGCTGGAGGTTTAGACCCTGGGAGCTCTGGTTGAGTATTTTGCTACTCCTTCAAAAAAAAAAAAAAAAAGCACCCACACTCTGGTCTTCCTTCCTCCTCTTGAGTTTCATGTCGTCTATGCATTGAGTCTTAGGTATTGTGAGCCTTTGGGCTAATATCCACTTATCAGTGATTGTGTGCCATGTATGCCATGTATGCCATCTAAACAGTCCCATAATCCTGAAAGAAATAGAAGCAGTCATTAAAAATCTAGTCACCAAAAAAAAAAAAAAAAAAAAAAAAAAAAAAAAAAGTCTGGGACCAGATGGTTTCAGTGCAGAATTCTATCAGACCTTCAAGGAAGACCTAGAAGGAACACTGCCCAATTCATTCTATGAAGCCACAATCATGCTCATACCTAAACCACACAAAGACCCAACAAAGAAAGAGAACTTCAGACCAATATCCCAGGAATGCAGGGTTGGTTCAATATATGGAAGTCCATCAATGTAATTCACTATATAAACAAATTCTCAATTGAGGAATCTCGAATGGTTGAGAAACACCAAAAGAAGTGTTCAACATTCCTAGTCATCAGAGAAATGTAAATGAAAACAACATTGAGATTCCACCTCACACCAGTCAGAATTGCTAAGATCGAAAACACAGATGACAGCAGATGCTGGCGAGGATGTGGACAAAGAGGAACACTCCTCCATTGTTGGTGGGATTGTTAGCTGGTACAACCACTATGGAAATCAGTCTGGTGGTACCTTAGAAAATTGAACATAGTATTATCTGAGGACCCAGCTATACCACTCCTGGGCATATACCCAAAAGATGTTTTAAAATACAACAGGAACAAATGCTCCACTATGTTCATAGCAGCCTTATTTATAATAGCCAGAAGTTGGAAAGAACCCTGATGTCCTTCAACAGAGGAATGGATACAGAAAATATGGTATATTTACACAATGGAGTACTACTCAGCTATTAAAAACAATGAGTTCATGAAATTCTTAGGCAAATGGATGGAGCTTGATAATATCATCCTGAGTGAGGTAACCCAATCATAAAAGAACATAGATGACATTTTATTGGCTGATCCAGATATTAATATTGTGGAAAGCATGTTTGATGAAATAAAAAAAGCCTTGCTTTGCTGGGTATTTCAAATATCCCCTGAAAAAATACAAAGAGGGGATTCTATTAACTATCTAGGGTATAAAATAAGTCTGCAAGGGGATAATCCACAAAAATTGCAAATCAGAAGAAACCAATTAAGATTAATGATTTTCAGAAGCTACTGGGAGATATCAACTGGCTGCGGTGGCAATTGGCTTGACCACTCAAGAGCTGAACAATTTATTTCAAACCTTACAAGGTGATAAAGATTTAAATAGCCCAAGGAAACTATCATCTGAGGCTGAGAAGGAGTTAGCCTTGATAGAAAGAAAATTATAGGATACACATCTAGATCGTATTGATCCAAAGATGGCCTGCATCTTAGTTATCTTACCTTCTACTCATTCTCCTACAGGAATTCTTATGCAGAGAGAAGATTATATCTTAGAATGGATAATTTAGCACATAAACAGGGTAGGAAATTAAGGACCTACATTGAGAAGGTCTCTGAATTGATGCTAAAGGGAAAGATGAGACTTTGACAATTAGTTGGAATGGACCCAGCTCAAATTTGTGGTTCCTTTTACTAACAAAGAAATTGCCTTGTTATGAACATAAGATGAACATTGGCAAAGAGCATGAAGTAACTTCTTGGGAAGAGATTGGCAGCAGATACTCTAAAAAGCAAGCGGCTTCAGTTCATAAAAAGAACTAATTGGATTATCCCTCATATATTAAAGGGAACTCTGATATCTGGAACCCCTATGTTTTACACTGATGCTAGTAAATCAGGAAAGGCAGGATATAAATCAAAAGATGTAAGTAAGGTGGCTGAGAGTCCCTATAAGACAGTTCAAAAATCTGAATTATATGCAATAATCATGGTGTTGTCAGATTTTTAAGAGTCCCTTAATATAATAACTGACTCTCAATATGCAGAAAGGGTTGTTTTACACATAGAGACTGCTGAACTTATTTAGGATGACTCTGAATTGACCTCACTATTTATTCAACTACAACAAATGATCAGGAACAGGAGTCATCCACTGTATATAACACACATAAGATCCCATACAGGTCTGCCAGGCCCTCTAGCATAAGGTAATAATAAAATCGACCAGTTATTGATAGGAAACAAACTAGAGGCTTCATAATTCCATAAAAAACACCATGTTAACAGCAAAGGTTTAAAGAAAGAGTTCTCTATCACTTGGCAAGAAGCCAAGGAAATTGTGAGGCAATGTCTGACTTGCTCATTATATAACCAAACTCCACTGCCTACAGGAACTAACCCTAAGGGTACCCAAAGAAATGACATTTGGCAAATGGATGTCTTCCATTTTACAGAGTTTGGTAAACTGAAATATGTGCACCATACTATAGACACATATTCAGGATTTCAATGGGCAACTGCCTTGGCATCAGAAAAGGCTGATTCTGTAATTACACATTTGTTAGAAGTTATGGCCATTATGGGAATACCCATACAAATTAAAACGGACAACAGTCTGGCCTATATCTCTAATAAAATGAAGTTTTGCATATTATAATATAAAACATGTTATAGGCATATCACACTATCCTACGGGACAAGCGATTATGGAGAGATCTAATCGAACTCTAAAGGAGATGCTTAATAGGAAAAAGGGATCAACAAGAACCCCCAAAGGTAGATTACACTGTGCTTTATTAACCTTAAATTTTAAAAATGCTAATGAACAAAACACCACAGCTGTTGAAAGACATTGGATGGTGGAAAAAAAAAAAAACTATTGAACTAAACCAACCTGTTTATTTTTTAATTTTTAAATTTTTTTGGTTTTTTGAGACAGGGTTTTTCTGTGTAGTCCTGGTTGTCCTGGAACTCACTCTGTAGATCAGGCTGGTCTCGAACTCAGAAATCCACCTGCCTCTGTCTCCCAAGTGCTGGGATTAAAGGCGTGTGCCACCACTGCTGGGCTACCAACCTGTTTATATTAAGGATATTCTGATGTCAGAATGGAAAATGGGAAACATGTTATGCTGGGGGAGGGGTTATGCCTATGTTTCCACAGGAAAAGAAAAGCTGTGGGTTCTTTTCAAGTTGATAAAAATCAGACATGACAAGGGGAGACCTGAAGACCTTGGCAATACAGAAGTAAAGGGAGACTAACACAACCAACCAAATAGATTCACACTTGACTCTACTGCAACTACATCGAAGCTGCTTCTTTTAAAGACTTGTTTCCAGAACTTTTCCAGAACAGCTGGCTTGCCTGTCCAGCCTTTCAGACTGTCACAGTCACGATGTCAGCTAAGCAACAAACTTTCTCAGTACATAGGGACTGCAAGACAAATGATGCCAGCTAGCTCTCCTTTGACTAAGCCAATTTTCCTACTTCCCTTTGGGGCCCCAGACATTTTTTTTTATTAAAGATCATTTGACTAGAGACCTGTCTGCTCTTGACAGCTTCCCCTTCTTGGATAAAAAGAAATTGAGCATCTTCAGAGTTACTCCAGTAGTGGTGAGACAGCCACTAGGCAAATTGCCTCTTTTCATCTACAGACAAAATACTGTCCAGAAAAAGGACCCACTTGTGGAATAGTTCACTGATTATATCTGCTGAGACAGAGTGATCAGCCCTTCAATATTCGGTATTACTATGTCTGTCACATGATCCTGGGCCAGAAGGCTGAAGATCAGATGCTCCAACATTTTGTAGTATAAGGGACTGTTCAAGTAATCAGCGGTCTCTATAATTGGCTAAGTTTTGGAAGCTATGCTTTGTGCTTCCCATATCTTCAGTTAATTAAGTCATTCTGGATTTCAGACAGGGTTGAAGACTTAAGTCTCTTAGCCAACCCAGGCTATTTACTTTGAGAGAACAGATTTGAGAGGATGATTTTCAGATGGCATTCATTCTAGAGCCAAGATATAAGCCAGGTACAGAACTATAGTCTTCTGAGTCAAGATAGATGACAATAGTCTTTTTATTGACAATATTGGATTGGGTATTATGTCTGTCTTGTACCTTATTATTACAAATTGGTAATAGTTGTGCTCTAATTATATTTTGAGGGAAAGTTTTTTCTCTTTTATTCTAACAGAAAGGCAAGATACTTATTCTGCTATATTGTATTCGCAGTGGAGCTCAGTGATTAGGCAGTAGAAGTGGAGGTGGGGCTGGGAGAAGATGAGAAAGAGGAGGGGGAAAAAGAGGAAGGGGAGGAGAGAAAGAGAGGAAGGGGAGGAAACGACTGGAGGGGAGGTGGAGTGAGACAACCGGAGGATAGAGAGGTGGAAGGACAATGGAGGAGAAGGATGTGGCCTAGAGAAACCACAAGTTATAAGGGATCACGTAGATGGGGAATAAAATAGGGTAGTGGTAAATTTGCCCAATTTAGGCATGCAGTTTGTATTCATAATTATTGAGTTGTGTTTTCTTTCTTTGGTCCTATTTGGGTTGGAGATTTACCCCAACATATTAGTGTGCTGTATGTTTATAATATTTCTACAATTGCCATTTTTACTCACATGTAGAATTTAAAAAATGAGTCAATTGAAAACAAAAGGCTGCCGGGCAGTGGTGGCGCACACCTTTAATCCCAGCACTTGGGAGGCAGAGGCAGGTGGATTTCTGAGTTCAAGGCCAGCTTGGTCTACAGAGTGAGTTCCAGGACAGCCAGGGCTACACAGAGAAACCCTGTCTCGAAAAAAACCAAAAAAAAAAGGAAGAAAACAAAGGCCTTTTAAAATTTTACCTAGTGGATGACTAGATTAACTGTTGGTAGAAGGGGCTGAGTAGGAAAATATAGTCTTCTACAAAACCTAAGATAGCAATTTTCTCAAGGGACAGAGCATAATTCTACAAGTTTCAGTGAGTTAGATGTGAGACACAAACCTAGGTGACAACTGCACAAGTACTTCATGTCACTGAAGAGAGCCCTAAACTTTCAAGTTATAAGGACGCTACGGTATATTTTCCCGTCCCTCATTTGTCTGAAAGGGTTTTGCTTTGCTGATGTCTAAAATGAAAGAGTTCACCTTTTAAACTAAAAAACTGTATTTTATGTGTATGGGTGTTTTGTCTATATGTGTTTCGGTATACCACATGAGTGCCTGGTGTCAGTGGAGGTAACTGTAGTTACAGAGGTTTATTTGAGCCTTGGGAACTTAGTGGTGGGAACTGAACCCTTGTTTTCTAGAAGAGCAGCTAATGCTCTTAACTACTGAGATGTCTCTCTAGCATCAGAGAATTCACATGTTGCAATGCATGCAGGTGTTTCTTATCTCTGGAGTAATGACATTTCTGACATTAACACAGAGCTTGGACTCAGACGTCAGTCTCATGTTAAAATTTGAATTCTGCCAGTTATGTCTATAACTTTGCTTAACTTTTATGACCTCATTTTTTTAGTTGTTAGGAGGGCAAAATAAGTGTGTCAACTTTATAAGGAAGTAGCAAGCAAAAAAGCTCTTGCCATCACACAACTGTTAACTGTTAACATGGTTAAGTACTCTAGAATGCTATCTATTATTACTGTGCGTGCTGCCGTAATAATTTATTTAAGTGAAAAAATGTGAGATGAAGAATATTCTTTTGGAGTAAATGAATTTAAAAATTCATTCAACAAATACTCTTTTAGGACGATGGGCCTTGAGGTCACCTATTTATACTTATGTAAACAACAAATACTATTATTAACTTTCATGTGATTGTGAAATGGGCATAGCCTTAATTTAGCTAATGGATTCATCCAGAAGTTTGTGGTTCTCCTCTAATGCCACTGGGAACTGGGGTCCCAAGCTGGGGTTTAAGCTTTACCTAGCTGACTGTGAGGTGCGGATTAACTGCTACACTCTTTCGGTTATCCTCTCCAGATTCATTTGCTTTAACTTTGCACGGTTCCGTTTTCTGTTTCCAACTTGTTCCGAAGTTTGTCTGTCTCTGGGCTTTGAGAACAAGGCACGTACATAATTTTTCAGCCACTGCTGTATTCACTGCTGACATTCAGCAGATGAGAGTTATTTGCTTCCCCTATTTTTATTTTCCTTTCTGAGCCTAGGTTCAGTCTCTAAATTCCGCTCAGCTTCCAGTCCTCAGTTTCATCTTAAAATCTCCCACTTAAACAATATTTATTCTTCTCTCATACATTAACATCTTAACCACAGTTTCCCCTCCCACTTCTCATCCCAGTCCCCTCCCCGACTTCCCCTCTCCCCTCCCCCCTCCCCTTCAGAAAAGAACAGACCTCCCTGGGATATCAACCAAACACGGCATATGAAGATATCAATAAGACTAGGCACAAACCCCCTCATATCAAGGCTGAATGAGGCAACACACTAGTGGGAAAAAGGGTTCTAGAAGCATGCAAAAGAGCTTCTCCCACATTTATCTTAAATCCTTTGCTCCACCTCCGTCCACGTGACGCCCCGCCCACCGTCCCTCATTTTTTTTTTTTTTTTTTTTTTTTTTTAAAAAGGCAAAGCGTAGGCTCCGGTCTGGCTGGTAAACACCGGTGGGTGGGTGACAAGGTACCTCCTCTGCCCTCACTGGTGAGCACCTTAGCTGCAGAAGCTACTATACCTATGCGCCTTAGCTCCCTCTCCCGAAGTCTCCCGGAAGGCAGGTGGCTGGCTGCCGTCCTTTTTGCAAAGGCTTCTGGACTCTGGCCTTTAGAACCTAATGGTTTCCATTCATTCGCGCCTTGCTTTTTCAGGCTAGGAGTGGGCGGAGTTAGGATGGCTGCGCCACTGTTGCCGAGGCGACGCCTTGGTTACTTCCGCTGGTTTCAATGCTTCCGGGTTGGCGCTGCGGTGGCGTTTCCTACTGTGGTAGCCTCCGCTTCCCAGTCGTCTGCTGAGCTCGAGCAGGTGAGGGGGAAGCTCCTGGACTTCCAGGTTGGGGAGCGGGGCTGGGCCGCGCCAGGCCGCGCGGGGCCGGGCTGGCTTGGTTCCCGGCCTGGGAGGGGCTTAACGGTCCTTTGATCTCTCTCTCCCCCTCAGCTGAGTCCCCTCCCTGTCTTTCACTCTTCTGGCATCGGTGGCTTTACTTCTTCGATTGAGCTCTGCTTCCTCGACCCCCCTGGGAGGCTGCCTCCTTCAGGCGCCTCCCTTCTCTCTACGAATTCGCTCTGACAGCCGAGGAACTGGCAAGATCCTGCACCCAGAGGGTGAATGGGTATCTTTCCCGGAATAATCCTAATTTTTCTAAGGGTGAAGTTTGCAGCGGCGGCAGTGATTGTAAGCGGAGTAAGCAAACACCTCCATTGTATCAGTGTGAGGGATGCTGTTGAAAGATGCTCCCTATCACTTTCTATCCCCCTGTCACTCCTGAGGTTGAGGCACTGAAGGCATCTATTAAAACGCAGTTCAGTTACTTGATTGGGATCACAGCTATTATCAACATGAATTTTGTTTCTCAGATGAAGTAGTGGCAGGGACATTTATAGTTTTCTACCAGTGTTTCCTTGCCCAACTTTAGAGATACTTAGACTAGACATTAACTCTTTCCTCCTCTTCATTTATATCATGAAGTACCTTTTCTCTCCATTTCAACACTTTAACCTCATTGTTAAAGAACTAGCATTGTTTTCTGCCTACTTCCCACTCTTAAGCTCGTTCCCTACCTCTTCTGTTTGCAATGCACCGTGCTTGGAGTCCCTCGTAGCTAATTACAATAGGCTATTACCTTAATTCACTTGCCTATTAATAGAACTAGTCTTCCTCCTTGTTTCCAAGCCTTTTAGTAGAAGCCTTTACTTGTTTCATCGAACAAGTTTATTGCATACTCTGCTTGGGTCCTCCATTTCTGTCTCAGTACAAACTATATTGATGCATGCATATATATGATACATGCATATATATGATACATAATACGTGATTGTGTGTGTTTGCACATTTGTCTTTATACGTTCTATTTACCCCTCCTAAGTGTCTTCCTTACCTGCTCCTATCCAGATTCAGTCTACTCTGTGGAAACCCAACTTCAGTTCTCTCACTTCCAACAGCTTTTACAAATTGTTTACACACATACAATTGTTTTCTATGTTTCTCTTGCTCTTATAGATTGCTATACATTTTAAACACTTCATTTTTCTCTAAGAAAGTATTTAATTTCATCCATCAGATGATTGTGCAGGAAAGATAGGAAGAATGGCAAATGCTGTCTTATGTTAGATTATAGTTGTGAATTTATTTTTGTGTTTTTGCAACAGGGTCTCACTATATAGATCAGGCCGGCCTCACTCACTGAGATCTACCTGTTTTATCTCTTAGGTGCTGGATTCAAGGACAGGCATAACCACACCGGGCTGTGATTTTTTTTTAAAAGACCAATTAGATTCATAACACATTGCTGGATTGAGTATCAAGTATGCCTTCAACACATAGTTTTAGGCTCCCAATTGCTATCTTCCAAACATGAGAATCTCTAATACCTACTCTTTCTTAAAGGAGAAACCAAGAAGGTTACCCAGAATTTCCTGACCAGACTTTGAAGTAAGTGTAGGGGCTATATAATATGGATTCTAGGATACTTTTATTATTACTTGTTAGGCTATCAAGATCACCACAATCAGATCTTATGAAGAGATGTACAAATCCTGAAGCCAAATTTTACTGGCATCTTTATGTAATAAAAATATTTAAGGTACGGTATTTATATTGTTTCATAGATATGACTTCTGTACTTTCACCAAAACTGAAGTTAGCCTCTGTGAGTCAAAATAACTTCACAAGGAGTTTGGTATACTTTACAAAGCAATTCTCTGCAACAAAACCAAGAGGCAAGGGTTTGTAGGTATAGAATCTGGAAATGAGAGTGTTGAACAGGGTATATAGTATTGTCCAGGCCCAGCAAATTCCTTTTGTGGCTTCCTCTGTAATTGTTTATGTACAGTTGCATGTCAATGACTGGCTTGTTTGTACTCATTCTATGATAGCTCCTATGAGGTTTATAAGAAGTTTTGTGAAATGTGGTGTCATCTTTTCAGGAATCTTATCTATTTAAGAGGGGAAGAGACAGGACACCTAGAGAATGAACCTCAACCTACTCATCATTTTATGCCCGAATTTAAGATGTAAAAGAAACAAATTTCTCAAAAAAAATAATTGCATAGCTGTAGAACAGGTGGGACATAACTTGCATACAGGATATAGCCTTATGTGACTCTGGTGTTTGCCGGGACATTAATGTTTCAGTTGTGTGATATGTCTCCCTCTCTTAAAAGAAACTCAAGTTTTCAGCTAAAGTAACTCAATTAAAATACATAGGATGAAGAAAATGATCAGGATTGTTTAGCCTGAGGAAGAGAAAATATAGAACCATGGAAACTGACTTTATATACTTGAAGGGCTCCTTTGGGGGAAAATTAATTTGTTCAGTGTGCCTCTAAATTGTTCTAGTGTGAAGAAGGGTGGTATAAAGTCTAATCAAAAGGGATACAGAATTTTTTTTCATGACTTTCATTTCTAACATTGGAGTGAAAGATTTTACTATCCAGTGTGACTGGGGAGGTGCTATAAGGGACAGTCTTGATTTTGGTCAGTTGTCTATAGGGTTGTATAATTTTATGGCCTAATGAAATTTAAATCAAAGTATGTTGGAGGGGATACTGATAAAGATCACTATGCTTATTTTATAAAATAAAGGCACTAAATATTATCACCTACTCACTACCATTATTTTACATGGGGTGATTTGTCAGTATCCCAGGGATAATGATGTAATAGCCACTTAAGTGACATATATTTAGCCAAAAAAAACCTCTAGATGTTTTTTTATAATCCCTGAATTGTGAAAGCTTCACTGGGGAACCCCTTGAGCTATGGGACCTAGGATCCAGTGACTGATCTTTCTGCTTCCTAGTGTGACTATCTCCAACTTTCAGCAATTCATTATTGCTTCTGCACCCTAGGCACATTTTTCTTAATTAAAAGTTTGGGTAGGGGCTGGAGAGATGTCAAGGATCCAGCTTTAAGTCCCCACATTCACATGGCAGCTCACAACCATCTGTAACCAGTTCCAGGGACTCAAACAGCCTCTTCTGTGGCTAGGAGGCATTCATGCAGTGCAGAGACATACATGTAAGCAAACACTCAAACACATAAAAAAGCAATGACAAAACACTAACTATCTTTGAAAATGTTGAGTAGTAGGTAGTAAAGTTGTGGTAGAGTTCTTCTGTTTTCTCCTGTACTCACAAAGGATGCACGAAGTTGTAAAGGGAAAAAATTGGGGAGCAGCACATCAGACATCTGACACATCAAAGGCTGCTTACGGGGAATCTTGAAATTTGAGACCAGAGAGAAAGTTTTTCCCTTCTTTTTTTGTCACGTGTTCTTTTGGAGACAGTCTTCTGTGGCCCAGGCTGGTCTCAAATTCCCTTTGTAACAAAGGGTGACTTTGAACTACTGATCCTCCTGACTCTTCCCAAGTGCTGGACTTACAGGCCTGTACCACTACGTCTGATTTCAAATTTCTTTTTCTTGTAAACTCAGGAGGTATGCCATAGTCCTAGTTTTCCTGTCAATTCCTAATTTGCTCTTTAGAGTTTTAATGAACTCTCCTCTGATAGGGGTTATCTCTCACATATGCAATATGTACTATATTTGAAAGGAAGTTTCAACAGTCCTTTTTGTAGTGTGTACCTAAGACATTTCTCTGCATGCTCATGGGCCTCTCTTTGCTTTGTTTCAGAGAATCACTTTTGTAAAAAAAAAAATAAAAATCAATCCAAACCCTGTTTCCTCTAGGAGCAAACTGTGACTCCAAGGTACTAACCCAAACTGGCAAAGGGGAACATTGACAGCAAATGCTATCTATTAAGATATAAATTCATGTAGTAGTAATGATAATTACTACTATGTGGTAATGATAATTAACTTATTGAGCAGATATTTCTAGGTGTTAGATATATACTTATATATAAAACAACAACCCTATGACATAAGTTTTTATTATTATTATTTTCAGAAAATGGAGGCAGAGAAAGATTGAATAACTTTCCCAGAGCCACAACTAGTAAGTGATAGACAAGCATTGAATCTGGAGCCATGATTCAACTTTAGATGATCTAATTTCAGAGTGTTCCTTTTTGACTGTAAATTCTTTTGAAAATGGGTAGTTTACATACTTTAAAACTCTAACAAAGAGAGAAATATCTAAAGAAAAACTGGAGATTGTATAAGAAAAAGTATTTCCAAGTGGACCTGGATTTAGGAAGTGATGCCTACAGCAGTAATTTTTAAAGGAGGAAGCATTGGTATTCTTTGAGAACTCTCTGATTCTCAGGGCAAGTCTTAAACCACTAATCAGAAACTATGGGGAGAGGCTTAGCAGTCCATGTTTTAATCTACCTTTTAGATGATTTTGTTACATGAGGCATGTAGCAAAGGGTGATCTTCCTGACTCTTACTTCCCAAGTGCTGGAATTACAGGCCTGTGCCACTACATCTGATTTCAAATTTATTTATTTATTTATTTTTTTGGTTAACTCGGGAGGTATGCCATAGTCCATAGAGGCAGAAGCAAGGTGAATTTCTGCTTAGCTCAGCCTGGGTCTCACTGAGTAGTGGGTTTGGTGTATAGCTAGCTTAGTTCCTAGAACTGAGATGTTAAATTTTAGTGGAGAGCTGAGAGGACTGAGAACATGACTGGGTAGTGTTGGGAGCTTGTGCTTTGTGCCTAAATCAAGCTAACTGAATACCACGAACTGCTTTTATAAGATGCCTCAGCCTGTGTAACTTGAGTTCCAGTTTCCTTGACTCGTGATTGTCTAGTTGAATGTCAGAGATGGGTGTGCTGGGTGGGCTGAAGCTTCTTCGGGTGGGGAAGAGTGTAAAATTAGAGAGAATGAAGGATACATGTTAATTTTTTTTGAGTGATTGCACGCCTCCCCTATAGAATGACATTAAAGAACAAACTCATGATCATCCAGCACATAAAACAGGACCCTCCATGTTGTCTCATTCCACTTTGTGGTTTTATTTTTTTTTCCTCTACATTTGTTTGATTTGCCAGTTTTATTTGTTTAAATCATATAATAAAGTATTAACAAATGCTCTCTTCGTTCTTGTGCTCTGTTCTGATTCGTGTTTATTTTTAGCATCAGAAAAGTTCCACTTTAAGCCATGAGATGTCTGGTCTGAACTGGAAACCTTTTGTGTATGGCGGCCTTGCCTCTATTGTTGCCGAGTTCGGTAAGAATTGAGAAGAATGACAAATCTGAGTTTCATGCCACAGAGAGTCACGTATGGTACTGATTGTTTTTGGCGAAAACCAGCGGGGGGGGGGGGGGAATATTGGCATCTTTGTTTTAAAAATTGCTGTTGCACAGTTATGAAATAATATTCCTGAGGAGGTTCTAGTGATGATATGGGGAATGAAGTTAAGAAGTCAGATTTTGAACTTTTTTGATAACAGTGATTTATTAATTTTTTTCAAGTCAAATATGCATGATTGTAAAGGACTATATTTGATGGTGGTTTCTGTGTATTTCTGTGCTAATGGTCTTTCATTTATGCTAAGGTTATAATTTCTTCTTATGCAGGCTTCTTTTTTTTTTTTTTTTTTGCAAACCTCTCTTCTATTTTAGAAGCAAACAAGATCATTAGATTGTGACTTCATTTTCCAGATTCTTCTTTTTCCTAAATGATTCCTCCATGTCTACAATCCAGCAGTGTTTGTTGACTTTTTTCTTTTTGGTTTTCCAAAACAGGGTTTCGGTGTAGCCCTGGCTGTTCTGTAACTCACTTTGTAGACCAGGCTGGCCTTAAACTCACAGAGATCTACCTGCCTCTGCCTCCCCAAGTGCTGGGATTAAAGGCATGAGCCACTACTGCCCAGCGCATTGATTTTCTTGTTATATGCTCTGGTCTTATACAATCCAGGTCACAAAAGTCCAGGACTACATACATAAAGAGCTTATTAGTTTTAGATCTTTAAATCTTTCTTAAATCCCATTTTATTCATGCAAAACCTACCTATATGTGCTGCTATACGAAAAGGGAACTTTATTGAAGGATCATGCTAGGGAAGACAAGATGGCTCAGCAGGTAAGGTAGATGCATGCTGCCAAGCTTGATAGACTGGAGTTTGCTCCATATAAACCATGTGATTATAGGGCAGAACTGACTCCTGTAGATTGTCCTCTACACATGAGCTGTACCCACACGCATACATACATGCACACAAGTAAATAAACACAATTAAAAAACAGAATGGTCCAAATACTCTGCTGGTATTAGTCTTCAGTCATCTAAGGCACCATGGTGAGTAGACCCACGTGAGACTTTACCATTTCCTCTTATAATATTAGGGAGTTGTAAGCATACACACACTCTGTTGTAATGGCATGTAAGAACATCTAATGCTTTCCTATGCTTGTGATAACGTGAGGTGAGTAGGTAGGGAGACTTGAGGTGGGAGAGGGTGGGACGAAAAGAGTGATAAATGCCATTGACATTGGTATGTTAGAGACAGAGTCAAAGACATGTCTAAACTCCTTTGCATTTATAGCATATTATCTTCAAGCATTTTCTGTGTCACAGTGTCAGGTACACTGTGTGGCAAGTTGTATTTTCCTGGAGAGGCTAGTACGTTTCACTTATAGCCTTTGTCCTCTGGCAGTGACAGTGGAATAGATATCCAGGTGTTATCAAAATGACTGTCCTATATTTCCAGTATTTTCATTGCCCTTATATTTAACTGTAACATAACTGTTATTTGTAAATACTTAGGAGTATGTTCCTTCATAGGCACTTTCCCTGTGGATCTTACTAAAACACGGCTGCAAGTTCAAGGCCAGAGTATCGATGTCCGTTTCAAAGAAATAAAATATCGAGGGATGTTTCATGCCTTGTTCAGAATTTATAAGGAAGAAGGGATCTTGGCTCTATATTCAGGGTAAGGCTGGCTTCTTTTTTTAATGTCATGAACAGAACAGTTTTTTGTTTTTTGTTTTTTTAAAGAAACCATGGATTTCATCTGCATGATAGTTTACACCCTTCACGTCCACCATTTCACCTTATAATTCTGTATCGATTGGCTTTTGTACATTTCATCTGCTTGTAAGTCTTGAGCGTTGGATTTTGTGTTAATCTAGCTGTACATAATACATGTGAAAATGGATAATATCATTGCAGCAAAAGCTTTTTTTCCTGGTTTCCTGACACTCTTTGGTGGCTGTATATATTCTTGGGAGCATTTTTTTTCTGATTTGGCAAATGCCAACATTCTTTAAGCATTTAAGATTTCTTATATGAAGGAAATGTTATTCTGGCAGCTTAAATAGTAGTGAAGAATAAAAGAAAGGGAGAATCATCTTTTTCCATCACTCTTTGATTACCCATCAGTTTATGATTTAGTGTTCAGTTTGTCGTTCACCTGCTGCAGATTTCCTAGGCCATCCTAAGTCTAGGCTACCAGTATTGCTGAGAGGATTGAAATAAAATTTGCCAGTAGCCATGTTGGACTTATTTAAAATATAATTTTGTTGGAGAAAAACAACAATAGCAACAACCTAAGCCAGATCCCCATGCAGAAGTGAGTGATTCCTGGATCATTTTTTACCTTGTTCTTTCATTAGCATAGATAGCCTCAAGATTTTCTTTTCCTGATACAAGTTATAGAGTGAGAAATATGCATATTTAGTCATCTGTTTCTTTTTTCTTCTTCAATCCTAACCATTTGAGCTGTTGCTTTAGTTCTATTTATATCTCCTAAAGTATAGTTTTGCAATTTGGAGGCATCTCAAAGGAGGCATGAGTGAGAACATCTTCAGTTTATGAGCAGAATTTAAGTAGGTTGAGATCTTGGCATTATTGCTTCCTTTTTCATTGGGTTAAAGATGTATCTGCAGTTGTTAGGAAATAAAGGCTGATTTTATTTTTTTAAATCTATGTAGTATGGGTAATGTCTGACTCTTTTTTATTGCTACATTCAATTTGTTCATCTTTTCTAAAGGACTTTTTGTATCTAAGTTCATGAGCAATATGGGTGCATGTGTTTTTTTTATGTTCCTTTAAAAAAATTTTTATTTATGTTTTTTTTTAATATATGAGTTTTCTGTTCACATGTGTGCATGCATGCTAGAAGAGGGTATTGGATCCCATTACAGATGGTTGTGAGCCACCATGTAGTTGCTGGGAATTGAACTCAGGACCTCTGGAAGAGCAGCCAGTGCTCTTAACCTCTGAGCCATCTCTCCAGGCCTGGGTCTATGGTTTTTATTTGTACTATTTTTTTTTTGTTGTTTTGTTTTTTGAGACAGGGTTTCTCTGTATAGCCCTGCCTGTCCTGGAACTCACTCTGTAGACCAGGCTGGCCTCGAACTCAGAAATCCGCCTGCCTCTGCCTCCCAGGTACTAGAATCAAAGGCGTGCGCCACCACTGCCCGGCTATTTGTACTATTTTTGTCTGATTTATGCTAACAAGATAATAATAGCTAAAATGATTTAGGAAACATCCCCTCTTCTATTTTTGGAGAGATTTTTTTTTTTGTAAGATTAATGTTAATTCTTCAACAGTTTTGTGGTGTTCTTCAGTAAACTTTTCTGGACTGGGAATTACTAATTTTTTTTTTAGCTTTAATAATACAATGAATTCCTTGGGGCTAGAGTGATGGCTCAGTAGGTCTGCTCTTCCAGAGGATCTGAGTTTGAATCCCAGCACCTACATGGCAACTCACAGCTGTCTGTAACTCCAGTTCTTAGTAAATCTTATGCCCTTCTCTGGCTTCCATGGGCACTGCATACATATGATACATAGACATACTAGTAGGCAAAAGACCCTTGTATAAAAAGTAAAAGTAAATAAAATCTGGAAACTTAAAAAACTGTAAGTTTAATTATATTTTTTTAAAATTTTAGTACTGTTAGTTTGGGCTACTGTAAGAAAGTTCCATATACTTGGTAGCTTATAAATAGCAGGAAGTAATTTTTCACAGTTCTGGAGGTTAGATACTGGGGAGTTTACTCTTGTAGTTGTAAGCATTTGACTATAAATTATTGTCAGCTACGCTTTGGCTGTGTATCTTTCCTCTCCCCATTGTTTCCTAATATTGGTGATTGAATACAGGGCCTAACACATGGTATGCAAGTACTCTGTCAGTGAGCTACCTAGTCTTAGTTTACTTTTTATAGTAAGAGAGGGCCACACTAAGCTGTTCAGGCTGGCCTTTTACTCACCCTAGTTCAAACAGGAACTCCTCATTCTCCTACCTTAGCCTGCAAGTAGCAGCTGGGATTGCAGACCTGGATTGCTAAGCCTGGCTGTGTCCCATGTTTTTAATTTTTTTTTATAATATTTTTAATTTTAAAATTATAATTACATAATTTCCTCCTTCTCTTTCTTCCTCGACCCACTCCCATGTATCTGTTTCTCTCTCTCTCTCTCATATTCACAGCATCATTTTCTTTAGTTATTATTATCATCCCATGTATTTTATAGGATATATTTGAAATTTTACTCAGGCCTATACATGAATTTTTTTTTTACAACTTTCTATAACCCACATGCTGTTTACATGCATGTTATTTGATTTCTAAGTGTTTGAGCATACTTCTTATCAGTTTCTGATTTGCTTCCACTATACATTCTGCATAATTTCAGTTCTTTTAACTTTGTTGACATTTGTCTTATGATCTGGGATGTGAGCTTTCTTTGGCAGTTTTTTTCATGGGTGATTAAAAAAATGCTTGTTATTGCTTGGAAAGATACAGATATAAAAATTATAAAATCTACAAATGTGTGTTAAGTAAAATTAACTTTTCTTTATTTTTCTCTTTTTTTGGGCAGAATTGCCCCTGCTTTACTAAGACAGGCATCATATGGCACCATCAAAATTGGTATTTATCAAAGCTTGAAGCGATTATTTGTAGAACGTCTGGAAGGTCAGTATGCTCAA